>NC_091118.1:154000380-154602880 GCF_040183065.1 Periplaneta americana
TATTATGAAAGTCGCCATATTTCCTTCCTCGAATCACGATCCACGTCCACTAGATAGCTACAGATACGAGAAACAGGGCCGGAAATACATGCAAACGAAATTGTACTAATTGTGAGGAATGTTACTTCAGTTGTGTAGTATTATGTGACAGGTTAGGTTAGATTAGGTGTGTATTGTGTGACAGGTTAGATTAGGTTTGATTAGGTGTGTGGTATTATGAGAGAGGTTAGTTTAGGTTTGATTAGGTGTGTAGTATTATTACTATGTTGACAACACTGAAACTGTTACATTAAAGAAATATGCCCATATTCTTCATTCACTCGCGACGATTTTTGTATATAAGTAAGGTACGCATTTAGAGCGGGCTTATAGCTCTCCCAGTGAACACATCAATTTCTAGTTAATCAATACTAGAAATCCAAGGCATTTTCAAGGTATTATATCAAGTTCCTATAGTGGCTGGAACATAAGTAATATTTACCCAAAACTATATCAAACTGTAATATCTCTAACCTTAATGTATAAAATCTAGCACATGACACTAAACACATCGTTATTTATGTTAGACATACCCATTAATTCGAAACAAGATTGCTCCAGAATAAACATAAAAGAGGAAGGTCAAAGACATACCTAATTACAAGAAATTAAGTTCGTAACACAACTTTGATATTAGTCGCTTGATCACTTCTGCCTTTCTTTCGTTAATTATGTACGTCGTAATATTAGTTATCATAATGTAGGCCCACATGTATGACGTATATAATATTATTGCAAGTGAATAAATAAAGTATTATCATAGGTTAGGTTATAATGGGTCATGCTATATTTGACTACGTTACGTTATTTTAGATTAGGTTTAATTTCATTTGGTTGCATTAAGCTTAATATTTTATATTATATACTATGATGGCTAAAAAAAAAAAACACACTTTTTCAGGGCAATACGTACTCTTAATCACAAAATGCTACAAGGTATACGTTACAGAGAGATCATCATAGTCACTCATTCATTAAGATTCAAGACAGTACGTACAAGCGGTATTGCATGATATAAATATACTGCTATTTACCGAATAGTGGTTGTGTTACAAACATATTATCAAATTACATAATTAATAATTATATAATTACATAATTACCTGATATCCAGGGAAGAAGACAGGTCTTTCAGCGGAAATAGGCTATAACGTACCAAAGCAACAAAGTAAAATTTTTCACTTCAATAAAGAACCAGGAAAATATGACAAGGAAGGAGGGAAATTAGAGGGAAAATCAGAACATCAACTTGGAATTAGATTGGTACTGGCGTTCAAAGATACTTGACCCCTACCAATCGATAGTGATCGATAATTTATTCATGTAAGTGTAGGTTCTTCAGTTATTACTTCTATGAATAGATGACGAAGATAACAGTCAGTGTCGCCGATAGTAGGCCTACATAAATATACCCGCATTACAGAATGCAAAATTTCATCCCCCTCTAATGATTGTCAAAAAATACTAGTAGATTTTGCGGGAGACCGCTGATACTGTCAATTATGTGAATAATTTATACTTAATTCACATCAACATTTTCCATAAACATTTTTACCCGCCCCAATAATAGGGTCACCTATTGAGAAATAGTGGAACTATTTCAAAGTTTTTGAATTTGTTATGTCTTTGGTTATGACACTTATTACTTATCCTGTCATATTGTCCCTGATCACACACACACACACACACACACACACACATATATATATATATATATATATATATATATATATATCAAATTGGCCATTTACATGTTATGAAACAGCAACATAAAATGAGAACAACTACCAGAACCTCTACCGTCGAAAAGGGATTTTTCGGCAACGACCGCTACAATTGTTACAGTCAGTTTCCAAAAGGGTTTTAATGTATAGCCGGCCTGGGTGGCGCAAGCGCTAGAGGCACGGACTGCCTCTACCGCTTGCTCCAAAGGGTTGTGGGTTCGAGTCCCGCCTCGGGCATGGGTGTTGTGTTTGTATTAGTTTAAGTAAAAGGGAACAAATGAAAGAAAACAGACAAACAACGACAACTTCGCTAAATGGCCTCTAGCCGGTCAAAATTAAAAAAGAAAAAAAATGTAACTGTAATTTTGCAATTTCATAAAAGTTGTTGCCTTGAAAATCCATTAGGTTGATCAACCTGTTATATGTGATCGGGGATGTCAATTATCAGAATTTTTTTTTACTTGGTTATTTAACGACGCTGTATCAACTACGAGGTTGTTTAGCGACGATGGATTTGGTGATAGCGAGATGATATTTGGCGAGATGAGGCCAAGGATTTGCCATAGATTACCTGACATTTGCCTTACGGTTGGAAAAAACCCAACCAGGTAATCAGCCCAAGCGGGAATCGAACCCGCGCCCGAGCGCAACTCTGGATCGCTAGGCATGCGCCTTAACCGACCGAGCTACGCTGGTGGCTCAATTATCAGAATAATTTATATTTAATCTACATTTAAATTTTCCCCTCAACACATTTTTACCGGTCTCAATAATAGTGCTACCTATTGTGAACAAACGGAATTATTTCAAAGTCTGACAATTTGTTATATATCTGGTTCTGATTTATCCCGTGGTTAGAAAGTTCGCTGTGGACACTGTCGTTCAAAGATAACCTATTTATCTGACCTACGATTTCATGATCGTGTAAACGAAATTTCTAACCACGGGTAACGTAAGTGTACGTACACGTTGGAGCAACGATAAACGATAAAAGAAATGATCTAGCGACGCTTTGATATTATCATAGAATAAAGTGTTCATATCGGAGCAACGAGGACGCGGGAAGTGAACATTTTGATTTATCAGTAGAAGATATTCTATGCATCCACTTAATGAAAGAGGATATATAGGAAATATCAGCTGCTATGTTCAAGGTTAATATAACTTAAATACGTACAAAATTAAACCCGTTTCTCATCCCAAAGATAGTATAAATTCGTTGTGTTGTGATTGGTTCTTGTGATCACATAACATATGACGAATAAATACACAACTGATCAATTTGCAATGTCTACAATAATTAATTCAATGTGCCGAAATAATAAAAAATGGATTAATATTCGGATATATTGATAACCACCGGTAATTATACAGATTAATATTATCTTAATCGACAAGAGCGAAGAAAATGGAACTTTTCTTTTTCGTCGCTTTTATCGAGTATCTTCGCTTGTATCGTTACTCCAATATGCACACCTCAATGACAATGCATGTTTCAATTCTCTCTGATATAGCATCTCTGCTTCTTTTATCGTTTATCGTCGCTCCAACGTGTCCGTACCCTTAGGTACCCTGTGTTTCTGGATATTGCCCAAGCATTTGATACTGTTTGGCATGATGGTTTAATGCTAAAATTATATAGAATTGGTTTTCCTGACTATCTCACACGCATCGTGAAAAGTTTTTTATCCGGGCGTCAGTTCTCAGTACGTATATATGACATTAAATCAACGCTTCGTCCAGTTTTAGCCGGAGTACCACAAGGACCTATACTGTCACCACTTCTCTTCAATATCTTCACATATGACATTCCATGTTTATAACCGTCACACATAGCTATGTATGCTGACGATACAGTTCTCTTTTATTCTCACAGTAACCTAAATACTGCAATCAGCTCTCTTCAGACATCCTTACAGGAGCTGTCTAAATGGTTCTCTGACTGGAGATTACTACTCAACATTACCAAGACAGAAGCTAAAATCTTCTCTTTAAGGCCTATTCATAATCCACCTCCATTGGTTCTTCTAAATGAACAAGTTACATGGCTCTCTAGTCAAGAAGCTGTCAAATATTTGGGAATATTATTAGACACGAAACTTACATGGAATGCCCATATAACTCGCATTGTTACACTAACCTCTTCTAGAATTCGAAAATTATACCCTTTGGTTAATAGACATTCACAAATTGGATTGGACTGTTCAATGCTACTCTACACTTCGCTTGTACGACCTCTTTTAACTTATGCAGCGCCAGTGTGGGGGACTGCAAATAAGACTCACATGCATCGCCTACAAGTTCTCCAGCATAAGTTCCTGCGTACTGCAACAAATGCCCCCTGGTTTGTGAGAAATCAACAACTGCATCAAGAATTGGGAATTCTTCCACTAGAACAGTACATCCACTCAATGTCAAAATCTTTCTTCAACAAACTTCCTGGTGTTCCTGGAGCTGTGACATATAACATTGGAGCAAGATCTTGTCAGCCATCTCGACTTAAAAGGAAACTCCCTCAAGACATCCTTCTTAGTAATACTGACGACTCTTCATAATTTAACACAGAAAATCGTCATATCTTTGTTCACATAATTCACAAAAATGTTTAATTAATTAATTTAAATTAATTAGAGGAGCCTTTAGAGCCAACCTCAGCATGATATTCTGCATGTGATATTCCATAATTTAACAGTGGTCTGTATAGCAAGTTTGCTGGTCGACCAATATTAAACATAAAAAAAAAATATATATCTGACCTACGATTTTATGATCGGGTAAACGAACTTTCCAACCACGGGATAAGTCAGAACCAAAGATAGGCTATAAAAAATTGACAAGCTTTGAAGAGTTCCGTTAGTTCTCCATAGGTGGCACCATTACTGGGACGGTTGAAAAGTGTTAGGCAAAATGATTATATAGATTAAGCATAAATTATTCTCAAATTTTAAAATATCAGCGATTTTCAGCTAAACCCTATGTTATTTTACAATCAGTAGAATGGGATGAACTCCTGCTTCATGAACACATTATAGGAGTAAGAAAGAAAGGAAGACCTAGGAAGAAGTAGTTACAGGATGTTGAGATGGATATGGGAAGAATAGGTATAAGAGGATGGAAAAGGAAGATACAAGATAGAGACGAGTGGAGGAAAATTGTGAAGGAGGCCAAAGCTCACAAAGGGCTGTAGAGCCAGAAAAGAAGAAGAAGAGTGGGATGAAAAATTGAATTCTATTAAGCGGGTATATTTATGTACGACTGGTGTCACTGACTATTATCTTCGCCATCTATTCATAAAGTAATAACTAGAGAAGCCACACTTAAACCAACAAATTATCGATCACTATCGATTAGTAGTGTCAGATATGTTTGAACGTCAGTGTACGAGTAATTGGCAAAGAATGTAGTTTCGTAATTGCTGTTAAATGTTTTATTCATTTTTCATTAAACAATTAACACTTTTTTTTGTGAAGAGTGTGTTACATGGGTTATATAGGAACCATTATGCGAGTAATCAAATAGAAATGTTCACTTCTAGAGGCAACATGAATTAATTACAATGCACAGTAATTACAGATAATTTCAGTACAAAATACCATATGACTTAATAACAATAATAATAATAATAATAATAATAATAATAATAATAATAATAATAATAATAATAATCAGCAAAATTCTTCACACTTTAGGCATTTATTTCCCTGAAACTATATACTGAGTGTAACGAAACAAGTGGCCAAAACTTGAGATATATATGTAAAGAGGAAAATGGTTATATCAACATGGGGCCGGAAATGCCTGATTTCTGTGTAACGCTTGCAAATATGAGCATAATCTATTCCAGTTTATTTTGTATTATTATTATTTATTTTTTTTTTTTGCAATTCATTTTGCGTAATTTTCAGAAAAGTCTATGAATATGTTAGAAATTTAATTTTTTCAGTCGTTGACTTTATTACTTTACTTTATTTAACATGGTGTGAATCGAAAGTCTGAAATCGTAGCTGTGGAAGTGTTTTCTGTGGATGTTGGTCGTGTACTGGTTAAGTTAAATTGTTAAATAAACTTCTACAACATCACTACTAGATTGAATAATTATCCTGTAACATGAACAACAACAGAACATACGCCCATCATCTGATTAACTATAAACAGTTTAAACCCAACATATTGGCATAAATAATAACACCAAGATCCACAAAATATAGGCAGTTATAACAGGCTAGAATTTTACACCATGATATGGAAAAGTGAATACCTTGTAACAAAATATTGTAATTTGCAAATCCTCACATGCATAGTAAAGCATTAAATAGAGTTAGCTCATTTTTATATTTTATCTTACTTTTAGCCTCATATCATTACATCGTTCATATTATCGTTCACATGTGATGACTTGCAAAGAATATACCCATGATAATATAAGTATATTTTAATTGTTGACAGTTGGGGTATCCACAATTCAACATTATAATACTAATTCATATAATTTTTAATAGGTTTTATCTTCATATGATAGTAAACATGTATTGTATGTGTAGATTGTGTAGATAACACTGAGAGTATTGATATTGTAAAATGACAGAGTGTATCTGATGATGTTGATATGGTCAACGAAAACGTTCATACATCACACAATTTATTATGTAAAGGTTAACACCTAACAAAATATATAAAGTAGTAAAGTCAACGACTGAAAAACATTAAATTTCTAACCTATTCCAGTTTGCTCAAATTATTTTGATGCATTCTATTTACAGGAGGTCGAAATTCTGAACAGTTCATCAAAGGAAATGTAAACAGAATGCGTCACAATAATTCCAGCAAACAAACGTATTTGAGTGTATTATGATCATACGTCTTGTAAGTCCTACTAAGAAACTAAGCATTTTCGAATCCATGTCGATATAAACATCTGTTTTAAAATACGGAGAATTTTTGATTTTCATTTCATTATTGTATTCCATAGATCTTACATTAGCATTGAAGCTTTAAGATGTGGAACAAGTCAAAATTTTACAAAGTTACAAATTTTTGGCGAGATGAAGTGAGGCCGAGGATTCACCATAGATTACCTAGCATTTCGATGGCTCAGAACGAGACTGTTACAACTCAAAAATAGAGATTTTTCATTAGAGCCATTTAAAGTTTTCCATTCTATATGGCAACACAGAGAATCATGGCACAACAATGTGCATTTATGTCCCACTAGGAAATTTTTAGTTTTAACACTTTCACATAGCATAGTTCTCAATTCAAGTGTTCAAATGATGGTAATAACTCAAAAAGTGAATTTTTTGAGGTGTAACAGTCTCGTTCTGAGGCATCGATTTGCCTTATGTTTGGGGAAAATCTCGGGGAAAAAACTCAAGCAGGTAATCATTCCAAACGGTAATCCAATCCGAGCGCAGCTCTGAATCAGCAGGCTAGCGAGTCTGCTGACTGAGCTACGTTGGTGACTCTACAAAAATATACAGCCCATAGCAAGCAGATTATTCAATTTACAAAATTAAACAATTATTCATCAGTTGAGCTATAAAAATATAACACATAACAAATAAATTAATTCAATTTAAAAGCACAAACAATTGAATCAGTTGAGATATACAAAGATAGATGATACATATCATGCAAATTACATCAATTTGCAAACATAAACAATTCATCAGTTGAGCTATACAGATTACTATTCAATTTACAAATATAAAATTCGTAAGTTCAGCTATACAAAAATATATCATACATAGTAAACAGATTCAATTTACAAGCATATTTTATTTTCGCTATAGCCTACAACATTGCACAATACATATCAAGTAGATTAATTCAATTTACAAACATAAACAATTCATCGTTTGAGCTATACACTATATACAATTCATCAGTTAAGTTGTAGGCCTACTAAAATATACAATACATAGTAAACAGATTAATTCAATTTACTAGCTTCTCTTTAGTTGAACAATACAAAATTGTACAATTCATATCAAGTAGATTTATTCAATTTTTAAACACACGCAATTCCTCAGTTGTGTTGAAGATTTAAGTATGTACAAATTCGGTTAATTCTGTTCTAAACCCTTTCTTATGGTCCTTCAAACTTTTAAGATAATTAGGTATTACACTAATGTTCAAAGGTATCCGACCTACGATTTTATGATCGTGTAAGCGAACTTTCCAACCACGAGATAAGTCAGAACCAAAGATATACAAAATTGACAAACTTTGAAACAGTTCCGCTAGTTCTCAATAGGTGGCACAATTATTGAGACAGTTAAAAAATATCAGAGAAAATGATTATATAGATTATGCATTAATTATTATCACAATTGACAATATCGGCGGTTTCCAGCTATACCTAGTGTTTTTCTACAATCAGTTGAGCAGGATGGAAAATTAATTCCATAGTGCTGGAATATTTATCTACAATTGGCAACAGTGAGTATTATCTTCGCCATCTATTCATAGAAGCAATAACTAAAGAATCCACGTTTACACTAATAAGTTATCGATCACTATGGATTAGCCGGATCAGATATCTTTGAACGGCAGTGTACATTGAAGACAGTAATACATTAATGCAATCACTGATTAAGGCTATAACTTCTTTATTGTGTTAATATTACAAAAAATATCTGGCTGATTAGTTTCGATGTGGTGTCCGTCATTATCCCAACTATCCCAGATATTTTTTATAATATTAACACAGTAAAGAAGTTATAACATTAATCATTGATTTTACAAGTGTTAAAAGAATGTATCCAACATTGAAGACTACATTAGCCTAATAGTGTACTCCTTTTTATAACAGCTTAGACTAACAGAAGGTACATGGATATCTGATTTATGTCGTATATTAAAATTATGAATGCCGGATATGGCGTCATGATGACGTCAGCAGGAGAATCGTTGTAGAAATGAGAATGGCTGAAAAACCGGAGTACTTTATGAAGACTGTCCATTTTTGCTTTGCCCAATACAAATGCCACCAGGATCAAATCCCGGACCATTTCAATGAGAAGTCATGAGTTGACTTAGCAGACACCATCTTGGGATAGATGATCTGTGAATAAGCAAATTGATATACAGTATACAAATATCGGGTTCATCATTACTGCAAATAAAACAAGCAAATGACTCCCTCATATAAACTACACCTGAATGCTACAGAGTTTGAGCTCACACCCACGCTTTTTCCATATAACTTTCGCCATATCGGATCCAATAGTCGTTTTCAGATGTCAAGAGGTATTAGTTTCTCGTTAGTCCCAAGGTTTGGAGAGTGAGACGTGTAACAGGAACGAAGGGCTACGTCCCATTTTTGTAACCATCAACGAAAACGAATGAGAACCCTATATTCCGTAATGATGAAGATTGTAGAGGCCGGCTAACATATTGGAATTAAAGTACAGCACTAAGTGATTAAATCAACAAGGAATTTAATACACATTCTATAATCTGCAACAAATAACATTATGCAATGGAATTATCTCCCCTAAGCGCAATAACAAAGCAAAAACAACAATAAAAACTGTCAAAAGAAGTAAATAAACGAATACAAACAAAATAATTCTGTCCTAGGTGTGATGCTTATTGTAATACATCAAAATAAGAAAATTTAATAGACATGCAAGAAATGTAGAAATGAGTTTAAAAAACGAATGTGATATCCGATATACAAATACACTCATCTAAACTGTCTAAGGAACACCTTCAATTTGAATTAGTCCTCAATTAAAGAACATGGTGCACAATAATAAATGCAATTTATAAATTTAAAGCATTACAACACTAAATTAAAACAGTAACAATAAATCATAATGGTATATACCAGTACTTAACGAATTTACACCCCTGAACTCGTTTACTTGTTAACTTTAAGACTTATGATATCGTGAAACATTGAAATGTAATATAGAGTTCAGTACTACCACTGTGTCGCTAGTACCTGGTATAACAGCCACTTGCATTCAGGAATGCTCTATATCTTCTTGGCATTGAGAAAATTAGATGCGAGATTTCATATTGATCGATATTTAGCCACTGGTGTTGGAGACGTATGAACAGTTGGTTCAATGTTTCAATGTTCTCCACTTCTTCTAAAACTCTACTCTGTAACATATCCCACAGGTTTTCAGTGACATTGAGATCTGGGGACTGGGCAGGTTACGATAAATTTTGAATAATATGCATTTTAAACAACTCAGAGAGTATTCGAGCAATATGTGGTCTGGCATTACCACAGTCTACTATATACAGTCACAAAGCTTGAGTTTTGAGGGTGCTAGAAACAATAGACTGTGACGGTACTATTTTGCATTGCCTGTAATGAGGCGATATTAGCGATCCTAGTGGTGAGCAACTATCTAATGTTTGCACATTTACCACGTATTGAGCTTCACGACTGTTTATACTAGACTGTGGCATTGCCATACATAAAGAAAAGAAAATTCAAGACCAAATTCCTCAGCAGTAGGAAGTACAACAGGTTGCTACAGGTATTATTGCAATGGTTTGCTCGCAATGATCTTCTAATCAAAGCAAGACTAATTTTTCTGTTGGTCATTACACCTCTCCAAACTATGATGGAATGAATCTCTTTGCAAATTATGAACCTCTTATATATTACCTCTCCACTACTTGGTTGTCTTCAAATGCATATCCTTCGAGATTCTGAATGCTGGCCGAAGCGACATTCATCCGAAAAGAAAATGTAATGCCATTGCTCATTACCAAATGTTCATGTTGCTGGCACCACACAATAATGTATCCTCAATTTCTATGTCGAATAGCTGGATATCTTATTGGGCGATTGGCATAAAGCTCTGCTGGCACCACACAATAATGTATCCTCAATTTCTATGTCGAATAGCTGGATATCTTATTGGGCGATTGGCATAAAGCTCTGCTGGCACCACACAATAATGTATTCTCAATTTCTATGTCGAATAGCTGGATATCTTATTGGGCGATTGGCATAAAGCTCTGCTGGCACCACACAATAATGTATCCTCAATTTCCATGTCGAATAGCTATATCTCTAATTGGGCGATTGGCATAAAGCTCTGCTGGCACCACACAATAATGTATCCTCAATTTCCATGTCAAATAGCTGGATATCTTATTGGGCGATTGGCATAAAGCTCTGCTGGCACCACATAATAATGTATCCTCAATTTCCATGTCGAATAGCTAGATATCTAATTGGGCGATTGGCATAAAACTCTTCTATGTAACCTGTTTCTCAGAATCGATATCAAAAAGATTAAATTGTGGGCAATCTGCAATATATTTTTTAACATAGTAGCTGTCACAGTTATTTCTTTCAAGGTCCTTCCTTACAGAAATCTGTTTTGTGCAACACTTGCAATCCTTAGTTTGCCTGAGTGTCGTCTTTCTGGACACCCACATTCCTGATAGCGACTCCAGAGTCCAGTAGAGCATTATTTTATCAGGAGTTCAGAATTCTAGTGGCATTAGATTGTGCTCCACCAGTTTCATTGATTATTCCAGCAGCCTTAAACATGCCATCACTACTACAATTCCTACATCCAATATTTACTTCCATTATAAAGTTTTTTTTCTCTCTTTCAATTTACGTTTCACACTATCAAACCTCAGAAAATTCCTCTCTCAAAAGTACGTCCGAACTGTGGGATCCAGTCGCGTTCGAAACGGAAGACCCTTTAGAATTTTGTATTGAGAAACTGAATAATAGTAAATCGAAAACAGCAAGTTAGTTACTTATTAAATACTTCGACTGCTAGGTGTGAAGGCACGAGAAGTGAAGATGACGAAACGGATGTAGGCTATTCTGATTTAATTATCCAAATACCCTGACTGTATTTGAACTTGAGTCCACTGTGCTGCAAGTAAACATTCTGGGTCAGGATTTTCTCAGATTAAGTCATCTGTGCGAACGAAAATTAATGTAAGAAAATTATTAAACTTTCGATCTTGTGTTGATACTAACATAAAGTTTCTTTTTGGATTACAACATAGCAGAATAGCTACATTATAAGTGTAAAACTGTCTTCTATTCAAGAAATAATTATTATGTAACGGTTCGTTTGTTACATACCTTAGCAAAGATTCTTTGTAGCTCAGATCCGAACAAATCATTTTTCTTTTCCTCTCTACGATCTGTTATTTTCTTTGTCTTGTTGCTGACTTGCTATGAAGACAGAAACGTATTATAAATTATGTCTTTATTCTTAGAATGTTTTTTCTTATGTTCACCGACACACAAGTTTAAAGCATTCATTCAGGCTGAGAACTTTTTTCTTTTGCCAGTCACACATCGAAATCCAATTTAATGCCAAATTCTAGCGTACACAAAACATCTCAACTTCTGATTTGTTTTCTTCAGTGTGTTGGCTTTTGCGTCTTTCACCCACTCAGCTGCAAGGAAAAGGATGTTACCAATCGCTTATTCACCTTGCTAGTCAATCACTATATTTATCGCGCCAGAATGCTTTGAGGGAGACAGAAATAATAGTGTCCCAACGGCGACGTAGCTACTGCTGTTAGACTTTAAAAAATGCTATAAATTAGTACGAAAGGAAATGAATAGAAAGACAGACTTCGCATGTGCCACAAAAAATAAATAAATAACTTGAAAACGTTGCTACCACTTTTAGTTTTTATTTTGTTGCTTATATCTCTCGTGAGGAATTTTTCATCACTTCCGGTATCTTTCTAAACTATAAAACATTCTATATCTTCTTAATGTAATGTCAATGACTCATGTAAAACATAAAACCCATTTCATGGTCTGATAAATTTCTAAGACTAAAAGTTAAGGAAGTAATGATTTTTTTTCATATTTAAGCAACATTTCTGATAAATATGTAGATATATCTGTTAGAAACTAAATAATGTATTCCTTTTGAAAAACTCTTCTAAGGCCTATGGCTGTGAAATTTGTGCTTAAAAAATATAAGAAAATAATTATGTGAATATTATTATTAATTTCTGATCCTACACAATTATGCAGTAGAAGCATAAAACCTAGTGCTCTTCTTCAATTCAGAAATAAATTAAAATAGACTAGACTAATTAGGCCTATAAGATGATTATATAATTATGTAGAAGTAATATAACGTGCAGATTTTAATAGCTTATTCCTTATATAGTAGAAGAAAATTCTAAAATCATGTTAGTCCAAAATGAATACTTTTCTCAGAAAAAAATAATTTTCCCCTAAATGTCAAAAATGTCCCACTCGATAAGTACTATCCGTACGATTCTGATTTTTACTCTTATCATTAGATAAACTGATAAGGAATTATTTAACCCTTTACAGTTTTTTAATAAAATGGACGTTTTCTTACAAAATAAAAAGATAAAAATGTATTGTTTCCTGCTATTTTTTATTTATTTCAAGTTATATCACTTCCACTCTGTATGTATAAAATATTGAAATAACGAAATTAAAATTGCAAGTTAAAATGGCAAAACTATCACAAAGAAATTTTCTTTACCACACATCGTATGAGTCTACGGAGGATATAATTTCGTTTATTTTAATAAAAACCATCATCTGAGAGATTAATTGCCTTCCTCCTTCTCAACCAATGACCGTCGATCGACAGACAGATAGACCGATCGATTGACAGAAGGACAGGCCGACCAAACTGACTGTGTCACTGATTAACTGACTGCCGATTGGCTAATTGACTGACTTACTGTCTAGTTGACTGGCTGACTAGCTAGATCAGCGTTGTCAGAGACAAATGGAGCGGAGCGCTCCACTATGACTGGTCGCGTGCTCCGGTGTTTCCAGACATAAGCAAGTTCACGCTCCACAACCGGTTTTGGAGCTTACAACTCTGACACTACTGAGCTAGATGAATGAATGAATGAATGAATGAATGAATGAATGAATGAATGAATGAATGAATATAATACTTGACTGATTTACTGATAGTTCGATTAGCTGACTCAATGCGTTAACGAAGTTGATGGACTGATTAGCTGAATTAATTAATTAAATACTCGACTGAATTGCTGAGAGTTCGATTAGCTGACTCAATAAGTTAAATAAACTGATGAACTGTATGATTGGCTGACTTAATTAATTAAATAGCTATTTAACTGATTTAATAACAGTCCGACACAGTTAACGAAAGCGATGGATGGACTGAGTGGCTGAATAAGTAAATCAATTAAATACTACACTGATTTACTGACAATTCGACTCTGTAAGTTAACGGAACTGATGCACGGTATTCTGATTGAATTAATGGATGAACGAAAGTATTAATCAATTATTCTCCTTTATGACTCTGTGGATAGCGATTGCGTCTACAAACCAAGTCATCTGCGGCAGGATTCTAGGGGTGGGCAGAGATTTATCTCTATTCCACGGGACTGACGGTTTGTCCCTTGTCTTGTATTTGTTCTGAGGTGTCTCAGCGGTGGCCCAGAGTCATGCTGACCATACGGTCAGGGAGGTCCACAATGTAAGAAAATCTTATATTGGTCTAGAGATAAATCTCCCCTACACCGTATTGGCCTGTAAGTGTTACAAAAGAAGGTGATACACGACAAAGAAAGGAAGGAAGAAAAGAAGGAAGAAAGAAAAAAAGAAAGAAAGAATTGGGCCTAAGTATTAAAAATTTACTGACTTTTTCATTGGTAGTTCAACTAAGACAAGTGAACTATCCCGAATGAATGAATAAATGAATGAATGAGTGAGTGAATTAATTAATTAATTTTAAAAGACTGAATTAAACGTATTATCTCTTACGCTAATAGATTGAATAGCTCTCTGACTGACTAATTTATTGAAGTAATTAATTAATAATCCCTGGATGAAATGCTTGACTTGTTTCATTCAATAGCAAAATAACTGAGTTAAATAAAATGATTTACTACATGAATGAATGAATGGATGGATAGATGAATGGATGAATGAATGAATAAATAAATACGTGAATGAATCAGTGAGTGAATTAATTAATTAATACTTAAAGACTGAATTTCAAACTATTATCTCTTACGCTGATAGATTGAATAGCTCTCTGACTGACTAATTTATTGAAGTAATTAATTAATAATATCTGGATGAAATGACTAACTTGTTTCATTCACTAGCAAATTAACTGAGTTAAATAAAATGACTTACTACATGAATGAATGAATGAATGAATGAATGAATGAATGAATGAATGAATGAATGAATGGAGTGAGTGAATTAATTAATTAATACTAAAAGACTGAATTTTAAACGTATTACATCTTACGCTGATAGATTGAATAGCTCTCTTACTGACTAATTTATTGAAGTAATTAATTAATAATCCCTGGATGAAATGCTTGACTTGTTTTATTTACTAGCAAAATAACTGAGTTAAATAAAATGACTTACTACATGAATGAACGACTGAATGAAGGAAAGAATGAATGAATGAATGAATGAATGAATGAATCAGTGAGTGAATTAATTAATTAATATTTAAAGACTGAATTTTAAACTATTATCTCTTACGCTGATAGATTGAATAGCTCTCTGACTGACTAATTTATTGAAGTAATTATTTAATAATATCTGGATGAAATGACTAACTTGTTTCATTCACTAGCAAAATAATTGAGTTAACTAAAATGACTTACTACATGAATGAATGAATGAATGAATGAATGAATGAATGAATGAATGAATGAATGAATGAATGAATGAATGGAGTGAGTGAATTAATTAATTAATACTAAAAGACTGAATTTTAAACGTATTACCTCTTACGCTGATAGATTGAATAGCTCTCTTACTGACTAATTTATTGAAGTAATTAATTAATAATCGCAGGATGAAATGCTTGACTTGTTTCATTCACTAGCAAAATGACTGAGTTAAATAAAATGACTTACTACATGAATGAACGACTGAATGAAGGAAAGAATGAATGAATGAATGAATGAATGAATGAATGAATGAATGAATGAATAAATACATGAATGAATGAATCAGTGAGTGAATTAATTAATTAATACTTAAAAACTGAATTTTAAACTATTATCTCTTACGCTGATAGATTGAATAGCTCTCTGACTGAGTAATTTATTGAAGTAATTAATTAATAATCGCAGGATGAAATGCTTGACTTGTTTCATTCACTAGCAAAATGACTGAGTTAAATAAAATGACTTACTACATGAATGAACGACTGAATGAATGAATGAATGAATGAATGAATGAATGAATGAATGAATGAATGAATGAATGAATGAATAAATACATGAATGAATGAATCAGTGAGTGAATTAATTAATTAATACTTAAAGACTGAATTTTAAACTATTATCTCTTACGCTGATAGATTGAATAGCTCTCTGACTGAGTAATTTATTGAAGTAATTAATTAATAATCCCTGGATGAAATTATTGACTTGTTTCATTCACTAGAAAAATAACTGAGTTAAATAAAATGACTTACTACATGAATGAATGAATTAATTAATGATTAAATAAATGGAATAATTGACTTAGTCACTCTCTGGTCGGCCTACGTGAGTTATCGAAACCGACTGGCATACTCTCTGACTGACAGTACGACTTTCAGAGTAGCTGACTGTCTACAGATTGGCAGACCAACCGACTAAGCGTAAAATACTCTGCCTGGGTAGTTGATTGGCTGACTTGTTGACTACCTAGTCGATTAAATGCTTAGTGCCAAACTGAATACCGTAGAAATAAAGAAACTGCATAACACTAACGAGAGGTACAATACTTAAAACTCTTGAAATTTTTCGAGTACCAGGATATTTGTAATACCACGTTGTTTCTAGAACGGTACAGACATTCCTAAGGATATTCAATTGATCTGAGGCTGATACATCAGAGCTGTGTAAGAAGACATTGACATTGTGCAGAGTAAGTGTCGTTACAGATCAGATTTAAGCCTTGGCAAGGACGGGTAAGAATGAATGCGGTATGCAGGGTTTTGCATGCATGGCTAAGATTTATACCTATCTGTGGATTTGCTCCGCGTGAGGGCTGGGGAACGTACAAAGTATTATGAATGTGATGGAATTAACGCCGTGCGACAACGCTCCTAGCTTGCAGTGTAAACAAAAGAGAGGAGAAATTGTGTTGCCAACAAAACTACGCGGATATAATGCACACATATCGAACACCGATAGCATCAACCACCTAAGAAAACATTGAATCTCATTGTTTAACAACAGTAGTAATAACAATAATTATAATAATAAATATTATTAGTCAATCAATATCCAGATTTACGTGTAAACAATAGTGTTATTAATATCTTTAAGAACGCCATGTGATTTCAGAAACTTACATGATCTATACAATTATTCAGTGATTAAAAATGAATAGGGGTAGTAAATAAATAAATAAATAAGTAAATAAATAAATAATAATAATAATAATAATAATTATTATTATTATTATTATTATTATTATTATTATTATGCTTGGTCTAATTAGGTCTATAACTTATTCTTTTTCCACTCCTATGTGTTTATTAATTTTATACTATACGTTGGTTAGATCCAAGCTTGAATATGCATCTGTTGTATGGAACTCGGCTAAATTGGAGAATATTCAAAGAAAATTTATTTCGTTGTGTTCTTATAGAATTTTACCAAATTCCGATTATAACTATGAGATTAAATGCAATTATTTCAATTGCGGTAGTTTGTTCACCAGACATCAGGATCTTGATTATTTATTTTTTTGTAAAGTCATTAAGGGTGATATTGATTGTGAATCTTTCATAAGCAATATCAGTCTTCGTGTTCCTGCTAATGGTTTAAGATATCATAAATTGTTTTATAATAAGAATCCTAAATCTCTCTCTCCGGTCTGCAGATGCATTAAATATGCTAATTTGCATGGATTCAACTTGGATCCATTTAATGTGTAGTATATCTTTGAGTTTTTAACTCACTGATCTAATTTTAATAATTATTTGTCCATTTTATTTCTTGCATTTGGTCAATTGATTAATGTAGACTATTCCATTATTTCAATTATCTCATTGTACTAATTTTATAATTATTATTTGATCAATGATTGATGTAGACTATTATATTGTTTGTATTTCATCTCATTGCCATTTTCTATCATTCATTCTCATCATCATTTGTTGTTTTGTTCTGTTTTGTATCGTGCTAAACTGTAATTGGCCTTGTGCTGTTGTTTTTGCACGTTAATATTATAAATAAATAAATAAATAAATAAAATAAATTATTATTATTATTATTATTATTATTATTATTATTATTATTATTATTATTATTATTTATTCTGGCGAAGTTAAGGCCATCAGGCCTTCTCTTCCACTTAGCCTGAAACAAAAGAAGCTGATACAATTTTACTAGGCCTAATATTTAAAGAACACTAATAAAAATGTATACAGTCACAAGTTGAGGAAATGAATGCAATCATACTAAATAATAATTACTAGAAGTTAGATTCAATGAATATGCAAGCGGTAAGTGAACCCGATATTACAAATTACAAGAATAACAAATTCAAATAAAATATAATTATACAACACTGAGCAAAATTACATATTATATATACACACATACACACCAAGGATAATAATTAATCATGACTACTGGTCACGTGTTTAAACAATTTACTTTTAAATTGCAATATCGTTCGACAGTTCCTGAGGGAGCTGGGTAGGGAGTTTCAGAAGCGAATTGCTAATACTGTGAAAGAGGAAGAATAGCGAGCTGTTTTATGGCGAGGCGTAGATAATAAAGGGTCATTTTTAGAACGAGTACCCAGGCTGTGATAAGAGGACAAGAAATTAAAACGCACCGAGAGATAGTTAGGCGAAGAAGTATTGATGATGCGATATAGGAAATATACCTATATCTACTACGTACATATATTTTGTGCAATACTAACTCTTAATGCATTGATTAAACATATGCTTTACAAGACGAAGGGTCATTTTGAATGACTTTTTCATGCAAAAATGAAATTCGTTTTCGTCAAACATCCACAGTTTTTACACAATTCTTAAATGCGCTATATTTAAATTTCGCGCGTAATCTTATACTGCAATCGATATAACCTATCGTAAAGTTACTGAATACGATAGACTGTGAAACAATCGATACTTCTCGAGTTGTATAGAAGTACACAGAAGCATTATAGTCATATGATAATAATTTTGAAGTTGAACGAGAGATCATCTTGCCGGCTCTTCACATTAAACTGGGAATAATGAAACAGTTCGTGAAAGCATTGCATAAAAATGGTGACTGTTTTCAAAACATAAGTTCTAAATTTTCCTTTCTCTGTGAGGCTAACTTTCTTAAAAGTTTCGTAATAGACTGTTCTAGCCAACAGACTATGTCATCGAGATTTTATTCAGGTAAAACAGGATTTATGCGCCTTTCCTTTTTCACTAAATTATGGATAGTTGAATCAGATGGTTGTTGAATTCCAGGATAGTTTCCTATAAATATAGCACAACAATACATTTTTGTACCACTTCTTCGTTATATAGACCTACGTAATGTAAGCTATTTAAGATTCTCTGTTATAATGTATGCTGCATTGTCATGAACTAAACTGAATTTTACTGAAAGGAAGTCGGCTGTATACTAATGCTTTAACGTTGATATACCTTCAGCCTGTGTTATCTGTCCGTACTACGACACATGTCACGCTCGATTCACACTATTTCCTTGACAGTTGCATTCCATCTGTATAACAGTAAAAAGACAACGGTGTTTACTTCGGCGAAATCTGTTTCTTGGCTGACACTCTATATGATGAACATTGTAAGAACTTACTTATAAATGGCTCGCAGAGAACCCGAAGGTTCATTGCCGCCCTCACATAAGCCCACCATCGATCCCTATCTTGAGCAAGATTAATCCAGTTCCTACCATCATATCTCACCTCTCTCAAATCCATTTCAATATTATCTATGTCTCGACCTCCCCAAACGTCTTTTTCCCTCAAGACTCCCAACTAACACTCTATATGCATTTCTTGATTCATCTATACCTGCCACATATCCTGCTCATCTCAAACGTCTGGATTTAATGTTCCTAATTATGTTAGGTGGAGAATACAATACGTACAGTTCTACGTTATGTAGCTTTCTCCATTCTCCTATAATATCATCCCTCTTAGCCCCAAATATTTTCTTAATTCTCAAACACCCTTAACATCTGTTCCTCCCTCAAAGTGACAGTCCAAATTTCACAACGATAACTTTTTTATATATTCTAACTTTTAATGTTTTTGAAAGCAGACCGAATAATAATAGTCATTTCCCATATTTATTCTGCGTTGAAGTTTGTAAGAACACACCTCATAAATAGAATGAGGACGGAAATCAAGTTTTTGACAGCAAAGAAAACGCAATTATAATTGTGAATTTTTTTCAGATGTATAATTAAATGATTCCACCAATATAATCAAGAATTATTAATGATTGGTATAACCATTATATTACTGACAATAATTCAATGATGACGAGATATTGTACGAGAAGGTACTTATCAAGGGTTACATACCAAGATAGTAACAAATGGAAGCCCATGACCATTAACTGGAGCTATTGGAGCAATAGTGACAATAACAGGTATAATTAAATGATTCCACCAATATAATAAAAAAATGGTAAATAGCTAACCTAATTGTTTTACATTACAACCATTTATCTATTTATTGAATGGCTCTCAAAGAATAACTTGTCAATTAAACTGATTCGTCTTATTCCATAGGTGTATTTTTTTTTCCATTCGGTGAATAATAAAATCATGGAGAAATATCTTCTCTAGACATTAAAAATATTGTTATTGGAGTAATATAGAACAATATCGAGACCCAAACTCATATCAGTTGTTGTATATATTATGTAAAATGTAAAACTTTTTCCTTCGATTTTTTTCTTCTTACTCTTTCATTTTTTTGTCTCTAAATAACCCCCTTGAATACACACGCCATTTTCTTAATTGTAAGGTGGGTTTAGAAGGTGCGCTGTTGGATCTGAGAATCGAGCAAGGTGTTTTCGCCAGTAGCCAGTGTGATATATGATGCAGCCCCTCGTCGTGGACCCCAGCATCTTGTAGGATTAAACCCACCTAGTCCTATCGCAGGGTCGTACACCCCCTTCTGTTTTTTTTTTATTCACAGGTCCCGAATATTTCCTTACGGCGTGGTGTGACCCTTGCTATCAGTGGCGTTCAACATTATAAAACCTCAAACCCTATTCAGGAACGACCAATTCTACAATAAATGCAATACCTTATTTGTTGTTTCGTATGGAGGATGTTAAACAAAAAAGAGGATTTCAGACTTTGATAATAGACAGTATTCATCAGAATAAGTTAAACATTTCCGATAAATATAGGTCCTAAAACCGAAAACGAATGAGCTCATAAGATATTTGTTATTATTACCAATTATTATTACCAATGCAAGTGCTCTTTGAGGTGTTCAATCCTATCTACACATGGTTCGGCATTTCGTCGCAAAGAAGTACACTTTCGTTCATAAACATTTCACATACCTAATCATAAATACATTAAAATGAGACTCTGTCTGACTGTACCCAGAATTACTCCCGATTCCGATTGCACTCAAAATTGCTACCTATTCCGACTTTATCCAAAGCTGAGTTACTTCCAATTCCGACTTTATCCAAAAGTGCTTAGATTCCGACTTTACACCAAATTGTTCCGATTCCAACTTTACACAAAAGTTGCTTCTGATTCCGACTCTATCCAAAATTACTTCCGATTCTGACTTTACTCAGAATTGCTTCCGATTTCGACTTTACCCGAAGTTGTTTCCGATTCCAACTTTATCCAAAATTGTTTTTGATTCCGACTTTGCCCAAAATTGCTTCCGATTTCAATTTTACACAACTTTTTTCCGATTCCAATTCTATCCAAAATTACTTCCGATTACGACTTTACCCGAAAATTGCTGTCGGTTTCAACTTAGCATAAAGTTACTTCTGATTCCGACTCATTCCAAAATTACTTCCGATTTCGAATTTACCCAAAATAGTTTCCTGTTCCGACTTTACATAAAATTGTTTTTCATTCCGGCTCCTTCCAAAATTACATCTGACTCCGATTTTACTGTACGTTTTTTCTGAGTCCAACTTTATAAAAATTGCTTCTGATTTCATCTTTACCCTAAATTGCTTCAGATTCAAACTTTAAGCAAAATTCCTTATGATTCCGACTTTATCCAAAATTGCTTCTCATTCCGAGTTTACTCAAAATTTCTTCTGATTACAACTTAGCATAAAACTGCTTCTGATTCCGACTCTATCTAAAATTACTTCTGATTTCAATTCTATCCAAATTACTTCCGATTTGCCCAAAATTGCTTCTAGTTCCGACTTTACATAAAATTGCTTCCGATTCCGAATTTATCCTAAATTGACTCCGATTTCAATTGACCCAAAATTGCTTCCGATTCCAAAATTTACAATTTTTTTCTGATTCCAACTCTATCCAAAATTACTTCCGATTCCGACTTTACTCGAAAATTGCTTCCAGTTTCAACTTTGCATAAAATTGTTTCTAATTCCGACTTATTCCAAAATTACTTCCTATTTTGAATTTACCAAAAATTACTTCCTGTTCCAACCTTACACAAAATTGCTTTTGATTCCGACTCTATCCAAAATTAGCCTACTTCCGACTCCGATTTTACCCTAAGTTGCTTCCGATTCCGACTTTATACAAAATTACTTTCAATTTCATCTTCATCCTAAATTGCTTCCGATTCCAACTTTATGCAAAATTGCTTCTGATTTCGACTTTACCCAAAATGACTTCCGATTACAAGTTTACTCAAAATTTCTTTTGGTTACTCTTTGCACAAAACTGCTTCTGATTCTGAATCTATCCAAAATTACTTCCGATTTTACCCAAAATTGCTTCTAGTTCAGACTTTACATAAAATTGCATCCGATTCCGACTTTATCCTAAATTCCTTTCGATTCTATTTCAATACCCTTGGTTGTAATTGTGCTCCCTGTGTTTCAGAACGAATTTTATTTTACCACAGGGGTTCAGTTCCTTGACCTACATGATAATCATCCAAGAATATAAGACAAATACATAAAAAGTACACTTACTATTTACATTTGTTCCGTGTCTCTCGCAATCTAATTTTTTACCTTGCATTGTGTAGTACTTATGCGTAAGTAATGAGTCCTGTAGACGAAATATGAATGGAAATGTAGGCTCCATCATGAATGTGTACGGTAATGATAGCAGCAAAATTTGATACCATACACAGACAATGTCATTAACAATAGCGTTGTGGCAAGTGTTTGCAGCTTGCAATGTTCAAAACCAAGAGAGTGAACATCCGGGAATCTAATAAATCCAAGTCAGTGTCAGGGCTAGCTATCTAGGACGAAGCATTAAGCTCGATGAGAATGTGTAATTGAATCCGGAGAGCAACATAGTTCTATCTTGTATCAGCAGGCTTAGCCAAACTAATCAATAGAAAATGGGGAGGCGGGGTGAAGGGGTGAGGCGACGAATAGAATGCATTTCCAACACTAAACGAATACATTCCAAACATTCCAGAAACCTTGATATATGGTCCAATGCACCCTTCGTTCGACACATGAAACAACTAATGTTGGATGTACTGGTGGTGGAAGTTATGCGATTCTAAACACCTCTCACCCTTCCGTTCTCTTCTCACCCTCCCGACGCACTTCCACCAACGCCTTCATTTTATTATAGGCTGCTCATCACACTTGCGGCGAATCAGTAATTGTAACTTCAATTATTTCCTTTTAATGCAACATCAAAATTCAGAATCACAAAAAAAAAAAAAAAGAAAAAAAACGCAGATAAGCTTCATTGGCCAGTTCCGGATTAGTAAAGTTTAAGTTAGCTCAAAACTATCTAGGCTACAGATCGTTTTTCGTTCAGTCGAAATCCAATATTCAATTTGTCATATTTCAAGATATGTATGATATGCAATATATGCTAAAGAAACTACAAGGTGTTATATAATATTTGGTGACTAACAGTTAATTATGATAAGATTGAATATTAGTAGGAAGTTATTAGCAACCTAATTTAGAAATATAGTACAACATTAAGAAATAAAAGGGGTCCAAATATTTAAATATCTTGGAACTGAACTTAATAAAACTGGAACGAAAGACAGTGAAATAAATAGTGGAATTCAAAAAAGTAAAATTGGAGTACACAGAGTATACAGTGTATGGTGGGACAGAAGTTTAACCAAAAATACTAAAAGAATGATACATAGTAATTATTAAAAATAGTTTAATTTATGGGGTGAGGTTTGGACAATTACCAAGAAAATAGAAGAAAAAGTTACTTCCAGCTGAAATGGATTGTGTCAGGCGTAGTATGAGGAAAACTAGATTAGATTAGGCTAGTTGAGAAATTAATACATTAGAAATTAAATGGATGCTGTGAAGACAGTTATTGACAGAATCTAAGTAAGATCGCTTGTATGGCACGGGCACATGAAAAGAATGAGTGTAAATAGGTATTCTAAAATAATGCATGAGTGGAAACCAGTCGAAAGAAGAAGAAGATGGAAAATGAGATAAACGTGGCTGCAACAAGTAATGAATGGAGTTGATAACAGACAGCTTAAGAATTGAAGATAGAGACGAATGGAGAATGGATGTGAGGATGGTGTGTGGATTATAGAAGAAATGAAGATACAAGGAACGGAACTAAAATATTTCAGTATTTAGATATATTAGATATCACAAACAAAACTGGCATGATCATCTTTTAAGAATGGACTCAAGTCGTATCCCGTTAAATATGTTTAACTGCATACCAGTTAGTAGAAGAAATAAAGAATGGCCAAGAAAAAGATAGAGAGATCAGCTGTAAGAATCCTGGAGACGGAGAGGGCCAAAAGGCCAATTCTAGCAGAATATGGTGGTGATAATGAACAATTTAGTTAGTATTAGGTAATTAATATTTAATAATAATAATAATAATAATTATTATTATTATTATTATTATTATTATTATTATTATTATTATTATTATTATTATTATTATTTATTCTGGCGAAGTTAAGGCCATCAGGCCTTCTCTTCCACTTAGCCAGAAACAAAAGAAACTGACACAATTTGCAGTAATACAAGTTAATGATTACAGACTAATATATTTAAAGAACACTAATAAAAAATTTATATAGCCATACAAGCACAAGTTGAGTAAAATAATGCAAACATACTAAACAATAATTACAAAAAATATAGGACTAGAAGTTACACTCAATGAATAATGCAAACGGTAAGTGAACCAATATTACAAATTACAAGAATTACATATTCAAATGTAAATTATAACTATATAACACTGAGGAAAATTACATATATACATGCACATACGCACAAAGGGGAATTAAAAATGAGTGAGGAAGAAAGAAGACATTTTCAGAAAAATGAGGAAAATAGCCTAGTACTAACAATTTGTAGGATTACAATGTACATTTATAATTTCAATGATAAGAGTAGCCTACATACAACAATCATGATAGGATAAAGGAACGGGAAAATTAAATCTGAAGCGAGTTATATGGCTTAGTAACTGGTCACGTGTTTAAACAATTTATTTTTAAATATTTCTTAATGTGTATTTTATAGCTGAATAATATCATATATGTTACGAAACTAAAAATAACACATTCATTCATTCATAGTGTTCTGCCCAAGTGCAGGTGTTTCACTGCAAACTCAGCATTCTCCAGTCTTTCCTATTTTCTGCTTTCCTCTTTGTCTCCGCATTTGATCCATATATCTTAATGTCGTCTATAATCTGATATCTTCTTCTGCCACGAACTCTTCTCCAGTTCACCATTCCTTCCAATGCTTCCTTCAGTAGGCAGTTTTTTCTCAATCAGTGACCCAGCCAATTGCTTTTCCTCTTCCTGACCAGTTTCATCATCATTATTTCTTCATTTAATATTAATGCAAAGCAAGCTCGCCACTGATATAAGACAACAGACAAGCATTTGTATAATGAATCGGCGTTTACTTCCGTTGTGAATAAGGTGAATCTAGGTGGTTACTAATACTGATACAACTCATAAGACTATTGGAAGAGATTGACTACAACTCAGCACTGCGACCATGTAGATATTTGTGCTAAATGCCCAGCTAGGCGCATTCTCAGCCCACTTGGCTTGGGGTTCGTACACCTAGGCACGGTTTGGCCCAATTTGCGCCCTTATATGCGATGATTGTCCAAATCAGACAGGTGGCCTGGGTGGCATTCGTGAATACGACGCTGACAGGTGAGCCATCCTGCCTCATCCCTGCAGCTCCCGTCCGCATACGAGCCCAAGCCTTTCCTTTATCAGCACTGGAAACCCGTACTACCTCCAAGACATCATCCCAACCTATTTTTACTATTGCAGATTATAGAATGAAACAAGGTGGGAGGTGAGAGTGTTGGTGGAATGATAGGAGGAGTACCCCGAGAAAAACTCTCAGCAACGTCGTCCTTTTTCACCACAAATTCCATGACTATCGAACCTGGGCCGCCTGGATGGAAGGCCAGCGCACTGGCACTGTAGCCACTGACGCGGTATTCTCAATCACATAAGCTGACTACGCTAAGGGTCACTGTGTATCTAATTTTCGAAATAGATAAACCTGCACCTCCTAGACGAGCCTCTCCGACTGTCGCCAGCCGACAAACGGGAAATACTACAGAATTATAATAGAATGGAGTTCAGTCGCTTAATACCTTCGGTACTATGAGGCGAGTTTACAAGAGCGCCACTCGCACAGCGTAAGGACTCGGATCCCTTCTCTCGCGAGGACTGCGGCGTTCCACTCGAAGTACAGGCTTTTAACATTTTCGGCGATCCTGCTCTGTTGCTGTTCTGTCGTGCTTCGTGCTCCATTCATATGATGCTAATAGGTTACGTCCATATTCCGCTTTCTCCTTCAAAATTCTATATTACTTTGAAAATAGGAGTGAGACAATGACAACGCGATTGGAGCTCATATAGACACTACTTCTCGGCCCCAATTTCCCTTGCAAGGACGTGTGTCAGGCCTAAATGTACAGTAGCGTGCAAATTAATCCGACCAACGTAATTACTTATGCAAAAACACTCAAACGGGATAAAAAAAAAAAGAATCTAAGACATGCCTCAGTAGTCTATGTGGCCTCCCTTGTTCCTAATAACAGCTCTGAGACGATTTGGCATGGATTCCACTAATTTCCCACAAATATTCTTCATTTCTTCATCGCGAAACCATACACCAATGAGGGCAGAAATCATCTTCTCCTTTGTAGAACAATCCATTTTTTGCATTCTTCTTTTGCAAATTGACCACAAGTTCTCAATGGGGTTGATGTCGGGTGAGTTGCCTGGCCAGGGGAGTACCTGAATATTCTTCTTGTTTAAGAATTCTGTAGTTTTTCGAGACGTATGGCATGGTGCCAGGTCTTGTTGGAACACAACTCTGCCATCCGGAAATTATTTTTGCAGCTGGGGTACAATTCTGGTTTCCAATAAGTGAATATATTTGTCAGAATTCATCATTCCCTTGATAGGTATTAATGCTCCAGGCCCTTCATGTGTAAAACAACTCCAAAACATTACTTTAGGGGGGTATTTGAGTGCTTGTTGGAGATGAGCTGCTGTTACTTTTTCGGATCCTTTCCGTACGTAAGAAACACGGTGGCCGTGGACCTCGAAATGAGACTCATCGGAAAAAAGTACATTCTTCCAGTCATTCACTGTCCAGTGTTGATGTAATTTTGCCCACATTAAGCGTTTTTTGCACATAACAGGGGTTAGCAGTTGCTTCTTAATAGATTTACGAGCCCTTCGTCCAGCTTCCAAAAGCCTACGCCGCACTGTTGTGACGTGAATATTCGCCCCAGTGGTAGCCATTAACTCGCGGGTTAAGTCGACAGCAGTTAGTCTAGGATTTAATTTACTTTTGCTGACAATTAAACGATCATCTGCAGGTGAAGTCTTCCTTTTCCGGCCACAGTTTCCTTTTTTCTGGGGTGTGATGGATCCAGTCTCCCTGTATCGTTTTATGATAGAATTAACAATAGCCAAACCGATGTGACATTCTGCAGCAATTTGCCTCTGTGTCATAGAAGAATGCTCTGCTAATGTTATAATATTAGACCGTTTTCGTGGAGTTGTATCCATTTGTGAAGACGACAGAATGTACACAGGATTGCAGTATTAAGTCTTCAACACAACTGAAATGCTTATAAGTACAAAGCGACAGGCAAAATGTCACATATTATAAAAAAAATAATAACGACAGACCTTCAACAATGGAATTACACGTACTACAGATGTCAATTAAAGCGGTATGAGCAGCTGTGAGGCCAACAATGACAGAAAATGTAAAAATATATCGTGTTCGGAATAATTTGCACGCTAAATCTCCTCCTATTTCCCTATTCATTCATTGGACTTCATCGGAGCTCAGTCAAAATTATGTACAGTAGTGGCAAAAAAATCCGGACCGACTGAATAATCAAAGTCCCCGAAATGAGCCACTGCGCATGCCACGCCCGCATTCACAAGATAGCGAGTAATCTATTGAAATTTTTGTAGTTTCAACTGCTGACGTAGCCCATTTCGGAAGCCATTAGAAAATAAGCCGTTAAAATTCATGTTCTGGGAATAATAAGTTAATTAAGTAGTAAAATATCGCTGCAATCGAAAAGACCTGGGAATAAATTTGAATAAGGAACAAAAAAAGTTTCCTTCACAGGCAGGATTCGAACCACGAAAGTCTTAGTTACCAGTCTATCGTGCTCTGGAGTGAACAAGACTCTGAAATCAGCTACAAAGGTCGGTCCGGTTTTTTTTTTTTTGCCACTGCTGTACGTATGTATGTATTTATTCACACTGCATATGAGTAAATACCTGGTGGCAGTGGTAACTAATTACACTCAATATGGTGATAATAAACACAATTAATAATAAATACGATTAATAATAATACTAATAATAATTAATACTAATAATAATAGTAGTATAATAAGGAGCATCCCAAATTAAATGAAGCACGATCACTTAAAATAACATTTAAAGTAAATCTAATTTGTATCTTAACCCTAAGTTCGAACTAAAACCCACGAGTATGATGTGTTCATACATGCAAAAGTACCTTTCAGCATTACACTCATTTCGCTGTCAGCTCACTCACTGCACTGGAACTACGAAACATTTCACTGATACTATCCTGATTTCACTAACACTTCAAAGACATTTCACTGTTCAAATATTTTGAACTACCACTATAAACTATAAAACTTCACTGACACAAACACATTTCACTGACACAACATATTTCTTCACTGATATAACACTTCAACTAACAAAACATCAATTACACCCTTTAAATAGTGTGCATAATATACTATCGTCTATTAGTGAAGTCCTTAAGCCTATTTTTAAATACACTGTCGGTTATTGGTAAATTAGTAAATCTGCAGGTAAAGTATTCCAGTCCCTGATAGTACGAGTGAGAAAAAAAAATTCCAGTATACTCTCGAGAGTTATCGTTGCCCCGACTAGACGGGATACGGCCTTAGAGGCGTTCAGGCATAATCCCACGGATGTTGATGCCTAACACGAGGAAACGGGAGAACCTCGAGATAAATTTCAATTTTTTTTTCTTTTACTTGGTTATTGGTTATTTAACTATGCTGTATCAACTACGAGATAATATTTGGCAAGATGAGGCCGAGGATTTGCCATAGATTATCTGACATTTACTTTACTGTTGGGGAAAGCCTCGGAAAAACTTCGATCTTTTCCCCGACAAGTGTAATTTCATGAATTTTTAGTTAAATATCCATTGACAGGGATTCGATCCCGTACCGTCTGCGTCACAGGCTGATGGTCTACACCACTCAACCACCGCAGGGGTATGTATAGGTGGATAAAATATACAGACATCCCTCTGTTGTAAGTTTATCGTCCCTGTTCATAATCATGACGACGGTGGTATGTTTTATTCTGTAAGCGTCATCAAGGTAACGAATCTATATTTGAGAGGGCCGCTTGGGTTCCAAATCACGTAGACACTGTTCCACAAGTAATTTGGTACAGCAGTGGTTCAAACACACAGTAGCGGCGCATTGGACATGCTTCTAAGCAGTACATACATAATTAGCTAAGCTCCCGTGATTTGTATATCCACATTAGTCATCCAGACGTTCCAATTGAGAGACAAGCCAATACCACACAAACAGACCTACAGGAAAGGTGTCGCACATAAAATATGACGTTTTACAATGAATGCAACTTATTCAAATTAGGTTGTGCGAGTTCGTCATTTCAATACACTTGTGTAACTCTGACAGAAGATTTTGCCGCGTAGCAGAGTATTGGAACTCTATACTAAATTCTCGCGACTTTAAAATATAATTTACGATCTTCGGCAAGATTTTGTAATACTATACTCCGTTCCGCCGTCTATAATTGACCAATTTCTCTATTTACTGCACATATATAACGCTTCTTTCAAATTACAGAAGCTATCTAAAAACGCTGAAAGGATGAAATGAGAGTAATAGGATACAGTTTAATGAAAATTACAAGAACAGCTGAAATTCAAAGAGAAGAAGCTTTCAACTCAAAGCTCTCTGGTATTGAATCTTTTTTTTCTCTTTTAAGTAAGAAAATAAATCGAAATATATTGTTTTAAATCTACTTCACATTTTTTCTCTAGAAACTTAGATTCATATAGAATTACGGAATAGGTTCCACTATATTATTTCGTAAATTTACCTGAAAATCCCTAGAAAAATGCTGATCTGTAGATATATAAAGAGAAACAGTCGCTCAAAGATTGTCAGGAATTTTATATTTCTATTCCATTTTTATTTTCTTTGCCTTTATAAACTTTGTTTATTACCCTACTTTTTCATCTTATTTTCCTACTTTCGCTTTCAAATTCCTTTCCTCTTACACTTTTACTCTTTTCATTTTACAAAGTGTAAGGAGAAAGTATAGTAATACTAAAAAAAAATTATATTTCACAGAACTTCTGAAGTTTACATTACATTACATTACACCGAGAAGGTCAATAAGTCAGCCAGCCAGTCGTCTGTGTACAGCGATTTCTATCTAACTTGAAATATGCAAATCAAGCATTCAGGTATAACTCCCTGTAAAGTTTATTTGAATAATTTCAAGGGAAAAATTGTTCTGGGGCCGGGTATCGAACCAGGGACTTTTGGTTAAATGTACCAACGCTCTGACCAACTGAGCTACCCGGGAACTCTACCAGACACCGTACGTTTAACCAAAGGTCCCGGGTTCAGTACCCGGCCCCGGAACAATTTTTCCCTCCAAATTATTCAAACTTGAAATATCTTTGCGCATATTCTGTATCAAAAAAGGGCCATAGGAATTATAACAAATGCAACTTTTAATGAACACTGTAAACCATTATTTGTGAAAAACAAAATCATGACTGTAATAAATTTATATATTCTAGAGTTAATTTTGTATGTTAAGGGCAATCTTCCAACTTTAACATTAAGAAATGGTATTCATTCCTATGACACAAGACAAGGAAATAATTTTAATATCGTAACTTTTAGACTTGCTAAATCGCAAAAAAACTTTTGTCAAATATCATTGAAGGTTGCAAATAAATTGCCAACACAATTTTAATTTAAGCAGAGCTGCTCTCAAATTTTACACTTCTAGTTGGTTAATTTTAAATCCTTTTTATAACCTTGACAAATTTTTCGATTGTACAATCTCTTTGTAATTGTTCCATTTTAACTGACCTTGTCAATATATATATATATATATATATATATATATATATATATATATTGTTTTTAGACATGTAATTTAAACTATTAAAATAAATAAATTCACTTGAGAACGTCATACAAAAAATCTACTGTAACTATTCTATTAAAATTATTAACCATCCTAAAATAACACAAAATATATATTCATGTTCATGACTTTCGTTAGATAAAACTTATCAATGAATTTAAGAGTATGCGACGTATACCTACAGAATAGTTTGCTTCAGAGAAGCTGTTATAAATGTAAAGTGCGTACGTAATATACGAAATGAATAAAAAATGTAGTACAATATAATCTGAAATTGAATACAAATGAAGCAAAAAGAACCAACAACAATTCATTTTTGCTCTTTAAGAAGAGCCAATCGCAATAACTCTTTGTTTTAAAATTTTGAACATGAGAAGTGTATCCTACATTACAATTGTACATAACCAAAGGTAGCAATTGGAAATGTAATGCGTACATTATACGGGGATTTTTTTCCCTTACATATTACTGGACTTCGTGGAATTGCCACAAGAATCGTAAGGTTTACTACGCACGCGGTATAGACTGTATGAGAAGGGGATGTGCAACGGATGGAGTATGCCTCTGATGTAAACACTGAGCAGTATACTGCGGTTACAATAAAACCTGTATCCTGCAGTCAAGAAATATAATGAATGATCATTGAAGTAGGAAATGTCTAAACATGTAAATACACAATTATTTTGTAGTGAGATATATTAACTCTTCAAATTTAATGTAATATGCTCTCATCAACCTTGAATATGTGCATTGCAGTGAAGAGTTAAGTACATTTTGAGCGACTGCAAAGTGAACCTCCGATGGTCACTCAAACAGTTTTTATATTGGAAAAATGTACGTTCAACATCACACGATGTAATAGGTGCATATTTGAAGAACGAAAAGTCACTACTTTTTAGTACACCAACTTCAGATGTCTTGTCGTGACCTGATAGTACATCATTTATAATACGAAATTGTGAATAGGCAGAATTTTCAGCAATAATGTTTCTCAACTTACATTTCACTTTTTTCTGAAATTAGTGAATTGTTATTTTGGATAACGGTTTGTGATACTTTATACACTATATTAAGGGCTTCTGAGAGTTGTACTGGCTACGGGGGTAAAGGTATCCCAGGGGCAATTGTTTGGAACAGCGACACTCTCATTGTAGTATGTTTGATTGAATTCTTGTCTGCACTGAACAAATGTAAAGCTTTGACTATTCCAACCACAGTAATGCAAAAACAAGTGCTTAATAGGTATACATCAGCTGTAGCTGCTCTATCTATTTGGACCGGTCACATCTCTTAACATGAACTTCTTATACTACGAGACCGGGAGGTCGCTCACCTCTTCTATACTACCGTACATCGGAAACCTGATTGCTTGCTGCGTGTGGCAATTCAACGAAGTCTGCATATTACTGTCAAAAATTGGGATGCGTACATTATGCGATGGCGTCTAATACGCGAGTAAATACGGTATCTCTAGTGAAACGATATTATTTGATAGGACCTACTCTCTATTGAGAGTTTCCTGTACCCATACAGAGGGCTCACTCTCAGTAACATTGATAGACACGTTGTAGAACTACCGTGAAGTTGGGTCAGCACGGCGTCAAGTAGGACTACATTAATAGTAACTTCTACGTTTTGTTGTATAGGCCTACCTAATATATTTACGATTATTCTTTCAAAGACAAGAAAAGTAAACTAGAAATCTAATCTGTGAATCCAAGCTCGAGGTGACCACACATAGAAGAGTCACAATGTATTGATTTCATGGGACTGTACAGCCCGCACCGTGCTATTTGTCACGATGTCTTATGTGCTACATAATTCATAAGTCACAGACGAAGAGTGAGACATGTTGGGGGAGCCATCACGCCTCCTTACAAGACTGCTGGATGGGCTGCAGCATAATCATTGGTACCACCACGACTGGACACAAGGGAAAAAATTCCTTATCAGGTACTGGAGTCAAGAATCATAATAACCGAAGCTCTGGTATTGAATATGATTGCCAATTATGTTAGAGATTGTTATCAGCACCGAGCTTGACAACGATTTTGGGGCGGGAGATCCACTATTCTTGGAATTCAATACTTAAAGCAATATTTTATTAACGTCAACTTTAAATTGCAGAAGCTTTTCAAAGTCGGTGGCGTGATTAAATTATGTACTAGCATTGCCGAAACAATAGTGAAATAGTAATCAGAAGGGAAAACATTGTACCCACAAGGAACCTGTCCTAAGCAGCACTGTTCATAACAATACCCGGAAAATTTTACCGGATCACATTTGTTATCTTCCTAATGAAAAAATGCAAGCTAACTGATTAAGCTATGGCAAGTCTTCTTGTTTTATGTCACAGTCGGTTATTTTGAAGTACTGGTGTTTTTAATTTAGTTGTAATATTAACTTGTTTTCTTCCATTCGTTGTTAAACTCCTGATGCAATAAAACGTTTACTGCAAGGGATCTGGAAAAAGTAGGATTGAAGTCTTTCCAGGCGTTCGTGATGAGATACGTTTTATTTTCTGACGTATAACTGCGTATTTCTCTTCATTAGTTATGGGAGGATAACATTGGCCATCACATAAAATAAAACCTTCTCGTGTTTTTCTTCTTCTCCTTGGCTTTACCATTGTTATCTTTCTAACCCCACTGTTCTCCCTGTCCACATCTTGTTCTTTTCCTATTCCCTCTTTCTCTACTACTTGTCCTTGTTTTTTTGTTATCCCATTTTCTACTTGTGTTCCCCTTGTTCTCCTTGTCTTTTACATTATTATCCTTATAAATTCATTGTTTTCCTTCTATTCCGCTTGTTCTGCTTCTATTCCCTATTTCTCTATCTCTTATAGTTGTTCTTTTTGTGTTACCCATTTCCTCCTGGTGTTTCCTTTTTTCTCCTTCTGTTCCCCTTGTTCTCCTTGTCTTTTCCATTATTATCCTTATAAATTCATTGTTTTCCTTCTATTCCGCTTGTTCTGCTTCTATACCTTATTTCTCTATCTGTTATAGTTGTTCTTTTTGTGCTACCCATTTTCTTCTTGTGTTTCTCTTTTTCTCCTTGTGTTCCCCTTGTTCTCCTCGTCTTTTTCATTATTATTTTTATACATTCATTGCTTTTCCTTCTATTCCGCTTGTTCTGCTTCTATTCCCTATTTCTCTAGCTGTTCCAGTTGTTCTTTTTGTGTTACCCATTTTCTCCTTGTGTTCCCCTTGTTCTCCTTGTCTTTTCCATCATTATCCTTCTAAATTCATTGTTGTCCTTCTATTCCGCTTGTTCTGCTTCTATTCCCTATTTCTCTATCTGTTCCAGTTGTTATTTTTGTGTTACTAATTTTCTACTTGTGTTCCCCTTGTTCTCCTTGTCTTTTCCATTATTATTCTTCTAAATTCATTGTATTCCTTCTATTCCGCTCGTTCTGCTTCTATTCCCTATTTCTCTAGCTGTTCCAGTTGTTATTTTTGTGTTACTCATTTTCTCCTTGTGTTCCCCTTGTTCTCCTTGTCTTTTCCATTATTATTCTTCTAAATTCATTGTTTTCCTTCTATTCCGCTCGTTCTGCTTCTATTCCCTATTTCTCTATCTGTTCCAGATGTTATTTTTGTGTTACTCATTTTCTCCTTGTGTTCCCCTTGTTCTCCTTGTCTTTTCCATTATTATTCTTCTAAATTCATTGTTTTCCTTCTATTCCGCTCGTTCTGCTTCTATTCCCTATTTCTCTATCTGTTCCAGTTGTTATTTTTGTGTTACTCATTTTCTCCTTGTGTTCCCCTTGTTCTCCTTGTCTTTTCCATTATTATTCTTCTAAATTCATTGTTTTCCTTCTATTCCGCTCGTTCTGCTTCTATTCCCTATTTCTCTATCTGTTCCAGATGTTATTTTTGTGTTACTCATTTTCTCCTTGTGTTCCCCTTGTTCTCCTTGTCTTTTCCATTATTATTCTTCTAAATTCATTGTTTTCCTTCTATTCCGCTCGTTCTGCTTCTATTCCCTATTTCTCTATCTGTTCCAGTTGTTATTTTTGTGTTACTCATTTTCTCCTTGTGTTCCCCTTGTTCTCCTCGTCTTTTCCATTATTATTCTTCTAAATTCATTGTTTTCCTTCTATTCCGCTCGTTCTGCTTCTATTCCCTATTTCTCTATCTGTTCCAGTTGTTATTTTTGTGTTACTCATTTTCTCCTTGTGTTCCCCTTGTTCTCCTTGTCTTTTCCATTATTATTCTTCTAAATTCATTGTTGTCCTTCTATTCCGCTTGTTCTGCTTCTATTCCCTATTTCTGTATCTTTTCCAGTTATTCTTTTTGTGGTATCCATTTTCTCTTTGTGTTTCCCTTTTTCTCCTTGTGTTCCCCTTGTTCTCCTTGTCTTTTCCATTATTATCCTTCTAAATTCATTGTTTTCCTTCTATTCCGCTTGTTCTGTTTCTATTCCCTATTTCTCTATCTGTTGCAGTTGTTCTTTTTGTGTTACCCATTTTCTCCTTGTGTTTCCTTTTTTCTCCTTGTGTTCCCTTTGTTCTTCTTGCGTTCCCTTTACTTTAGTTGGCACGGCACTAATGCTATAATGTGGCATATTATATAAGATTTTCACAAATGATAAAGACTGTTTATAATGCTGATTTACAAAAAAAAAAAAAAAAAAAAAAAAAGCCAGCATTTTTACATACGTAGTCAGTGGGATGGATAACCCTAGACACAACCCCGCGTACCCTTGGCTGTACGCGTACCATAGATTGAATACAGCTACTAGGCCTATAGATCATGGGAGGTCCATGCCCACCAGCCGATTGCTGGCCTCACGTCCGTATATCTCAGCAGAGGTGAACGATCACCCAACCGGTCAGGGGGTAATTTGTCGTCAGCACAATGGTTCTCCCAACGGTTACAGCTGGCTTACAAAGCATGAGAAAACAACAGAGTTGCTGCCAAATTCGTAAAACATTCAGTGAGATGGAAGGTATGTGTCCCTCTCGTGACACCGATTTCTGTGGAAGTTTATTTACGTGTTAGAGGGCATGTACATATGTTGAGGGAGAGTGGATCGACACAATGGTCCGGGAAAAGGAAAAAAAAAACAGCTGTGGGTGGTATATGACTATAAGGAGTAGCTGGAAATCTATTGGATCAACGTATGTTTGTCTCCGAAAACAACCAATTGTATCAGTGATGGCCACCCATTTATAATAGCGGTTGGAGCCTAATGTTCTCCGTATTATTCTAAGACCCCGAGTGTCATATACTAAGTACACAGTCCAATAACACATAACTGAAAATACAGGTGGCAAAGTTCACAAGAGACACTCTGGTAACGTGTCAAAGCCGGGGAAGGGACAGCGAATGATATCATGATATTCTTTTCTTTTTTCTTTTACGCTTGTATGGAAACAATTTCAACTCTAGTTCGAATGCTCGTTTTCTTGTTATTTGTTGAAATAAAGCAAGCGCTATAAACTTTATATAAATTGATGTCAGGTGTTTTTTTCACTCGCACTCTTCAAATTTTATATTGACGATATCAGAAGGGAAAGGCTGAAAGTATTGACTTAGATCATTTAACCCCAAATGAATTGTGGATTGCAGAAACTCCACAAGTCACAATTTTTCTCAAATTCAGTTTTCTATTTGGTTGTAAAATTCATACATTGGCCTTTTAAGTTATGTAGAAATCCCACAAGTCCAGTGCTCCGTGTATATTTCACTGCGGTAGTAAGTTACAGTAAATTGCAGGAACACAAGCCCAGGATATTTGGAATTTTTAGAACCTAAAAAAAAAAAATTCTTTTCTTTGTTTTGTATAAGTTTAGAGGAATTTGTGGAATTAAATACTGAGAAAACCCTATTCAATAAGTAACACTACTAAGAAATACGATATGAAATTTTGTAAGAGTTTTGGATATTCTGGTATTGACCTATAGCCAGGTTTCTTCAACATTTGTTAAATTTTAACAGTGTATTATTCCATTTTAACTGTAAACTTAACAGTTGAAGCATTTCTTCAACTATTGTTAGTACTTACTAACAAGCTGTTAAAACCCATGTTAATTTAACTGTCCAATTTCATGCAGTCAAATCATTTAAATTTCTGTTAGTATAGAAATATCCAATATGGCTGGTGCGTTAGATGCTGAACTTTTATATCTTGATTATTTAGAAAATGATATCCATGAATACATGATGATTTCTATGATTTGACAGAGCAGAAGTTCATACAAAGGTATAGGTTATTTTCTGCCAAGCCTCACTTTTCGCTTTCAACGTAGATCCATTTATTTGTTTATTCTCAATAATGGTTTATACTGCGAAATTATTTCCAGCAGAAGGCTTCTCCCGAACGGAGAGAAATTAGTCCCACGCTTTCTTTTTGTCCCAGTGTTTTCCATTTCATAACAGCAATACCAATACGCTGCTCCACGCTACTGTGATACTGACGACGGAAAGAAGCAGAAATCAAACCTGAGAGAATAGAAAGACTTCTAACCTCTCTGAATCAAACAACGGAAACAAACGAGAATCGCAAATGTCAGAGTTCAGAAAACAGAATTGAGCCTATACTTGGTTATAGGTCATGGTTAAATTCCAGAATCTTTGGTCCTAACAAAGAGTTAACAAACAGAATGTTAAAATGTGAAATGTAAAGTTGCAGAAACGCAATAGCCTATTTTAAAATTACAGTTAATTAACGCTATGTTAGGTGCATTTTAACAAAGGTTGAAGAAACCTGGCATACGACTCACAAAATTGAATCCTCAAGAACAAATATTTAGAAATAGATGTAAGTAGTAGTATTCAACAAATTAATGTTCATGATTTGGCTGCTTGCAGTTACTTCAATATAAGAAATATATAGGCTGGCCTGTAGATCCGCCAGTTAAATAATATAAAAAAATGCAGACAAAAAATTATACATCTTGATTACACAAATTTCAACACTATATCGATTTGGAAAACGTATTATACGTCTTTCACGTGTTAAAATTTTATGCTATACGAGACTGCTAGACGAAATTTTCAAACACATTTCAATATCGGACATCATGATTCTGTCCCTAGTACACTTGCGATCAAATTATGGATTACAAAATTACAGGATCCGCTTTGAAGAGAGAGCCACCGGGTGGAAGAAGAACGTCAGCAGCCCCGTAACTGTCATTGCTTTTGAAAACGCTTTGATTGCATATGCACGCTGTGCACCGTTCCATTGTTCCATGGCGACTGATCACGAAACGCTGCGTAAATGGCATAGTTTCCGCAATATAACAACAGATAACAGCACCTTCTATCGCCTACAATATTTCTGTAGCGCGCACTTCAAAATCGCCCGTTTCCCTGGCGAACCCTGTATAATATAATAAACATTTATTGAGAAATAAATCGCATGAGACCCCATTTTAAATATATAATTACGAAAACATGAAGGAATATGAGTATTAACATACCGAACGAAAGAAGGTGACTGTAAATAAATATAATCTTAAGATATTGAGCCGTTTCCAATGCTGATTATGAATATAGGAATTCACGGCGTTTCGAAAGTTCGTTGTATCTTCGCTTTCACCTGAACAAACGGGGAGAATTGAATTTCAGCTAGAAATGGATAGGAATTTTGCTCGAGTCTTGTCAGTCAGGAAGAGTTCTTTCCCTGCCGTAAATATAAGACATTAAAAATCCATCAATCTCGAATGAGTTTGAGCTCGTAACTGTCTGTTACAGTTGCAAGCATGGTAGTAACTATATAACAGAATGTAACTGGCACATACAAACAGGTAAATTCAGTTAAAAATCTTTGGATTTGTTATAATGAATTCATAGTCAATAATAGCCTCTTTCCTTTCTTCTTCATTTTTGAGTTTTAAGTTTTTGACTCTAATATATATCTCGGTAAATCCGTTCTTATTCAAAGCATTCTTAAATAACTCCTCTCTCATAAAAACTTTACTTACTATAAAACTTTCGGCACATGTTCGCTTCGAACTTCGGCCTCTTTTGATGGGAAGCCGTCAGCAGGCTGAGATTGGTAAGTGAATTTTATGGCCCATACTTATTATCCTCTCGGGTGATTTGATAAGTTTATGACAGTTACTAACAGCTGACATATTCAGTTACGATGGCATATAGAGAGTGATTTAACGTTGTCAAATTAATATTCCTATGGACGTTGGATCTGACAACGTCTTGAATGAATTTCAGTATCATTACTCACTCCGCTACTTGGTTCATATCACTGCAATTTCAAAATAAATTTTATACAATAAATTATAATTTTGCGAATTTCGCAATATATGTATTTCATAATAATATTCCAGTACGCATTCAATTAACCTCGTTATTTTGTGTCGGAACACAGCGTCATCTGCTCTTTTAACATTATGCAGCATTTTTTTAGAATGAGTAGTAGAAACATGGGTACCTTCACCTTCAAACATAAGCTGAGAAGAAACATTCATGACGACTTTAACATAAAGAATGCAAACAAAGAACTTTTAGTGTTATGGAATTGTTAATTTATAGTCTGATATTATTCTCCAGTTTTTCATAGCTTTTGGTTTAGTTGAAGAAGAGATGACTTCTAGTTCTGTAGCCGGGAGGAAAAAGGTCTTAAGTCAATTTTTTATGAAAATGATATTTTTATATATTACGAAAGCGGAAACAATTCTCTACAATCTGGTAAAACGGTTAAAGTCAAATAAGACTCCTGACCGGATTTATAGAGCGTTACCAAATGTCCTAAGTACTTTTTGAATCGAGCACACACAGAATAAAGGACTTAAGAATATTTAATACTTGATTCCTTACAAACATCACATGTTTACTTTCATGCTTCCCTATTAAAAAGGTCTAATTTGTATTTTAGCTATTTTATCACATGTTGATGCCCTTTCCTTTTAAAACTTTAAGCACCAGGTAAACAGTCCTATATTGTTTAAGACCGATTTTTCATTCCTAATAATTTACATTTTTCATTTATTTTGACATGAAAAAGGTCTTATGTTTAAATAGTGCCTTTTTCTCATTTTGAATTATAGTCTTAAAAGGGCTTAAGTGCAGTTATTTTTGGAAATAATCACGAAAATTGTTAAATGAGCAACATTATCTATTTTTGAAGAAATATAAACAAATAATAACCAGAAAAAACCTCTTAATTAAAAAAACTCTATAACTGACACCAATTTCAGTCTTTCTACTGCTCTCCTGAAAAGTATGAAATTGTTACTCAAGACCTTTTTCCTACCGGCCACAGAGTTTCATTTCACATATATGGACAGTAAAAATTTCATTATCGGTACTATTTAATTCTGAAATAATGAGATAGATTTCTGAAAATAACTTTATTTTATTCTCTAATGAAAATTATTATTAAATTTGCATTAATTGATTAGCTGTGCATGTATTGCATCTCCAAAATGGAGCAGCTTCACTTATTTCTTTCTTCTTTACTACTAACTAGCCTTACAATGCTTCTATTGAAAGGCGAAGGACGAAAATAGGTGAGAAACGAGGAGGTTGAGGACTGGACACAGAAGAAGAAACAAAAGTAAAATTCGAGAAAATGGAGGAAAATGCAGCAGAGATGAAGAATGAGAAATAAAACGTAGAAAAATTAAGGTTAGAAAATATAACATATTGAGGAGAAGACAACAGACAGAGAACTGAGAGGAAGAAGAATAGATGAAGTAGAATAAGAAGAAAGGAAGAGTAAGATGAAAAATGAAAAAATATTAGGTGAAGAAGAGGATGGGAAGGATGACGAAAAAGTAGAAAATGAGTGCAGAAGGAAAAGAAGACGAAAATATGTGGGTAATTAAGAGAGGGACAGTAAAGAAAATGAACGTTCAAGAGGAATGAGGAAGAAGTATTGATGAAGGAAAAGAATATGGACGACGAAGAAGAAGGACCGGTATAGATAGAAAAGAGAAAGAAATAGGAGGATATGAGAAACAAAGAACAGATAGACAACAATAAGAAGGGAGAAGGAAGTATCTGTGGAGAAGTGAAAGAGACGAAAACAGGAAGAGAGGGAACGGGTGTAGACAAATAAGATGGGAAGAAGAGGATGATGAAGATAACAAATCAGATAGATAAAGAACAGGAAAATTTGAGAAGAGATCAAGAGCAGTTCGGTCTAGAAACAGAAGAAGAAAGGAGGATAAAATGGAGAAATAATTGATAGAAAATGTTAAAAATAAATATGGTAAAGAGAGAAATAAGAGGGAGAACTAATTCATGTTTTGCAAATTTACAGAAAAGTGACTAAATTAAGCTCTTTTTCTTTATAACACGAGCATGCACGATGTATTTTAAAATTAAATCGTTATAGTTATTTGCTAATTAAGCTGAGGCCCTATTTTACGCGAATCTAATATTTATAAGGCAGAGGACTTCATCTTGACAAATTTTTAACAGAATTTCTTAATTTTTCAAAGCGAGTTATCTTATGTAGGCCTGCTAAATGCCTCCCTCCAAATCTATTCCTGTTCAATCCATAAAGTTTAAAATGCATTTTATGCCTTTGTTTGAAGCTACAAAGACAATTTAAAATCTATTAAACTATCATACAGGGATAACAGAGAAATTACGAAACTAAAATTATAGTAAAGATTGAATTTTGGTCCTACAGAATATATATCTGTTATGGTAACAATGATTATTAGAGGAGAAAAATTCGCTCCGGCGCTAGGGATCTAACCCAGGTCTACGTACCAAGTGCTCTAACCACTGAGCTACGCCGAAGTTCAATCTACAGCGTAGCTCAGTGGTTAGAACACTTGGTACGTAGAACCAACGACTCGTGTTGGATCCCCGGAGCCGGAGCTAATTTTTCTTCTTTAATAATCATTAATAATAAAAAAAATATAGTGAAAATAACTTACAGTATTCTGAATAAATTTCCCACACAATCACATTTAAAAACATAGTAATATCAGAGGTCATGCATAATTCCAAGTCCAGACAGGCTATTTCTATTGCGAGGTTTTCAGCTGATTAAGCTGCAACTTGATTTTTTCTTCTGTGATTGAAAGTGTCGCTTGATAAATTATTGATTACTAATTAAAATCCTTAATTATTTTCTGTTTTTATTATTCTTGCGGTTATACTTATTTTATGGAGACTCTCTTAGCGAGATAATTATTTATTTAATTTGAAACGTAGTTCAAAGAAAAATCATTGCTCCTCATAATACATAGTTCATAGTTCATATGCGGGTTGCTAGAGTTTATTTACTACTACTGTCACCACCACGAAAGTCCTATTCCTTCTACTTTCTGTAGGCTATAATGTTTCACTTGTCAATATACCCGTAAGCGTGTATCATAATGTTAACAGTGTAGGCCTACGTTTTGTCTTAACGATAAAAGTTAAAGATGTTTGTTTAAATTTTGGTAACATTATTATTATTATTATTATTATTATTATTATTGTTATTATTATTATTATTATTATTATTATTATTATTATTATTATTATTATTATTATTATTACTCATAAGCTAGTAAACTTCAGTTCTATTTGCAATTACGTAAACTTGTTTTGAAACTGAGTGACACGTCATAAGCTAATAGCTTTCATATATGTCATATGTATAAGAATAGGTTTTGACTGTTTGTTGTTTCGTTAATGTTTTAAAATGTAACGTGGAATCAAAAATACTGCCGACTTCCAATTTCTTCAACGTAACAATGACGTGATCGCAAAATTATCTGAAGAGAATGGCATGAAATGCGGTCCATAACTTATTATTTCACTGCCGGTACGCCTAATTCACTTTTAATAATTTACTTCGCATTAGTGAGATCAAAACTAGAATATATGCAACTGTAGTCTGTAATTATTATAACAACTGATTCGGTTAAATTAGAATGTATCCAACGCAAATTCATATCGTTAGTTTCGTGTACATTTCTGTCTAATGGCTCTAAGAATAGTTGCGAGAAAAAATATTACCTAATTCATGCGTATCAGTTTACATTTCTGACATGAAAATCTTGATGTTCTATTTCTATTCAAGGTCTTTGAACTTTATGTAATGTATTCATCTTTAATATACAACGGAATATTTAATTAACTAGATTAAAATAATAAAATATACCAGCTTTCCCCACATTTTCATATGGTAGTGAAAACTGGGCAGTAAGGGAAGCAGATGTATGAACAATCAGAGCAGCTAAACCGAAATAATTTACATGACAAAAACGGCAGGTTACTCTAGGATGTCACAAAACTAATTCAGACATTGTAGAAGAAGTGAAAATAGTTTCAGTATTAGAAAAAATAGAAAATTATCAATCAAAATTATATCAAAATGCACAGAGAACAACAAGAAACACTACCCTAAACTGCAAAAATCTATGTATCAAAAAAAAAAAAGAAAAAAAAGAAGCCAGGGGAGACCTATGAAGCGACTTTTGAAAAAGAGAGGCCCTGATAAGTGAATAAGTGACCCAATTCCGTGAAAATTACATCATAATGACTATGATGATGATGATGATGATGATGATGATGATGATGATGATGATGATGATGATGATGAAGATGGTGACGACGATATTATCTTTCGTGTTTCTATGAAAAGTAGAATGAATCACAATATTTTCCACAAGAAAATGCTAAATATGTTTTCTCAGTCTCCAGTTGCATTAATACTGTCAATGATCCACTTACATTATAAATTTAGAATTTTCATAACGGTAAAATATTTAGAATCTTTATATTATTATTATTATTATTATTATTATTATTATTATTATTACTGAGAATGCTTGGTCTTTTTTCTACTCCTATGTGTCAATTAATTTTATACTATACTTTGGTTAGATCCAAGCTTGAATATGCATCTGTTGTATGGAATTCCATTACTTCCACTGACTCGGCTAAATTGGAGAATATCCAAAGAAAATTTATTTCCTTATGTTCTTATAGATTTTTACCAAATTCCGATTATAAATATGAGATTAACTGCAAATATTTTAATTGCTGTAGTTTATTCGCCAGACCTCAAGATCTTGATTATTTATCTTTTTGTAAAGTCATTAAGAGTGATATTGGTTGTGAATCCTTCTTAAGCAATATCAGTCTTCGTATTCCTGCTAAGGGTTTAAGATTTCATAAAAATTTTTATAACAACATTTCTAAATTTCTCTCTCCGATGCAGATGTATAAAATATACAAATTTGCATGGATTGAACTTGGATCCATTTAATGTGTAATATATACTTTTTGGAGTTTTATGTCAGTTATTAATTTGTCTTTTGTTTAAATATATATAGACCTAATAGTATTATTCTCGTCATCTTCTATATCATTTGTATTATATTCATTCATATGATTCTATCCTTTCATTTTCAATTATCATTATTTTTTGTCTTTATTTTAAATACTTATTCCAATGTACTTTTATTGTAATTTATATCATTGTTAATGTTTTTGTAATGAAGTGTCATATGCTGAACTGTTATTGGCCCCTGGCTGTTATACAGCACATTAAATATTAGTAGGATAAATAAATAGTAAATAAATAAATAAATTATTATTATTACTATTATTATTATTATTATTATTATTATTATTATTATTATTACTACTACTATTATTACTACTATTATTGGAAAAGCGTCAGACAGAAACGGGTCTATACTGACTCTACTATGAGTTTCACTGAGACATATTTTATTTAGGCCTAATGACACTTGGGAAGAAATTAAACGTAAAATAAATATGAGAAATGCCCGTTATTATTCGGTTCAGAAGCTCTTATCATCCACTCTGCTCTCGAAAAATCTGAAAGTTAAAATTTATAAAAGCAATTATAAGCTTATTACCTGTTGTACTGTATGGTTGTGAAAATTGGACTCTCACTTTGAGAGAGGAACAGATGTTAAGAATGTTCGAGAATAAGGTGCTTAGGAAAATATTTGGGACTAAGACGGATGAAGCTACAGGAGAATGGAGAAAGTTGCACAACGCATTATATACTTCACTTAACATAATTAGGAACATTAAATCCAGACGTTTGAGATGAGCAGGGCATGTAGCACATATGGGTGAATCCAGAAATGCATATAGAGTGATAGTTGGAGACCTAAGTGGAAAAGATCTTTGGGGAGGCCAGGGCGTAGATGGGAGATTAATATTAAAATATATTTGAGGAAGATGAGATATGATGGTAGGGACTGGATTAATCTTGCTCAGGATAGGAACTAATAGCGGGGGTTTATGTGACGACAGCAATGAATCTCCGGATTCCTTAAAAGTCATTTGTAAGTAAGCATTATTATTATTATTATTATTATTATTATTATTATTATTATTATTATTGCGCGAATCCAGAAATGCATATAGAGTGTTAGTTGGGAGACCGGAGGGAAAAATACCTTTAGGGAGGCCGAGACGTAGATGGGAGGATAATATTAAAATGGATTTGAGGGAGGTGGGGTATGATGATAGAGACTGGATTAATCTTGCACAGGATAGGGACCGCTGGCGGGCTTATGTGAGGGCGGCAATGAATCTTCGAGTTCCTTAAGAGCCATTTGTAAGTATGTAAGTATTATTATTATTATTATTATTATTATTATTATTAGGTTTGGAAGTAAATCCCGAAAAGACAAATTATATGATTATATCTCGTGACGAGAATATTGTACGAAATGGAAATATAAAAATTGGAAATTTATCTTTTGAAGAGGTGGAGAAGTTCAAATGTCTGGGAGCAAAAGTAACAAATATAAATGATACTCGGGAGGAAATTAAACACAGAATAAATATGGAAAATGCCTGTTATTATTCGGTTGAGAAACTTTTATCATCCAGTCTGCTGTCGAAAAATCTGAAAGTTAGAATTTATAAAACAGTTATATTACCAGTTGTTCTGTATGGTTGTGAAACTTGGACTCTCACTTTGAGAGAGGAACAGAGATTAAGGGTGTTTCAGAATAAGGTGCTTAGGGAAATATTTGGGGCTAAGAGGGATGAAGTTACAGGAGAATGGAGAAAGTTACACAACACAGAACAGCACGCATTGTATTCTTCACCTAACATAATTAGGAACATTAAATCCAGACGTTTGAGATGGCAGGGCATGTAGCACGTATGGGCGAATCCAGAAATATATATAGAGTGTTAGTTGGGAGGCCGGAGGGAAAAGACCTTCAGGGAGGCCGAGACGTAGATGGGAAGATAATATTAAAATGGATTTAGGGAGGTGGGATATGATGATAGAGAATGGATTAATCTTGCTCAGGATAGGGCCCAATGGCGGGCTTATGTGAGGGCGGCAATGAACCTCCGGGTTTCTTAAAAACCAGTAAGTAAGTATTATTGTTATTATTATTATTATTATTATTATTATTATTATTATTATTATCATTACTATTATTATTATTATTATTATTATTATTATTGTTATTATTGCTACACCTCTTGGTTATCACACTAATATTAATAATAGATAAATAAATAAATATTATTATTGATCTATTAGTGTAACCATTTTGTTGAGATTGTATATTTAAACTTGTCGGAATTTTGTAATCTGAGTCTTCGAATGCCTCTACTATTCATTCAAGAACACTCTCTCCCTTTAGTTAATAATCCACCATAATTACATACTCATGTATATGATAAATCTGCACTGATTATGATATATTGCAATACTAGACCCAAATATCTGAGATTGATACATAGCGAAGGAGATGAAACACATGAAACAATTACAAAAGGATTGAAGATTAATATCTCCAAATAACTATAAAAAATCTCAGCTTCAATCTTCTTGACTCTATCAAGGTTGAAATTTTAATGATACCGATATATTAACTCGTTGTTGCAGATTCATAGGGGGGCCGAGCCGGTATCATTTCCGCGGCGAGTACGGCGTCGGTTGCCGCCAAGTCGGACAGCACGCGAGGCGGACTCAAAAACAGGTAACAGTTTATCATTGTGTCTGCAGTATCTAGTTTTGAGTGCCCACTGCATATACCGACACATTCATCAAACCACAAGACATCCAATAAGATATAAATCCTTGTAGTGTTTTCGCTGTCGAGACCAGATTAAGAGAATAGAGAGTATGATTAGTGGGTTGCGGCTTCTGTACTGTAGGTTATAAAATCACTCTATTACTTTCTCTCTCCACTTTGAAAACCAACAGCGACAAGCTTTATAAATAAATAATTTTCTATCTGTATGCGCCATGCAAGATGTATAGGATTTCACTACAACATTCGTTATCTTCTTCGTGTTGCTTTCTTTTTTTTTTTTTTTTTTTTTTTCAAATTTATTGATTCGGATGTTCCAAGGTTTCGGAAAGGCATCAATAACTGTTCTAAAATATTATTTTTCGGTACGAATAAATCATTTACTAAATTTATTTATCTAATTTAAATAATGATGACGTAATGGAAGTGAAGTATGTACTAGGAAGAGAGGAGATAGAATTTCATTCCTATTAAACTCAAGGACATTTTTTCTCGGCACAATGTTCAAAATCACTCTTAGACCAATACTATAAGGCGCAACTTTACTAATCATTTTCGAAACCATGAAGTGACTGAATGTCAAAAAATACTACATGAATATTAGTTGAGTAAGAAAAAATGAATTTCATTCCTGTTAAACTCAAGGACATTTTTTTCTCGGCATAATGTTCAAAATCACTCTTAGACCAATATTATAAGGCGCAACTTTACTAATCATTTTCGAAACCATGAAGTGATTGAATGTCAAAAAATATTACATGAATATTAGTTGAGTAAGAAAAAATGAATTTCATTCCTGCTAAACTCAAGGACATTTTTCTCGGCATAATGTTCAAAATCACTCTTAGACCAATACTATAAGGCTCAACTTTACTAATCATTTTCGAAACCATGAAGTGATTGAATGTCAAAAAATACTACAATAAATATTTGTTGAGTAAGAAAAAATGTTGGAGGCTATATTATTATTATTATTATTATTATTATTATTATTATTATTATTATTATTACATTTTAATCGTCTTTGTAAGCAACAGTAAAAGTTTACATTGTTTTTAATATTTTGCTAATTAACTGGTGCAGGGAAAAATAGACCATTTTTTTTGTCGCAAAAATTTCTTCACGATATACCATGTCCGAGGAATTGTGGCTATCTATACGGGTATTTCTAGATCTTCCGAAAGTCAAATTATTTCTTACGCTTAGTGAGATTTTTTGTTACATCGTTTTAAATTTTAAAAAATCCTGTTTTTTTTTTCTTTCAAATTCTAAATATCTTGACACTTGTCGATTTTGTACTTATTATGTTCCCTAAGTTCTATCAGCTTTAAATTTAAATATTCAACAGAATAATAATAATAATAATAACAGTAATAATAATGATAATAATAATACTTACTTACTGGCGTTTAAGGAACCCGGAGGTTCATTGCCGCCCTCACATAAGCCCGCCATCCATCCCTATCCTGTGCAAGATTAATCCAGTCTCTACCATCATATCCTACCTCTCTCAAATCCATTTTAATATTATCTTCCCATCTACGTCTCGGTCTCCCCAAAGGTCTTTTGCCCTCCAGCCTCCCAACTAACACTCTATATGCATTTCTGGATTCGCCCATACGTGCTACACGTCCTGCCCATCTCAAACGTCTGGATTTTATGGTCTTAATTATGTAAGGTGAAGTATACAATGCGTGCAGCTCTGTGTTGTGTAACTTTCTCCATTCTCCTGTAACTTCATCCCTCTTAGCCCCAAATAATAATAATAATAATAATAATAATAATAATAATAATAATAATAATAATAATAATAATAATAATGTGCATTTCATTTCACACCAAGGGATTCATTTTTCCTTTGAAGCAAAGTGAATTTTGTTACTTGTTACATAGTTTTGAATTCGAGGACCTGGTTATAGGTCTATTTTTATGATTGTTCAGTAATTTTGTCGCATATTAACCAATAATAAATTAATAATATGATTTTCAGGTGTCCTATGTTGTGTTGCTTTTCAGTCATCAGGTTCACCTATTTCAATACCTCCTGAGGGTTTCCACAAAATTTCCATCAATTAGAATTGCAAGTTTTAATCATCCATGCGCAACAACCCTTGAAGGGACAGGGCCGATCATCCGGCTGGTGACCTCACGTCCACATACCTCAGGCAGAGGTGAACGATCATTCAACCAGAATGGAGATATCGTTTCGTTAGCACTATGATCCTTCCAGCCGTTATAGCTGGCTTTCGAAAACGGATTTCTCTACCTATCGTAGCTCCCAAAATTCATCATGATACTGGATGGGCACTGGTCCCATACATTGGCCGAAATTTCATGAGAAAATTCCTTCCTCAATAAGGATCCGAACCAGCGCGCATTCTGTACCTTGAGTCCTATGTATTCTGACTTAGACCACGTTGCTACGGCGCGGGATATTATAAGTTTTATTTTCACGAATCTGAAGCGTACTTTGCTGTTAATGTTGTAGGACATATACGTAGCTCACTAGTTAAAAGAATATTTACCTGTTTGAAAAATACATTTATCTATAATCTGACATGGCTAATACATATTGATCAATCAATCAAATCGAAATGATAGCCGTCCAAATCTTGGATTTAAAATATCGGCATCCTAATCAATTAAAATGAACAGAAAAGAAAATGTAAATTAATGTTAAAAAAATATGTAATGAAATTTTAAAAAATAATATTCTGCGACAAGATGTGGTAGCTATCAAAGCGATAAAAATTTATTCAAATAAATAATATACATTGAATATTATAAAGATGAATAGAGATGATGATTGATGATGTTCAATGAAGATTTTAAAATGGTCGATGCAATTATCTGAAGAGTCTTTTCAGGAACCTTTAATTTTCTGAGGATCTCCAATGTAAATTTAAGAATTGTTCCTCGCGCACCAAACATAAGTCCAATGACATTCCAATTTTGAATATTATATTTATGACTGAGATCATCACAGCATGGAAGGTAAATAGCGTATGTATGTAGTATTTTTACAATTCATTTTTGTGTTTGTCAGATAAGTCGGTTACAAAGTGTATAAAAATATATTCAAATTTTCAATCATATGACTTATCACATTTACAATTATTTCATGAACACCTATTAATGCATGTTAAGTGTTTAAAATATTTCGTATCAACGTTTTCGCCTTGTTAGGGTATCTTCAGATGCAATGTCATAGCAGTATCTAATTATTCTTAGTTTTAATATGAATACAGATATATGTTTAAGCATTGTTTAAGTGCAATAATCTTATCAAATATTTGACAGTGTGTGTTAATATACATAAGGCTCATGAGTTTTAACATATTGACTTACTTCCTTCGTTCCAAATTATGGTGTAGTAGCAAACAAAACAAGTTTTATTATTGCGCATGGACGCACAAAATATTTCAGCGCTGTGGTATTCTGTTCAGTAGTGAAGGGACTATCAGACAGTGCAGTTGTGAATGTTTCTAGTCTTCTGTAGTGCATCAAACTATAATATTTAAGTAGTTCATTATGAACAGATTTCAAATGGGAACCTGCTGTGGTGTTCCTGTTGCAGAAAATGTAACACCAACCCAGTCAATTTTTAATAGAATATCTAAGGCTCAACAGTAGTACAAAAAAGGGTTATAATTTATTGCTGTTTTTATGTTAATTTGCCTGTCTCAAAACAATATTTGTTTTTTTTTATTATTAATTTGACATCACACAGAAGGAAATGTACCTAATGTTTATGTTTTTCTTATGTTAATTTATTAAACAAATAAGTATCTAGAAGATGTATTCTAGTTACATTATATTAGTGTGAACTTTAACAAATCTAGACCATATTTTGGAACAGAATTAATTACATATTTCTATACCATATTTTGGAACAAAGGAAGTATATCTATCTATACCCATTTTGTTAACTATTTGATAAGATTATTGCATTTAAAGAATGATGAAACATATTAAAATTTAGGATAATTAGACATTGCTATGACAGTGTATCTGAAGATGCCGTAACAAGGCGAAAACGTTAATACGAAATATTTTTAACACTTAACATATATTAACAGGTGTTAATGAAATTGTAAATGTAATAAATCATTTGATTGAAAATGTGAATATACTTTTATACAGTTAGGCTATGTAGTAGGTGCACAATGGAACTGCGTTTTGAAATTCTATAATGCTATATTTCTCGGAGATATGTTTCAGATAATCTTGTACGGATTAGGCTGTTTATTATTATTATTATTATTATTATTATTATTATTATTATTATTATTATTATCTTGATGCGTGTTAATTAAATGGAATAATTACTTAATTAAGCTATCCATGACAAATAATAACTTAAAAAGAATTAAGTATTTTCTTACGCAGCTCATATAAAAATCTGAATGAAATATGAATCTGAAAGTGGTGTTATTGTTGCTGATATTAATATACGAGTTAAAGAAATTATGTTTAGACAGTATTCTCATATTAGACTGCAAAGTTATCGAAAACTCTGTGTGCAGTGGGTAGTTACCCCCACCTCTCTCACCCACTCTCTCTGTCTGGAAAGAGAGAGAGAGAGGTAGGGGAACGCAAAGGAAAAATGAATGTTCTAAGGTCAAACGCCGGTACCCCTCGCACCGAGCTCGGGCCACAAATCTTCCACCGCGAAGAGCAGTCATGAATATCCGTCTGTTTTCCCTTCCTCAAACACCAAATAAAGAAGAAACTATTCCCTTACGGCTTCATCCTTAAGCAGCAAAAAGAAAAAAAAAACAATCTTAAAAAAAGAGACAAACACCTACTTCAAGAGGTCTTAACTTACAGACAGTCTGATGCCTGAATTTTGATATCAACTTATGAGTCAATACATTTATATTTTATTGGGCACTGCTGCTGTTTTTCAACAGCGAATTGATTTTTGCTCCTTTTACATTAAAACATAGGTTGATATAAATGTCAACTGGTCCGAAATTTAATATTTTAAAATTGCTTTACAGTCTACTTCAATTATCTTAGATTATCACTTCTAAAACTATGTTCTTAAGACCACTATATTCCTCGAAATGCATCTAGATGATGCCGCATTTAAACATACGATCGCATTTATCAGAAATATTACTTTGAGTAATAGAATATAATTTATTCTTTGATTTAAAAATCGGTCACTCTGATTAAGATAAATTGAATGAAATGGACCACGTGCCTGGGTAGAGACGAAATCCAGCGTGTGTCTAGAAATATTTTCAAAAGATGTAAAATGTGCATTAGAGAGATTGGTCGACAGCTTCAGTACTTATTATAATGTAAGGCCGTAAATTATATCTGAAATATATAATTCGCCAGATTTTATTGTCGAAAACTGGCAGTCTGAATCACCGCTAAGTGAGTTGTTTCTTGCCCAAGTCACTTTTCGAACGGCACCGTACTAAGCGAAACTCGTTAATTTGCACAGGAAGAAGAAAGATGAAAAAATGTGTTTATACTTATAAGAGACATTATACTACTGTCTTGTTAGTTGCAGATTGAACTAAATCATAACCGAAATGGGAATGATTGGTTTTCGTTAAAATTTATATAATCCGCGATAATTTAATAACTTATCATCTTTTGTTAGAATCCATATATCACATTTACAGAAATTTAATTATATAATCTTTCTTGCTACACATATTTTAATAATTTTATATTGTTTTCCAAACATTGCCACCGTCGCGCGTCGTTTCGATAATAAAGTTTCACTTACCTTAGAATTCCACTCTATTAATTTTCACCCTAGTTTGTTATCCTTTCACATGAGATAATGAATTTTGTCTTCTGCATATACTTCTACCTTAAAAATAAAATTCGTCGCTCTCAGATTAGAAGAATCCAGGAAATTATTAACAATCATAAACGTAGACAATGGTTGTCAAACAATTTGTCGAACTTCTTTATTTTGAAGTTAAATTTTTATTCTTATGTGTAATATTTCTGCACTGTATGTCGCTGTGAAATGGTAATATTTTACAAATAAAAAACAAGTGTAAAAATAGCTATATCAGTAATGAAATATTGGAGATCTGTCTTCACAAATTTGTTGTCAAACAATTGGTCGAACTTTTCATTTTGAAGTTAAATTTTTATTCTTATGTGTAATATTTCTGCACTGTATGACGTGTGAAATGGTAATATTTTACAAGTGAAAAACAAGTGTAAAAATAGCTATATCAGTAATAAAATATTGGAGATCTATCTTTCACAAATTTGATGTCAAACAATTGGTCAAACTTTTCATTTTGAAGTTAAATTTTTATTCTTATGTGTGATATTTCTGCACTGTATGACGTGTGAAATGGTAATATTTAACAAGTGAAAAACAAGTGTAACAATAGCTATATCAGTAATAAAATATTGGAGATCTGTCTTTCACAAATTTGTTGTCAAACAATTGGTCGAACTTTTCATTTTGAAGTTAAATTTTTATTCTTATGTGTAATATTTCTGCACTGTATGACCTGTGAAATGGTAATATTTACAAGTGAAAAACAAGTGTAAAAATAGCTATATCAGTAATAAAATATTGGAGATCTGTCTTTCACAAATTTGATGTCAAACAATTGGTCAAACTCTTCATTTTGAAGTTAAATTTTTATTCTTATGTGTGATATTTCTGCACTGTATGACGTGTGAAATGGTAATATTTAACAAGTGAAAAACAAGTGTAACAATAGCTATATCAGTAATAAAATATTGGAGATCTGTCTTTCACAAATTTGTTGTCAAACAATTGGTCGAACTTTTCATTTTGAAGTTAAATTTTTATTCTTATGTGTAATATTTCTGCACTGTATGACCTGTGAAATGGTAATATTTTACAAGTGAAAAACAAGTGTAAAAATAGCTATATCAGTAATAAAATATTGGAGATCTGTCTTTCACAAATTTGTTGTCAAACAATTGGTCGAACTTTTCATTTTGAAGTTAAATTTTTATTCTTATGTGTAATATTTCTGCACTGTATGACCTGTGAAATGGTAATATTTTACAAGCGAAAAAACAAGTGTAAAAATAGCTACTATATCAGTAATAAAATATTGGAGATCTGTCTTTCACAAATTTGTTGTCAAACAATTGGTCGAACTTTTCATTTTGAAGTAAAATTTTTATTCTTATGTGTAATATTTCTGCACTGTATGACCTGTGAAATGGTAATATTTTACAAGTGAAAAACAAGTGTAAAAATAGCTATATCAGTAATAAAATATTGCAGATCTGTCTTTCACAAATTTGTTGTCAAACAACTGGTCGAACTTTTCATTTTGAAGTTAAATTTTTATTCTTATGTGTAATATTTCTGCACTGTATGACCTGTGAAATGGTAATATTTTACAAGTGAAAAACAAGTGTAAAAATAGCTATATCAGTAATAAAATATTTGAGATCTGTCTTTCACAAATTTGTTGTCAAACAATTGGTCGAACTTTTCATTTTGAAGTTAAATTTTTATTCTTACGTGTAATATTTCTGCACTGTATGACCTGTGAAATGGTAATATTTTACAAGTGAAAAACAAGTGTAAAAATAGCTATATCAGTAATAAAATATTGTAGATCTGTCTTTCACAAATTTGTTGTCAAACAATTGGCCGAACTTTTCATTTTGAAGTTAAATTTTTATTCTTATGTGTAATAGTTCTGCACTGTATGACGCTGTAAAATGGTGATATTTTACAAGTGAAAAACAAGTGTAAAAATAGCTTTATCAGTAATAAAATATTGGAGATCTGTCTTTCACAAACTGGTTGTCAAACAATTTGTCGAACTTCTTTATTTTGAAGTTAAATTTGTATTCTAATGTCTAATATTTCTGTATTGTATGGTACTATAAAATGGCAATATTTTACAAGTGTAAGGCAGGTGTAAAAATATAGCTATATTTTATTGGAAATCTCTCTTTCACAAATTGATTGTCAAACAATTTGTCGAACTTCTTTATTTTGAAGTTAATTTGTTATTCTTATGTGTAAAATTTCTGTACTTTATCATGCTGTAAAACGGCAATATTTTAAAAGTGAAAGGTAAGTGTAAAAAATAGCTTTATTTTATTGGAGATATCTCTTTCGCAAATTGATTGTCAAACAATTTGGCCAACGTCTTTATTTTGAAGTTAAATTTTTATTCTTATGTGTAATATTTCTGCACTCTATGACGCTGTGAAATGGCAATATTTTACAAGTGAAAAACAAGTGTAGAAAATAGCTTTATCAGTAATAAAATATTGGAGATCTGTCTTTCACAAAATGGTTGCCAAACAATTTGTCGAACTTCTTTATTTTGAAGTTAAATTTGTATTCTAATGTCTAATATTTCTGTACTGTATGGTACTATAAAATGGCAATATTTTACAAGTGTAAGGCAGCTGCAAAATATAGCTATATTTTATTGGAGATCTCTCTTTCACAAATTGATTGTCAAACAATTTGTCGAACTTCTTTATTTTGAAGTTAATTTGTTATTCTTATGTGTAAAATTTCTGTACTTTATCATGCTGTAAAACGGCAATATTTTAAAAGTGAAAGGTAAGTGTAAAAAATAGCTTTATTTTTATTGGAGATATCTCTTTCGCAAATTGGTTGTCAAATAATTTGCGGAACTTCTTTATTTTGAAGTTAAATTGTTATTCTTATGTGTAATATTTCTGTACTGTATGATGCTGTAAAATGGCAATATTTTGCAAGTGAAAGGCAAGTGTAAAAAAATAGCTATGTCAGTAATAAAATATTGGAGATCTCTCTTTCATAAATTGAGACATTTTTATTGTACAGCGTGTATGTAATAAAATAGCATATTGCGAGGTAATAAACTAGGCATTGGGAATTATATCTTGATTCAACCTACAAATAACAATCCTGATAAGATATAAGGAAACCACTTATTTATAAGGCAGTTTCAAAATTCACATGAAAGCAATAGGGTTACGAAACTATAGTGGAAAGGGCTGTATTTCTTTTCTTAGAGAACACGAAGGTTACCTGCGTAAATTACGGTTTGAAAGGGTAGAACGGTTCAACAAGACTACAACAGTTTGCGTGTTGCTCTTATTCCTATTGTGACGTTCTTGACAGTAATAAGGATCCAAGGTCTCGTCGGGTATAATGACCCTGCAATACTATACCCACATTACGCCTTTCAAGACTCCCCCACCTTTGTGCTATATTACTACTTGACGAAATACTGTTGAATACTTTAAAGGTTTTCCAGAGGTTATTGACTGCATTGTCACAGAGAATTAGTTAGAAGTCAGATTTCTTGAGACTACGTTGCTTAGAGATTTGAAAAATGTAAAAGTTTGTGTTACATTTTTCTTAAATCTTTATTATTATTATTATTATTATTATTATTATTATTATTATTATTATTACTATTATTATTATTATTATTATTATTATTATTATTATTATTATTATTATTATTATACGTACAGCAGAGTTTGCATAGGTCAGTTTCTGTCAGATGCGTTTCCAATTCACTGTGGGCTAAAGCAAGGATATGCACTATCACCTTTACTTTTTAACTTTGCTCTAGAGCATGTCATTAGGAAAGTCCAGGATAACAGAGAGGGTTTGGAATTGAACGGGTTACATCAGCTGCTTGTCTATGCGGATGACGTGAATATGTTAGGAGAAAATCCACAAACGATTAAGGAAAACATGGGAATTTTACTGGAAGCAAGTAAAAGATAGGTTTGTAAGTAAATCCCGAAAAGACAAAGTATATGATTATGTCTCGTGACCAGAATATTGTACGAAATGGAAATATAAAAATTGGAAATTTATCTTTTGAAGAGGTGGAGAAGTTGAAATATCTGGGAGCAACAGTAACAAATATAAATTATACTCGGAAGGAAATTAAACACAGAATAAATATGGGAAATGTCTGTTATTATTCGGTTGAGAAACTTTTATCATCCAGTCTGCTGTCGAAAAATCTGAAAGAATTTATAAAACAGTTATATTACCGGTTGTTCTGTATGGTTGTGAAACTTGGACTCTCACTTTGAGAGAGGAACAGAGACTACGGTGTTTGAGAATAAGATTCTTAGGAAAACATTTGGAGCTAAGAGGGATGAAGTTACAGGAGAATGGAGAAAGTTACACAACACAGAACTGCACGCATTGTATTCTTCACCTGACATAATTAGGAACATTAAATCCAGACGTGTGAGATGGGCAGGGCATGTAGCACGTATGGGCGAATCCAGAAATGCATATAGAGTGTTAGTTGGGAGGCCGGAGGGGAAAAATCTTTAGGGAGGCCGAGACGTAGATGGGAAGATAATATTAAAATGGATTTGAGGGAGGTGGGATATGATGATAGAGAATGGATTAATTTTGCTCAGGATAGGGACCAATGGCGGGCTTATGTGCGGGCGGCAATGAACCTCCGGGTTCCTTAAAAGCCAGTAAGTAAATATTATTATTATTATTATTATTATTATTATTATTATTATTATTATTATTAACACAATTAGTGATAATCAGTTTATAGTACAATTGTAACTTCAAGAAATCAGATGTAATAGCATATTATAATACTAGTTCATAAGGTCATACTTCATAGTACGAGTCTATGCCTTTTTATCTTTTTTGTATTCCAGCATTGTAAAACAATTAATAAATAAATAACATATCAAATTTGTAATGATGGTTAGTTTGAAATCAGGTCTGTGAAGAATGAGTTGCTATGACAGCAAATATTATTTCACGTAAAATTGTTCAGTAATATTAATTTTATGATACAAGCTACGTTTTAGCTGGCAAGATGATATTTTACGGCATTGGCGCAATAATGTGACATAGTGTACAAGATTTTGACGTTAACATTCCTTTCCATGTGAAGAAAATATGTTCAGTAATATTAATTTTATGACACAAGTTACGTTTTAGCCTAGATCATATATGTAACAAATAGGTCATCGTTATGTTAAAATCTTTTGCACTTTGAAGAGAACAACCGCCAGGATCACCACCCGTCCGCCGTAAACGAACACGAGATGGCAGTACAGTCGCTAATGCAATTCAAATGGGAATTATGACGTGACTCCTTATGTAACAACTAGATGGCAGCGTAGTAAACCTGACAAAAGTTGTTAACGTCAAAGCCTATAAGGCCGACCTATCTGGGATATATATGATCCAGGGTTTTAGCTGGAAATGTGATATTTTACGGCATTGGTGCAATGATGTGGCATAGTGTACAAGATTTTGACGTTAACGTTCCTTTCCAAGTGAAGAAAATACGAAGTCAAAGATCATAGTAAGGTGATGTTGTGAAAATGAATCAATAGAGAAATACAAATTTCAGAAGAATCCGAAGTATCAGCACTCAAAAAATCTGCCTCACAACTGATCCTATACTGAGCATCAGAAATCTCCCGTGATATAAGATGACTGTATTTTGATGTCTTACGATTAGAAACTGAAATTATAAAAAAGTAAGAATTCTACCACCACATTCTCATACGCTTTTACGGCATGTATGAGAAACAACTTTAAAGCCTTCTCTTACTTAAGGAAACATGAAAACCCAAAAACGATTGTGTAAATAAATGGAGTCTAACCGTTTGTAAAAAGTCGAATATATCAATTGCTTTTATGTTAACTTAAAAAATTGTTTGTAAACGTTTACAATTTCTGTATTCGTCTGTTAAATGACATGTAGTTTGAGTATAAAAATAGCAGTAACATTTTACCATGTTACAAGTTTTTATCCTTTATGTGGAAACAAATTTTCCACTTCAAGAATGTTTAAGGTAGAAAAATAACCATAACATTTAAGGCGGCCATGTTTCAAAGTTTGATCGAGTTATGTACACATGATATATTTCATTACAGTTTTTGTATTTTTATACGGTAAGCATGACAGAATATAACGGAGAGGTTTTTTATCAAACCAGACATTTCAATATATTTCTAACGGCGTCGGTGAGTGGCTGTACATGGGATGTTGCATTAAGAAGGTGGGAAGGAGGAAAGGAGGGGGAGGAATATGTAGTGAAAAGGGAAGAAGATTCTTCTCAAAGAAGGGGACCGAAAAGGTATAGAAAACTTGGATGTATATTTATAGACAAAGCACTGTGCCCATCAGTTACATTATTCATATTTCATACACAAGCAAAACATTTTTTTTTTTTTACTTTATATATTCTTTTTTACTCCACAAGAAAAATAAAGAATTGCACAAATGCTCCTTCTAAAGGAAAGCAAAGAATAAGAAAAAAGTGGCACCCTACTTAATCTATGTCTTCCCCTCCAACCCTTATTTCCTTGAAAATTTTACTTCTCCTCTTTTTAAATCTACCACAAAATTCAAATGTACAGTCAAGTAAAAACAAGAAGACATGAATTCTTATGAGTGCTAATGGAGCTCATAAAATGTTATACACCAAGTGGATAAAATAATGAATTTAACTTAAAATGGCTAATAAAGTCTAAGTATTGGCATTCAGAGGAAAGCAACATTAATGATCGTACCTCAAAGTTAATAATGAAATAACGAAACTAGCAATATTTAACCTGTAATATTTCATACAGAAAGGGGTTAGGTAGTCAGTAAATGTTTGCTACAATAAGTACATGTTTACCCAGCAAAACAAGACGAGATACTCAATTGAGCTTTCATAAAAGAATGACAGTTCCCAGAGAGAGCTGACGGTTTTTATAAAAAACAATGAACTTCGATCCTTTTGAAAATAATAACACAGCTTTTGCGAGAGATTCTCCTCAAGTAGGCTACTTAATTATTCTCTGCCATTCTAAATCCATTTCTATTACACTATTGCGTAACTGAACAGACAGTTTGAATGAACAGTTAAATAAATAGTTCTGTACCATTAATATTCATTGGCAAGTATATTAAAATGCAGTTTCATATCTTATATTATAATTACCTAATTCAGCACAGTTAATTAGGCTATTTTCGAACTTGTTAGACAATATTTAATAATTTCAGACTTGTTTTCAGACTAGTTTACTGAATTGATTTTCTCTTAATATGTTAAATAGTGATTATACTTAAATATCTAAATAATTGTATTTTACAAAAATGATAATTCTAAGTAATTAACTTTACATTTCTAAAGCATTCAGATTAACTGGTAGGTAACTTAGGTAAGATTCATGTAGTCTTTCACAACGTATTTTTATTATTATTATTATTATTATTATTATTATTATTATCATCATTATAACATATAGGCCTATTTGTATTATTTGTAGACACAGTTCAATGGAAGAGAAGGTCTCAAGGCTTTAATTCTACCAGGTAAAATAAAATGTATTATTATTAGTATTATTATTATTATTCTTATTATTATTATAACATATAGGCCTATTTGTATTATTTGTAGACACGGTTCAGTGGAAGAGAATGTCTCAAGGCTTTAATTCTGCCAGGTAAAATAAAATGTATTATTATTATTATTATTATTATTATTATCATCATTATTATTATATCCTATGAAGAGGTGGAAAAATTCAAGTATCTTGGGGCAACAGTAACAAATATAAATTACACTAAGGAAGAAATTAAACGCAGAATAAATATGGAAAATGCCTGTTATTATTCGGTTGAGTAGCTTTTGTCATCCATTGCGCTCTCAAAAAACTGAAAGTTAGAATTTATAAAACAGTTATATTACCGGTTGTTCTGTACGGTTGTGATACTTGAATTAACACTTTGAGAGAGAAACAGTAGCTAAGGGTGTTTGAAAATAAAGTGCTTAGGAAAATATTTGGAGCTAAGAAGGCTGAAGTTACAGGGGAACCGAGGAAGTTACACAACGCAGAACTGGACGTACTGTATTCTTCACCTGACTTAATTAGGAACATTAAATTCAGACGTTTGTGATGGGCAGGGCATGTAGCACGTATGGACGAATCCAGAAGTGCATATAGAGTGTTTGTTGGAATGTCACAGTGAAAAGGATCTTTGGGGAGGTCGAGACGTAGATGGGAGTATAATATTAAAATGTAGTTGAGGGAGATGGAATATGACGGTAGGGACTGGATTAATCTTGCTCAGGATAGGGACCGATTGCGGGCTTATGTGAGGGCGACAATGAAGCTCAAGATTCTCTAAAAGACATTTATTTGTAAGTAAGTAAATATTATTATTACTACAGTGCGATCGAGAAATCTCTCCGCAGTGCTTGTGTAGCCGTGGCGGGAAGAGAACCCACTAGGGAGAGAATTCAAGTGACAGCACTGCCCCCTAAGCATATGATGGTCTGGGGATGTGAGGTTGTCAAATCGGAATTAATGGGGAAGTGCCAACTTTCTACAGGATTACTAGAATTAATGGAGCTGCGGAGGGACTTTTCTATCGCATTGTATATTAAAGTATACTAAAATATTTCAATTAAAAATATACAATAACATAAGATACATCTGTGTTTCTTTCGACTATTAATTTTTTTTAGGAATTCTAGGAGTGAAGTACTGTTGACTTGAATATAGAGACTTAGTCCAACAATTCTCTTTTCAGAAATATTCCCTGTATTTTCTCTTGAAATTTATTTGTGTGAATCATTTTCCAGAGTGTTTTTAATGAAGTTCTTAAGGCCTTAATTGCTATTTTTAACAATAATTATTCCGTAAAATGTTGTTTTTAGTCTCTAAATTTTTTTAAGTTGAGTTTCCAGAAGTCAAATTCACAGATTTCAGAAAATTTTTTGCACAGGTCAGTACTTGAGTTACTCCGTCCAAACCGTTCTAGAAAAGTGGAGACTTAGCCCAGCGACAACAATATTTCACCCTATTGTGTCTTAGTGTCCCAAATAGCACCTCTTTAAAGTAAGATAAATTTATAGCAGTACGCTACAATGTAATGAAGAAATTGGGGTTGGCATAAGAAATATGGCGTCAAATTGACAGATATACTTCGTCAAACAAGTAAAATACACAGTTTAATGCTATTTATTACGTTAAATGTAGTTACTATAGAAACAAGAATGTTTACAGTCGGTATTGACAATATTGATGTTTTATTCTCCGCATATTTGTATACGACATTGTGTTATTACTTGATTAGACATTGGGTCTCGGTGCATTATATCTATTTATCGGCATACTCAGCAATTTTCATAGGCAGTAAACGTGTCCTCGAAAGCTAGTATTATCTTCAGAAACAAATTTGAAATCATACAACATACAACATGGAAATTGAGTTTTTACGGTATAAATGTATTCTACTCTCGATTTATTGATTGTAGACATAATATTTATGATGATCATAGAAAAGAGGTTACACCTCAACATTCTAGAAAACACAGTCAACTGCTATATGCATAATAATGTATTATTATACATGAATAGTGGCGAGTAATTTATTTTTAAAAATGCGCAGCCTACAGTCCGTATGGAGATGGAAATTTAAAGGTAAGCTTGTAGGAGATGTAGGATTCTTTATTTGAAACTGAAATATAGGTAACTTAACGACAGAAAATATTTTGTATACCTAGAAATAAACTTTCATATTTAGAAGTTTACACTAGGCCTATATTTATTCCATTTATGATGAAATATAGTAATGATCATTAAGTTCTGGAGGTTGGACTTATTTATTTATTTATTTATTTACTTACTTATTCATGAGGCCTTCTCTTCCACACTACCAGAAGTGAAATACACAATGAAACAATGGTAATATTAATAGCCATACTTAAATATAAAAATAATTTTCATGCACATTAACAAGCTTACATATAATGAAATATTGACTAAACATGATACTTAATTAAGTGGTTTAATATTCACATCCAAATTATACTTTATGATAGGCTTAAATGACAATTTATACAAACACACATAATAACCTATAGAAATCGGCTAACGCTTACAAATCAATTTCGTGTAAAAGTACGTAATTCTTTATTTTTAATTTAAATTGATTAACCGTTCGGCAATTCGTATGCAAATCAAAATAATAATAATAATAATAATAATAATAATAATAATAATAATAATAATAATAATAGCTTTTAATGGAAAAAGAAGCATTTTCTGCGGACCTCTGGAAAAAGAATTAAGGAAGAGACTAGTGAAGTGCTTTATATGGAGTGTGGTATTGTATGGGGACAGAAACATGGATATTACGAAGAAGTGAAGAGAAGCGAATAGAAGTATTTGAAATGTGGATATGGAGAAGAATGGAACGTGTGAAATGGACAGACAGAAAAAGAAATGAAACTGTGTTGGAAAGTGGGTGGAAAAAGAATGATGCTGAAACTTATTAGGAAGAGGAAAAGGAATTGGTTGGGTCATTGCCTAAGAAGAAACTGCCTACTAAAGAATCCACTGGAAGAAATGGTGAACGGGAGAAGAGTTCGGAGTAGAAGAAGGTATCAGAACATAGACGACATTAAGATATATGGATCATATGAAGAAACGAAGAGGAAGGCAGAAAATAGGAAAGAGTGGAGAAAGCTGGGTTTGCAGTGAAAGACCTGCCCTTGGGCAAAACAGTAAATGAATAATAATAATAATAATAATAATAATAATAATAATCATCATCATCATCATCATCGTCACTGTAATAATTCCTAGTAGTAATTCATCAATAAAAAAAGTGTTTCCGTAGTGAAGACAAATATCGTAAGACCTTGTAAGTTATTTATCTAAATTTAAAAATACAGCCTATATAATTATCTTTCCTAATCATCAAGCCACATGATTCTCTCCTTATCGCCCTTACAGTAGTTCATCGCAATCGTTCCATGATTATTATGGCCTGTGATCTCTCTTTCGTTTCTGTGCTTTCAGTGCGCTGAAAGCATAAAAAGGAGTTTAGGGTCCCAATGTCTATAACAATATGCATCTCGCATAATTACTAATCTTCTCTGAAACGAAGAAGAAATATTTGTATAAGTCAGCGTTTTATATTATTTAGTGGTAATGTTACTCTGAAACTGCCAGTATTAAGCTCACTAACAAATTAGAAGCTCCATCAATTGAAATGTCTATTAATTTTATGAAAATAGTAATTATAAAAATACAACTTTACATATGCAGTATATCAAGGATTACTAATCTTAGAAATAACGCACTCTTCACTGCGGATAGTGACTATACCTGGCATGGCCTTGAGACAATTTGTATTTGTAATATTCGCAACGAAAAGCAGAAATAATTCTCAATACTATAATAATTAATTTCTCCGAAACATTATACTCGTAAATCTGGAGATATTCTATCCAGCTCATTTCATTTCTCTCTTTATATTATACAAGAAAACTGAGTAAAGATAATTTGAGTCAAATTCTAGTTCATGTGCAATTTTTTTTGTTCCTATTTCAAATGAAGATTTATTGCTATTTTTTAAATATTATTTCTGTTTATGTGTATTATTCCCGGGTAAACTGACTTGTGAATATGTTAGGAGAAATTCCACAAACGATTAGAGAAAACACGGAAATTTTACTTGAAGCAAGTAAAGCGATAGGTTTGGAAGAAAATCCCGAAAAGACAAAGTATAGTCTATGATTATGTCTCATGACCAGAATATTATAGGAAATGGAAGTATACAAATTGGAGATTTATCCTTCGAAGACGTGGAAAAATTAAAATATCTCGGAGCAACAGTAACAAATAGAAATGTCACTCGGGAGGAAATTAAACGCAGAATAAATATGGGAAGTGCCTATTATTATTCAGTTGAAAAACTTTTGTCATCTAGTCTGCTGTCAAAAAATCTGAAAGTTGGAATTTATAAAACAGTTATATTACCGGTTGTGCTGTATAGTTGTGAAGCTTGGACTCTCACATTGAGAGAGGAACAGAGATTAAAAGTGTTTGAGAATAAGGTTCTTGGGAAAATATTTGGGGCTAAGAGGGATGAAGTTACAGGAGAATGGAGAAAGTTACACAATGCAGAACTGCACGCATTGTATTCTTCACCTGACATAATTAGAAACATTAAATCCAGACGTTTGAGATGGGCAGGGCATATAGCACGTATGGGCGAATCCAGAAATCATATAGAGTTTTAGTTGGGAGGCCGGAGGGAAAAAGACCTTTGGGGAGGCCAAGACGTAGATGGGAGGATAATATTAAAATGGATTTGAGGGAGGTGGGATATGATGACAGAGAGTGGATTAATTTTGCACAGGATAGGGACCGATGGCGGGCTTATGTGAGGGCGGCAATGAACCTGCGGGTTCCTTAATAGCCATTTGTAAGTAAGTAAGTAAGTAAGTAAGTAAGTAAGTAAACTGACTTGTAAATACTGAAAAGGAACAAAATCCATTCAATACTTCAGTTTAGAAATAAATGCTGTTACAGACGAACAGACAGATGACGTGCTAAAAACTATTTTTTTTAGTATCATGGTTGCTATATAGCGAGGAGAATTTCTGAAAAAATATCGAAATAAGTTTCCAGTTTCACAACTTTTTTAAGGAGACATCAAGTATGTAGTCTATATTATAACTTTAACTAAATTTGCTACACATATAGGCTTATATACACATTTTTTCATAGATTCCAATACGAGTGAAATTATAAAATAAAACTTTCGTAATTTTGATAGGTAAGCTTACTATAAAATGTTCAGCCTTTATTATTGATCAATGTAAGATAATATTGCTTAAGCACGGAAGAGGTGGGGGGAAAGAGAGCCATGTAATCGGATTAGTAACTGAATTAACTTACAGATTGGTTATTAATTGAGTTACATACTACTAACGGAGTCTGCAAGACGCCATCTTAACAGTCACAACTGCCCGCCATGTTGATGGGAAAGAGTGTCAACCGTTGACAACGTTCGAATCTGTCCGTTACTAAGGGTGACGTCAAGAACATTGCAGTCGCATACAGAAATTTGAATTAGGTGCTCATTTGTTATGATCAGGGTGTACGGGAACCAAGAGAAAAGGTCTTGGATGCTGAAGAATTGAGTAAAAAGAAAACCGGATGAAAGATTAAAAATAAAAAAAAAAATAAAGATAAAGAAAAGAACTTAGGGTTGAGAGTGCACATACAGTTTCGGGGGAGGTTTTTAAGAAAAGAAAAAATAGAAAAAGAAAGAATAAGAGGGGAGAAGAAGGGATGTATGGCAATTTTTCACGTGTCCACTAGATTTTTCACCCAGGGACTCGATCTCTCTCACTCACATACACACAATAAACGGGAAAAGCTTTTTTTTTTTTTTCGGGAGAAGAGAAAAGGGTGGGAGGGTTAGGGAAAGAGGAGGGGGTAGTTGGTTTGGGGAGGATGGGGGTACGGAGAGAACACAACGAAGGGACATTAATAAAAACGTCAATGGTGTCAGACGACTAATGTCAGCAATCAGTTTCACCGTACTCACACATGCTGAATGAACAGGGTAAGACGGATTGGCCAGGGAGTAGGGACTTCCCAACGAAACACAAGAGAATGAAAGAAAATCGACAAGAAGGAGAGCAGAAACATACGTAGATGGAGTGGAAGAGAAAATATTATAAAAAAGGTAACCTAATGTCTTTTCCATAGTGATCGAAGTAGATGTCTTGAAGTCAGTCATGAGTTTAGATAACAGAGTTATTGATAACTCAGAACACAGAACGTCAGCAACCAGAGCAGGCGATTTGTTTGGCATTAGCTACGCAAAAAGAAAAGCAATGGCTATGAACGAATTAAAAAGACATAAATAAATAAGATAAGAAGGGAAATTAGAGAAGAAAGAACTGAGAAGACTAAAGAAAGACAAAAAGATAAAAATAGGAAATGGGGAATAAATTATAGAAAAATTATGAAATAAAGGAACGGAGAAAGTGGAGAGAAATTAACGTAGGAAAAAGTAAAAATAATACATTAATTAATCAATTAATAAATTATATATATATTAGTCAGTTTACAATGCGTTTTGACATTTTCTGACAGCCAAATATTAATTTACAGTCACTGATAAATGTATCGCACTGCAAGATACCACTCCCCTCTATCTCTCCATAGGTCTTCTATTTGTTTTCTTTCCATAGCTTCCAGAATGTCCTTTATCCATGTTGTCATAGGTCTTCCTCTTTCTTCTTCTTCTTCTTCTTCTTAATGGAGTCCAATCATATGCCAACTTTGGTAATATTTTCGTATTCATTCGCATCATATGCCCATATCATATTAGTTGTTTTGTGAAAATATCCTCTACAATATCATTCTTAACTTGCATTTCCTCTCTGATTATATAGTTTCTAATTTTATCTCTTCTTGAAATGCCTGCTGACTGTCTCCAATAATCCATTTCTAAGGCCAAAAATTTATTTCTGAATGCGTTTTGCAATTGCCAAATAAATAAATAAATGAATGAATAAATATATAAATAAATAAATAAATGAATTATATACCCTAAAAGCAAAATAACAATATTAATGTTAAACATCCTTACCATTCATTCATTCATTCATTCATTCATTCATTCATTCATTCATTCATTCATTCATTCAGTGTTTTGCCTATCACTCGTTATTTCTCAGACGAGAAGAGCATTATTCATTTAGATATAAGCTATATTAGTTTTTAAATTGGTTCGGAATGCTCTTATCCCTGCAATATTAAAATAAATTATACTTTCACTTTCTAACTTTCTATAAAACATAGAAAACTGCAGACGCATATTCTCCTAATCCGAAGTTGTTCTCGGCTGTAGGTTCTATTCCCACTTGGTCTAATTACCTGGTTGGGCTTTTCTCGAGATTCTTCCCAACCGTAAGGTGAATATCAGGTAGTCTCTGGTGAATCCTCGACCTTATTTCGCCAATATCATGTCTCTATCATCAATCTATAGACACTAAGTAACTTAGTAGTTTATATACCGTCGTTAAATAACCACTAAAATGTAGCAGTAGAACCTACGATTCCGGTATATATACGGCATTGACGTAAATATGAGTACGTTTTTGTTCTTAAGTTATTTCAAGGGAATAATTTGTTTTCAAGGACAGCCATAATGCTATATCTACAAACATTCAACTATTATTGTTAACAAGTTGCAAGCGCCTTTATTTGTGAAATTATACACCTGTAGAAATTAAAACGTATTTCAATAGGCCACGGTTTCTCACGTTTTTTGTATAAGGCATTATATAGATCCACCTCTAATAATTCATGGCATGAATAAACGCAACAACATCCTAATTTTTGCACATAGACCTAGTAATATTAAAGGTAAAGTCAACGCCATGATAGACCAAATCGGCCTAGAAGGTGCCGAGAAGTTAAGGCTCCCACCTTCAGAGACAATCGGCATTAATGGCAGTAGAGATGTCAGTCCTACATGCCCGCCGCCTTTACCCCCAAGGAATTGCTCATGGTACTCATTTCTGTTAGAGGCTGAGTAGACCCCAGGGCAATAGTGTATCCGAAGAGGATTAATGAAAAAATCCACGACCCCATCGGGAATCGAACTCGCGACCTTCCGGCTACGTAGTGGTATTACAAAAGCAATAAAATTTTAACTGGCATAAAAGTTTATATATAAAAAGTATAGTCTTAACAGTCTTTATTTTGTGATTAGTTCGCATGAAGGTTGTTTTACCTTTTCCTTACCGTTTTGATGTGAATACATTTTCAAAATCAGAACGATACCAGAACGGAAACGGCGATGTAAGGTTTGCAGGGTGATCCATTACGACACTATAACTTCATTACTAATAATACGATCGAAATAAATGCGATCTCGTTCGATCGGGTATACGACTAAGATGCGAGCATGACCTTGAATTGGCGCCGCGCAATGTGCGAGGCGCGGGTGGGGGCCCGCGGCGAATGACAGCCATTTTGGGCATGAGTGAAAATTTCCGAACAGTATATCTCACGACTCCAATGTACTAGCTCGTTGATTTTAGCATCAAACGAAAGATATTGTCTAGATCTGTCAATTTAAGCTAGACGTATTCACGTAAACTTCACTGCTGTCTCCCCGATTTTTTTTAACGTATCGTGAGTTATTATATAGTTTATAAAATTGTTTCTTGTTAGGTCCATTATATGTAGGATGTATCCGTCACTGGAAAATTAGGAATGGTAGGCTATATGAGAAAAAAAAATGTGAATTTTTTACTCAAAATTTTAACGATATATTAACTTAACGATATAAAGAGGAAGAGAACATTTCCATATTCTGAATCTGACAAAAACATTTAAACCAACAAAGCGAAATAATTATTTGAAGATCTAAAATGTGAATGTAAAAAATATGAATTTGAGTAGGAAGGCAAGTAAATATCTTATTTGTTTGCAATATGGATTACATTTGAAACCAATACACTTTATCGGCAAATAATGGTGTCTGAATAAATCTAAAGCTTTTAAATAGACTACCTATCCACTTTTCTGGCTAAAATTAATACGTGCTCAGTTGCTGAAATAGGCCTACTGTACCTTATAATGTATTATGCAAATTTGTGAGTTTCCTCTTAAGACAACTACCGGTATATTAAAATTCATACATAATTCAAACGTTGTTCGTGTTTCGATGTTTTTGGTTACTGATGTCAACAATTCTACTGTGTTAAGAACAATACCTGTGGTTGTGGAGGAAAGTGAGAATGTGCTTCCCATACTTTACTTGATATGTGAGAATACTAGCAAAAACCAAAAGCAGGTTCTCTAATGACTATATATCTCTATTAATTATATTCTTTTGTAAGTCAATCTGCAATGGGGTAATTGTAGTAAGCACCATTTTTTCTCATTACTCAGGTTTGTTCATTAGAGGATGTGCTAATCATGTTAAAAAATGGTAATTACGAGCTTTGGGGGCACGAAGGAAGCAATAGAATGGTCCCGGGGGACACAGGAAAATTATAAAAGAAATAAAATAATATAGTAATAGACGTTAAAAAAATTCTTGCTAGAAGGAGAGAGAGTTATAAATACAGTATGTAAAAGAGGGAAGAAAAATGAAATGGAAGAAATAGGTGGGCCTAAAAAAAGAAAGAAACATCGAAAGTAAGAAAGAAAGACAATACAGGGTGATTCACGAGGATATACCGTTCCTTGCGGAGCTTATTTCCGAATACATTCTGAACAAAAAATGCCATATAAACATTTGTCCTAATCTCAATATTTTCTAAGTTACATTAATGTGAAGTTGTTAGTAAAATACCTTTTTTCTTTAATTTTAAGGGTAAACAAATATTACAAATAGCGAATGAACTTTTCAGAAGTGTCATTTCTTTAATTGTCTACTGTAGTATTTTTAAGTTAAAAATTTGTTGTTAATTGTTTTACTTTTCAATTTTTAACTACAAATAACATCATTCTTACGCATTTATAAAAAAAAAAAATATTACAGATCATACGACTTAAAGAACTTGATTCTTTACAGTTTAATTCTGCATCCTAATGTACAGTCTTAAAGAATTTACAAGAGTGGCGTAATTTGTAACAATTGTTGTGATAAATGCGTAAGAAAATGTTATTTTGTAGTTAAAAACCGAGAAAAAAATCTGTACGAAGCAAGTATGGAATTCACAACACATTTTTTAGCTTCAGAATACTAGCTAATTAAAGAAATGATACTCCTGAATAGTCCACTGTTTATCTGTAATATTCTATTACCCTTAAAATTCAAGAATAATGGTATTTTACAAACAACTTCATATTAGAGTAATTCTGAAAATATTGAGATTAGGACAAATGTTTATAACTTATGACATTTTTGCTCAGAATGTCTTCGAAAATAAGCTCCGTAAGGGACTGTAAATCCTCGTCAGTCACTCTGTATAAAGAACAGACGACCAAAATTTAAAATTCAAAACAAAAGAAAAGATGAGAGGAAAAAGGGAAGTAAGAAACACAGAAAGATAGAGTAGAAATATGGAGAAAGAATACATAAAGAAAATAAGAAAATGAAACATAAATAATTACTTAATAAATACATTGTCAAAGGAAGGATTATAATGAATAATTATATTCATTTCAAAGCATTTTTCGTCATCCCATCCCGTCCCTGTAAAATGTAGGCCTATAAGAAACATTGCTGAAGAAGAAAGTGTTAAACAAAAAAGAAAGAGACGAAAGAGGGGAGAAGAAGGCAGAAACAAAAGAAATATCGTAATTAATTGAAAGTAAGAATGACAAAAAAGAGAGAACTCACAAAAGAACTATTTAATAAAGGAATAGTGAAAAGAAAAAAAAATGAAAGAATATATGAAACACGGAAGAAAAAATAGAAGAAATAATTGAAGACGAAAAAGAAAAAGAGGAAGGTCGAAAATAAATAAAAATAATAAACCAAGGAACAAGAGAAGGAGTTAAACAAAGAGTATGTTTCAAGGAAGAAAGTAAAAGAAATTAAATGAGAAAGAAAAGAGACGAAGAATGAAAATAAGAAAGGAAAACATTAAATAAGAAACGAAAATAAAATATGGAAATTATTGAGGAAAGGAGGAAGGAAGGAAGGAAGGAAAGAAAGAATAAAGAGAAAAGAGAGTAAGTAATGTATAAAATGCGATTGAAGTAAGAAAGAAATGATAGAAGAAATCAGAAAACAAAGACAAGAAGATAAAAACACAGTCTAGTAGGTATATGCAGTCACGAAGCTCAATACGTAGTAAATATGCATCCATAGATAATTGCTAACTACCAGGATCGCTACTATCGCCTCATTACAGACAATGCGAAATAGTACTAGCATAGTCTATTGTTCCTAGTACCCCCACAACTCAAGCTTCGTGACTGTATATATTCAATATATTCAGTGTTGTACAGTCAGAGCACACAACATTGTGTAATTGACAAAGTCAGTAATAAAAAGTAAACAACAAAACAATAAAATTAATTCAAAAACTCTCAACAACGTTGACATTAAAAAAACTCATTAATTTCATAAAATGGTTTGTTGATTAACCAACCAGAGACAAGTCTGTTAAAAGACTTCCTTTCCAGATTAAAAAGATATCTCGGAAATTTATTTGCTATTTTTAAGGACATAATAAAATAATTATTAATTGTTTTGGTTAGCCTACACTTAGGTATGTCAAAAAGGTCACGGTTTCTGGTGTTGTATATATGAACATCATTCCTATGTGTCAACATTTGTGAATTATCTTTGACGAAATTTAGGGCTTGATAAATATACAGTGGTGTTACAGTCATAATTTTTTCATTTACAAATATCGGTCTGCAGCGTGCCTTCATTGATGAATTAGTTATAATTCTAATAGCTTTTTTTTGTAACATAAGTACCTTATTAGTATGAGAACTATTACCCCATAAAAGTAGTCCATAAGAAAGTATACTATGAAAATAAGAAAAATAGACAACTCTAATGTAATTCTTCGGAACATACATTTTCAAATTTCGCAGAAGAAATATTACTCTTGACAATTTTTTTTACAAACAGACTCAACATGGTCTGCCCAAGTAAGTGTGCTGTCCACAGTAATACCAAGAAGTTTGAAATTATTACTGTCTATGACTGTACTACTAAACAACAAAGATGCAGTTTTACTTTCATTTAAAAGAAATTTATTAGAAGTAAACCATTTCTTGGCTTTATTAAAAACGGAATTACTAAGAGTTTTCAATTCATTAATATCACTATGACTTGTCAAGAAAGTGGCGTCATCAGCGAATACCACAGAATAAGCAGAGACATTGCACATCAAATCATTAACCATTATTAAAAATAAGATAGGACCCAACATTAGACTGTGATAAAAAGGTAAAAATGAGGATGGAAGGAAAGAGAAAAAGAAAAGATAGAAGCAAAATACAGTACTTTATGAAAGCAATTAGAAGGACAACAAGAAACCAAAGAAGAGACTATACAGTATACACAGAATAAATTAGTGAAGCAAGGAAGGAAGAAATAAGAAAAAATAAAAAAGAGAGAGAAAGAGCAAGAGAAAAGGAATTATAGAAATTAAGAAGATGAGATAGAAATCCATACCGAGAATAAATATTTAATATCAACTGATTATTTTTTTAAGTTCCAAATCATAAAGCTAATAGAGGTAAAATAATGTATGACTTGAGGCTTTCCCGGCGTTTGATGTAGAATAACTCTTCTCGGGTTCTCAGCCAGGTGAGTTGGAGATTAGCTTCCAAGCTTTCGACGGCTTGGAAGCTAATCTCTAACTCACCTGGCTGAGAACCCGAGAAGAGTTATTCTAGAGGTAAAATAGTTCCGCAATTTACGTATTAGGCCTATATTTCTTTTGTAGAGGTTGTGCATCTGGTTTGGAGTCTAGTTTTTATTTAGTAGGTGCTCAAGGTGCATATCGGTCAATTCCTACAAATAAGTAAGTTACGTCTCGTTTACCTAAATAACTTTCATATAAATGTAGTCTACGTATGCAAAAGCCGTAGGTGTTGTGCTCTTACGTTAAGTTACGTTAAGTCATATCTGTGTTAATGTGACTTAAAGTAGACATCTGTGAAGAAGCGGACCAATAGATTGTTTGTACGTGATAGTATTAACAAGTTTATAACCGCTTGCCACGAGACAAGGCGACTGATGCAATCTCAGCGTGTTAATGAAGAAGTATCAGCTTTATGAGGTTCGTCCCGCGAGTGTACTTGGCTGTGGGTGCCGTTCTGCCATCATAGCAATGGCCGTCCCGATTTCAAAAGAGACAAATCTGTATCCCCGTCCCTTTCTCTACTTTTTTCTCTCGCTCTCTCTTCTTTTTAAACATTTGCTTCATTCATGTCAACGAGGACATGTCAGGAGAGCGAAACGAACGGTTGACTTCTGTACGGATAATAAAAAGGGGACCTTTTGGAAGCCGCCTGTTAGTTAAGCTTCAACACAGAAAATAAAATAAAAGGAGGATGGGAGAGAAGACAGTGTTACGTTCCAAAATTTCACGAAAAGGTCTATTTTCTTTCATGGGAGGAGTACCGCCTTGAAAAGAATGAATTTCTAATACAGGGACATCATTTTTATTTTTACTTCAATTTTTATTGTACCTGAGTTTTTGAATGTACTTCACTCCCACCCCTTCTACTACTGAAGTTCAACCGTCCTCCACACAGATCCAAGACCGCATATACAGTGATAGCAACCTTACGGTTATAGTAAACAGTACGTTCCAAAAATATGTTCGCGTCTTCCAGTGACAAAAGAGCTTTCAATATTGAATCATTTTCGCACAGGTACTGTCGTCCATTTGCCTACGTCGCATCCCGGTTTCCTCCACCAGCTTTTATTCGCCAGCTACATTATCTGAACTGAAAACTGTCGACTGAAGCACTGGTAAGCCCGGCTGTCCCAGCTGACTTTAGTTGAGGAGAATGGTACAGGAATGGGGTAAGCACACGTGGCAAAATGCAGTCCATTGCTTGAACTTGATCCGCCAGTTCGAAATACGCTGACAATAATTAATTTCTGTTAGAAATTGGACGTCTACGTAATATTATACAACTGTTTAAAATAACTTAAATAAAAGGGCCTCGTTAAGTAATTAACTGTCACGTGATTTTCCCCCTTTTCTACGACCCTGCGATATAACCACTTGGACGGACAGTAGATAGCATGTGTGAGTAATTTTATCTTTTCGGATCGGGCAGAAGTGAAGATTGAATTTACAGTACGTAAGGTACTCTTTTATAGAGTAGGTACAGAATTATTTCTACATGAGTTACTAGTACGAAGGACGAAACTGATGATTGGGACTAGGTACAATAGTCTACAGTCCTATGATAATATTATGCACATAAGAACTGAAGCCTGTATCGAAATGAACGGCCACCATTTTAAAAAATGTATTTAAATATCCATATTATGATTATCTTTCAATTTAAGATCATTCTCTATATTGTACGCTAATGTGCTGTAGACAGTATAATATACACTGCTTAACGAATACGTCCACATGGACAGCTCAGTTCGTGAGTAAAAACACTCATTGTTAATATTATACCGTATTTTGATTAAACAGAAACCTAATGAAAATGATCAAACTCAAAAGCGCGATATTTCCTAGTTTACGTAAATTGATGAACTACTTTTCTTCCCTCCTATACCTAGTAAAGTGATTTGTTTTTATTTAACGTCAGCATCATCGAACTCCAGTCGTGGAAGGGGGTAGCAAACGGCGTTGATCCAAAGGTATAGCCAAGTTAATATTAAAAATGTTAGTAAAAAAATAAAATGATGTCCCTGTATAATACTGTCTAGTAAGAATGGTAAAATATTTTCATATACTGTACCTAACTGCTTTAACAAGAAAAATTGCATCCAGTAATACAATAAGTTACATTATGGGAACTTTAAGTAAATAAATAAATACGTCATCCTATTAATAGAAGACAGTCAAATAGACCAAAGTTAAGTCAAATAAAAAAAATGTTAAAATGTTATATTTTATTTAACGACGCTCGCAACTGCCGAGGTTATATGAGCGTCGCCGGTGTGCAGTTATTTTATATACCAGTAAATCTACTGACATGAGCCTGTCGCATTTAAGCACACATAAATGCCATCGACATGGCCCGGACCGAATTCGCAACCTCGGGCATAGAAGGCCAGCACTATACCAACTACGCCAACCAGGCCGACTAAGTCAAATCAAAGAAAATGAAAACTTGTAAATTCTTTTTCAAAAAGAAATACTGTGTGGTTAATTAAATCTATTTTAGATATAAAAATGTAAATAAAAATAAAAATAAAAAAACAAATTTACTATGTGACCTAACGTTCAATCATAGGCTATCGGTGAAATAGCCTACTGAAATAAAGGTCTTATGACATTCTCGACAATAAACTGAGCGCGTGTAACAGCAGACCCGGCAACATACAATAGTTGAAATGTTAGAGATGGGAATACGAAGTAGGTGATATTCATTTTAATAATAATAATAATAATAATAATAATAATAATAATAATAATAATAATAATAATAATAATAACTTCTGATTGAGGTTCTAGCTGATATGTGCAGTACATCTCACGTGACGATATGTATCAGAGGAAGAACGATTGTTTCTACACATCTGAAGTCTGATTGTTGTCAGCGCATTTCGAACTGGCGGATCAAGTTGAAGCAATGGACTGCATTTTTGCCATGTGTGCTTACCTCATTCCTGTACCATTCTCCTCAACTAAAGTCAGCTGGGACAGCCGGGATTACCAGTGCTTCAGTTGAGAGTTTTCAGTTCAGTTACTCGTGCATGGTTTATACTAAGTTTGTACGTGACCTTGAATCGCCGCACCAGTTCGAAATGTGGTGAGTATAGTGAAATATGTTACTAGCCAACGATTATATGCAATGGAAGGGGAAAAGAATTGGCCACCCTACACCATTATTTCCTAGCTTAATTGCCTCATGAGTGATACTTTATTGGTATCACTTATGAGGTTCAAACCTATCTTCGGACACTATACTAAACAAAATAAATAAATAAATAAATTAATTAATTAATTAATAATAATAATAACGTATGAAAGTTTGTAGATATGTAATTTAACCTCTGACAACAAACTTACAGTAGCGACCTGTTTCCGATAAGCCTTGTTCCCTGCCCACCCAGTACAAAATAAACTCGGTCTCAGTTAAAGTAGGCCTAATATATATTAAACAATTATTTACCTGTTCAAAAACGGAATTAAGTCGCGGATTTACTGTTAACTACATTAGCTATGTCATCTGTATATTTCTCGGATGAATGCCTTCTACATGTTCAATATAGAAACAATCTGTTCAGTGAAAAATTTGAATACTGACAGAAAAACAGCTTCAAATAAAACGTTTAGAGTATCACAATACTTTCTCTATACCTTATTACTCTTTTCAGAATAAAATTACGAACTCTAAAAATATTTTCCAATACAAAACCATCAATGAAACTTCTTTTCACAGTAAACGGAATTCTATTTTAGTTTAATTCATTTTAACTCTCATATTATCTTTCATTAAATTTTCTTTTGCCATTTTGTCTTTCTAAATGCATCAGTTACATTCATTCACTTTTATAAAACTATCTGTTTATCTGTAAGATATGTATATATGTATGTCTGCTTCACTCTGTCGAGCCGTCTAGTGGATAAGATACTTACAAAACATGTGCGAAACACAAATGGCGCCTATAACATGGGTACAAACCATTCCTCATTTATCATTTTAAAACATTTTTTAAAGTATATGATGTTGAAAATGCCACTCTTGTATTTCACAACGTCTGCCAAATCCCATGAGACAGTGTGGAAAGATAGCTTTAACGAAAAATTTAATTAATTACTGTTAAGATCTTGTGTACCAAGATGGTAAATCTGTCTCCGTTTCAGGGGCGTCCATGTCTAAAACTCTGGAAATGTTAAACAATATTATAGTGATGCCCTTATAAGAAAATTGTATCGAATGAATAACAATTATCTGAATAGGTGAATTAACAGTTAGCAAGACGAATTAAAACTAAGATATAAAAGCTATGTGATTCTAATCCGTAATACTTAAAACTATTCCTAACGTGGTTGTAGCCTATAGTCTAATCTAGAACTCTAGACCAGTGGTTGTCAGCACTCGCTGAAATGGGTAGAGTGCGTGGAGGCTAAGGAACTCTGCTCCGTCGTGCACAAGGGATAGAGAGACAGCATACCCGCCAGCAGCGACGATTGCACGCTAGGGCTGTGTCTTGTCCGCGGGTAAGGGACGCTAGCCCGAGCGTGCAGTGTTTTGATGACAGCTGTTCTAGACCATTACTTGTCACGCAGACAGTGAGAGTTCAAATTCCGGTCAGACTTAGAATTTTTCATAGAAAGAAAAAACTTCAAGTATTAAACATACTCGTATCTGGGGAAATACAAACATCAACAAAACTGGGAACATCATTTACAAAGTATGAACGAAAAGAGATTTCTAAAATTGGCACTTCACTACCAGCCAAGAGAACGTAAAGATCTGGGACAAAAGAAGTGTCAATGGAAGGATTAGGACCCTCTTTCTTAGATCAGATCACAAGAACAAGTGACAAAGCCTAATCCAAAATGATAATAACGATGATGAGATGTGCGCCAATGAGAATGTTTTCATCGAATAACCAGTAACGCCCGGTGACCGAAATCCTCTGTGAGGCCTGATGTAACTAGTTTAAGTATCTCCGATAGAAAATGTTTGTTATTCATAATATTAATTAATATTATTATTATATTATTATTAATGAAAATAATAATATCACTAACCAAATACGTTTTTATGCTGTGAGTTCGTTTCAATGATTGTTTGAATGTGATGAAACAATGCATATTACGCTCATCTGAAGAAGTATGTATTGAAATTTCCCTGGAAATATTATTCAGATCGCTAAACCCTCAGTATACACACTGTTTTTTTGACAACAACAAATACGGCCAACAGAAAAGTTTATTTTGAACCACATTACCACTTAACTATTTATGTTTCCCACACCAGAATGAATTGGAAACTCACGTTTTAAAATTATCTGTTTGAAAAATTGACAGAAACGACATAGGTTTCTCGGTATCTCTTTACTTATTTAAAACTTTCTTTCTTTCAATATTATTTCTTCTAGAAAATGATATTCTATCAATGAATTAATTACATCATCATTATTCTTCGCATCTGTTTCAGTTTCTATTTTCCCGAAACACATAACAACACTCGCTACTATACTACGAAGCACAATAGTACAGCTGGCGCCAGCGTTTTTAGCCTGTGTCCTAGATATATAGTGCCCAGTTTGTGAGCATGTTGCTAGTGCAGCTAGAATGGTACCACTTCCTATACACGTCATATCAGCCATTTGTCAAACACAGTTGTCAGACTGACTGTGGCAAATGTAAAACACTCGAACTTAACGTTCCCATTACTTATTTCACACGCCAAAAACGGTGACGCGGACTTGTACAACACCCTCGCATAAGTTATGAATTTAGACATACGGGACGAGAACAGTGTGGGCCTCTGCCTGCTAAACAACGGGAAATTTTAGATTGCTTACTGTTTAAGAAGACGAGTCACCACTGCTCTTCTAACCCCATCCCATCCTTGCGGCCGGGCCATGGATGGGAGGAATGAAAGCTGACCAGGCTACGAGGCCAGAGAAATTGTCCCTCAGTTACAGCGTTTTAAGAGCAAATCAAAACCCGCGAAAACACACGAATTGCAAAAGCCAGACCCGGCACGAGTGTCCTGGCCTCAGGAACAAATTTAACTGCAAGACAGGTCTACATACACCAAAGTTTTCAAATACTTCTACAACGCCATATACTCGTACTTCATTCAAGTAACTAATATCGTCGTTGTTCCTGCAATAACTCCTATGTGCAAAATATAAAATTTTTTAGTAGGAAGAAAAAACACATTTATTCATCCTATGGCAGGACACTGTGAATTCTTACATTTTCGAAAGAAATAAATATAATTACATATAGGAGATTTTATTACACTATCTACCAAAAAGTAATTGGGCACTGTTTTTGCCACATTAGAACCTCGTGGTACCACCTCTTTTTGCTTAACAGCAGCCACCCTGTCAGGCATGCTCTCCACTAGTTTGTGTAGGATATCCACTGGAATGCATCGCCATTCCTCTTGCAACATGGCACTCAGTTGGACAATAGAAGTTGGCCCCATGTTTCGGCGGCTACTATGCAGTGGTATGTAAACAATAATGTTCACCGGTTGAGCTGGCCTGCACAGAGTCTTGATCTCAATCCCATTGAGCACCTTTGGGACCAATTGGACCGGCGATTGAGGTCTCGGGAGATGCGGCCAACTTCCATTGTCCAACTGAGTTCCATGTTGCAAGAGGAATGGCGACGCATTCCAGTGGATATCCTACACAAACTAGTGGAGAGCATGCCTGACAGGCTGGCTGCTGTTATAGCAACAAGAGGTGGTACCACAAGGTTCTAAAAGGGCAAAAACAGTGCCCAATTACTTTTTGGTAGATAGTGTATTTGCTGTATCACTATTTAAGTTATAGTTCGTCCAGTAATGGAATATGGGGCTGCATGTTGGGATCCTTACAGATTAGAATATATAAAGGCATTGGAAAAGATTAAAAAACGGGCTCTCAAGTGTTGTCGTAATAATTCACCATTAAAATGTGACACACTCACGGACAGGAGAACGCGAATTCGATTATGCGCAATGTTCAGAACATACAGAGTTGAGCCTGCCTGGAGAGAAATAAAAAATAGGTTGCAGCCGTCAAATTACTCTTCAAGGAACGACCACTCACATAAATAATTGAGGGAAAGAAGACAGAGGACGGACACTGGAAAGTTTTCTTTTCTCAATCGTACTATCAGGGACTGGAATGCTTTACCTGCAGACTTACTAAAGGCTTTACCAATAGCCAAAAATGTATTTTAAAATAGGCTTAAGGATTTTACTAATAGACGGTAGTAACTATTTAAAGGGTGTAATTGATATCTTGTTATTTGAAGTGTTCTATCAGTGAGGAAGTGTGTTGTGTCAGTGAAGTGTGTAGGGTCAGTGAAGTCTATTGTGTAAGTGAAGTGTGTTGATGTCAGTGAAGTGGCTGTGCAAAGTATTTGAACAGTGAAATGGTCAGAAGTGTTAGTGAAATCAGGTAGAATCAGCGCAGTGAGTGAGTTGACAGCGAAATAAGTGTAGTGCCGAAAGGTACTTGTGTAGGTATGAACCTGTCACACTCGTGGGTCTTAGTTCGAACTTAGGGTTAAGATACAAATTAGATTTACTTTAAATGTTAGTTTAAGTGACCATGCTTCATTTAATTTAGGATGCTCCTTGTTATTATTATTATTATTATTATTATTATTATTATTATTATTAATTATTGTTTTTTATTAGTTGTGTTTATTATTAATTGTCATTATTGAGTGTAATTAGTTACCACTGCCACCGGGTATATACCCATTTGCAGTGTGAATAAATACATACGTATTTTAATAGAGCAAAAATCTGAAAATCGATACGTATGTCACATAGGAGTTATTGCAGGAACAACGACGATATTTTATATAAAAACACAAAATTTGGGTTCAGCTAAGCCAAGGGACTGACAAGGGAAGGGTTTCGGCTCGAACAGGAATTTTTGGTTAAAAATTTGTACATAGGGTTACCTCACAATGGTGATGAAGACCGTAAAAGCATTCATTTGTATAACTCTCCGTTTGGTTGGTATTGGTCAATACACTTCTTTAAAAATGTACATGAGGATTCTCTATAAAATGCATGAAACAGCATGGAGCGGAGCAATAAGCACAACACGCAGAAGCAACACCTGAACAATCTTCTGCACCACACTCCAGTGCTGAAAAATCAAATGCTACCTGAATTACATTTTTGAAGTCCGAGATTTTTTCAGGATTTACGTAACCAGCTGACTGCCAGGAATACTGAAGCATAGCACGGTATACTGGAGCAGACACCTGGTTATGAATAACAGAGTGCATTTTCATTATAAACACTCGATTTCCCAAGTTAAGTTATGAATTCTCATCAAGAGTCCTTATGCAATCTGTTATCCTCCGAGCATATATTTTGTATTGTCTAAGGGAATAGATATCCAGAGGCTGGAAATATTTAGTTTTTTTAGGTGGAATGATCATACATTCCATGTCTTAGCCTTGGAATGATTCATTTATTAAGGTTGCGTCCTTGTGCACATTCAATGACTCACACAACAATGTACACTTTTGATTAGCTGCAATATTTTCAGAAGAACGTTGAAGAAAAATGTTCTAAAATGGGCTCTAGACATTTTACCACTCGCACTAGTTTCTAGGCTAGGCTAGGCTTACGGGTAAGGTGTCGCAGCCTCTTAACTTGTGCAGTGCTCTCCCCACCCCTCAACTTGTACAGTGCTCTAACAGATAAACCACACATTACCCAAACAAATGCTTTTGGGAGCTTTACAGAGATGTAAAGATGGGCCTGTATACAAATTTTGGATACGAAATTCCTGTTCGAGCCGAAACCCTTCCCTTGTGAGACCCAGCCTCACTTGCCGCAGTCAATCAGTCGCCACTACGAAGAACACGAAAAAAACCTCTCTAAGTTATATATATATATATATGTCTGTGTATCCTTGTGAATGTATCTTTGGTCTATTTAACTCTTCGATGGCACTTCACCAGGAACAACTTCAAACCCCAGGTAGATACGTAGGCATACATTATTTGCGAACCTAGATACATTAGTTCCCATTTTCATGTTTGGACTGTACGCAACACACTACAACCTCCCCCTCTCAAAATTGATAGTGACGAAGTAACATAATTACAAATTCTCCACTCTCTCTCGCCCTCTCTCTCTTTCTCTCACTCTCCTGTCCCTCTGTCCCTTTTAAATAAATTGGGCATCAGCGGAACATTGCGTTAATGATACCATCACTGGCGACATGTCATTCGGACATCATGAAACAATATTTCACTTTGAAATGATGTAGAGGCTGAAATGTTTTAACTCCGTCCAACGAGAGTTTCCAACTATTAGCGTGTTATGGTACACAAATTCGTGCCTCACGCGTCCGCAATCACCGGGGTCGGTAAGATAAGAGAACCTGACAGTCACAAAACTGAAACATCATGCCTTGTTTACTATGAAGCACAAATTCATCTTCATGACAAATTGTAATTAATCGAATCAGACCTAAAACCTTGACATAATTAATTTCGTTTTGTTTAAACCGCATATACTATTTTGCTCGAAGGCAATTGGCGTTGATGGATGATAGGTGCCGTGATTAGTGCTTTGGAATTAGAAGGCACTGCTCACACTATGTTTTAGAGTTCGTAATGTGTTTTTCTACGCGAGAGAAAAAAAGGAGATGATAAGCAGCTTGCAACAGAGCATTCTCAATTTCAAAGCAGAAACCATAGGTAGATATTATCTTCTAAAACAGTTCATTCTTTTTATGATCGCTGATAAACATCTCTCATGCGAAAACACTAACACGATTGTCTACCTACTAATCAAGTTATTACTTGATAATTCTCTTTACAAGGTGAGATAACATTAGCAATAGGATGATCTCTTATACAATCGCCCCTTTGTAATTACAGATGATATTCTGCGAATATTAGAGAAATGAAAAAGTAGTAATTTTCGGGAAACTGAAAGTTTTGGAGAAAACTTTCCGCATTGTATTCCTGACCAATCTAAAAACATGTAGTAGGCCTACGCGTTCGGGATTGAAGCCTCATCCCTTTCGATGAGAATCTGTCAAATACTAAAATGTCTACGAGATAAAATAAAAAAAGAATAAAGTGCGGTTATGTGAGAGTAAGTGAAATAATTTCAGATAAGGTAGATTACAGTGGAGTAAGTGGTTGAAAAAGCTGTCGTTTATAAGCACCAATTTGTAGGAAGAAATACTTGCAAAAGCGCCAATGACCATATTAAAAAACCGCCAACATCAATATACTTAAAGTAACACAGTGAAGACCGGGCGAGGTAGCTCGCATTCGGGAGGTTTACGGTTCAAATCCCCGGTGACTGTGACTGTAGTTTTTCTATGGTTTTCCACAGTTATTTAGGCAAATGTCGGGTTGTAATTTTCATTGCCAAGATCTTCTACCTTTGTAATGTATAAATTTCAATTCATTTACAACAGGTTATGTGGCTTGAAACCCAAGTTACTCCAAGTGAAATCTGTGTAATAGGTAAGGAACTGTATTAAGGGAGATTTCCTTAGCGTAACTTCCTTTCCCTTAACATTATTTCATCAACTGTCCATTTACTGTCATAAATCAAATTAAGTAAAAGTTAAAAGTCGCAATACCGCTGTGAAGTGTCCACAAATCTGATAATCGATGACAGACAAGGTAATTACTTATTCATGACAAGTACTCATGGTATTGGTTAAATGAAACTAGGCACGAGTCAAAACACAACAATAACAATAATAATAATAATAATAATAATAATAACGTAGCCTAATTTCTATGTTGGATAGTACAAGATCAATATCTAAGTATGGAATTGCTGATAATAAATTTTAATCGCTTTTGCTCCCCAAAATTATATTTATCCTCATTGGAGAACATAACCTTAAAGGCTGTTGTTATTGTTAAAAATTAAATTGCAGTGTCCATATCTCAATCCATTCAGAGTTCTATATCTTCTCAATGTGCTGGAACAATCTACATTGCATTCATAGTAACAATAAGTAAGAACAATTCACATTGTAGAGACAAACCCATTATCTTGTATGAATTTGCAAAAAAAAAAAAAAAATACTCAAGCATAGCTTTAATTTATATTTATCCCATTTACCATAGCAACAATAGTGAAAAAAGTGAAAAACAGAGAAGTCCATGTGAAAATGAAATAATTTTCTCTGATTTTTAACAACCCTACACTTCGAGCAGTAGTCTACCTATATTAGAGGATTTCACAACAGAAAACTGTGGACCAGTGAGTTCTTAATATTAAAAAAAAAAAATGAAATCTTTACAACATTTATTGTAGTGATATCTCTACTCAGTAATACAGACTAGATTAATGGGCAGTGATAGACAGAGATTTACTCTAATTCTTCACTATTCATGAATACTAAGATTTTACACATAGCAAATCTATTAAACGGGACTCACGGTTTACTTCCTCATCTGATGGAAGACATATAGCATTATTTTTCTTTATAAAATCCATGACCTTAAGTTTATAGTTCATAAGTATTTCTTAGGTGCCCAAGCGCTGCGAATAACATCGTGAGTCTTTTTTTATTTTAATCGCACATGCAAAAGTTCGAGCTTTTGTAATTTAATGTCTGCAATTTTAAAAATGACCACGCTCTATTTTTTCTCTGTTACTATTATTGCACCTCTATTATAGAAGAAAATGAAGCCCCGTCTAGAACAATTTGGTTACCGTTTATTACAATTATTTATCTTTACGAAAATTTATGACGAGACTTCCGGTTAATTGATATTTTTTTGTTTGTTAATTTGTTTCTCAGTCACATTGTTGGCTCAGATTAAGATAGTCTTAATTGATGTACTTTATGGATTGGAGACTGAGAAATATTATTTTCCCTGCAATGCTAACCTAAAGGATTAATTACCGCAAAAGAGACCATAAAAGGAAATTATGGGAAGAAGTGTGTAAAACCATCGTTATCGATTCGAATCAATTTCATAAAAACGAAAGATCTTTAAATGTAAAGTAGTTTCGACATCTTAGATTCCAAAATTACACCTCTCTGTCACAGAATTTTTATTTATTTTACTGGTTATTTTACGACGCTTTATCAACATCTCAGGTTATTTAGCGTCTGAATGAGGTGAAGGTGATAATGCCGGTGAAATGAGTCCGGGGTCCAACACCGAAAGTTACCCAGCATTTGCTCATATTGGGTTGAGGGAAAACCCCGGAAAAAACCTCGACCAGGTAATTTGCCCGACCGGGAATCGAACCCGGGCCACCTGGTTTCGCGGCGAGACGCGCTAGCCGTTACTCCACAGATGTGGACGTCACAGAAAAAAGGAGCATTTTCTGTGGACTTCTGGAGAAAGAACTAAGGAAGAGACTAGTGAAATGTTTTGTGTGGAGTGTAGCATTGTATGGGGCAGAAACATGGACATTACGACGAAGCGACTAGAAGCATTTTAAATGTACATATGGAGAAGGATGGAGCGTGTGAAATGGACAGACAGAATAAGAAACGAAGCTGTGTTGGAAAGAGTAGGTAAAGAAAGAATGATGCTGAAAATGATTAGGAAGAGGTAAAGGAATTGGTTGGGTCACTGGTTGAGAATAAACTGCTTTCTGAAGTATGTACTGGAAGAAATGATGAACGGGAGAAAAGTTCGGGGCAGAATAAGATACAGATGATAGACGACATTAAGATATATGGATCATATGCGGAGACAAAGAGGACGGCAGAAAATAGGAAAGACTGGAGAATGCTGGGTTTACAGTGAAAGACCTGGCCTTGTGCAGAACACTATGAATGAAATGAATGAATATCAGTAATATTTCACCTTATTACAAAAATTCCTATAGATCTACTTTTCGAAGAAAACGATATTTAGTATCTTACCTTAAATGAAACGTCACCCATCTTTCGAATAAAATTACGACAAAATTCAAAGAGCTTTTATCGTAGGACGCGGGAAAGAAAATTGTTAGTTGAGTTTTTAAAATCGTTCGATTAAAATTCGTAGTGTACAGGCTAACTTATTAATATGAAACAACCAATAAAATATTTTCAATACATACACACATTCATTAACACTGAAATATAAACAGGGTCCTAATATGTTTAATATTAATAAACGATAGTATTGATAAAGGTCGTTAAAAGGTTGATATTCTCTGTGCATATTAAACTTAATACCTTTCTCGAAGTATTTGTAAAGCTTGATGTATGCATAAAGACAAGCACACACCGATATTATACCAAAGAGAAAAGGAGACAGAAAACGTAAGAAAAAAAACATGGAGTTTGAAAAATTACTCACGTTTCTAAGATAAAAAAAGATGATATCCCTGACAGCGTCATATATCACAGTGACACCTGTCTGGGTCCAATCACATCTACGTTCCGACACGTCAGATGGCAGCACGCGCGCTACACCATACGTCTGTTAAGTCCTACATCTCATTTCCGCCTCATGTCAAATTTGTGTTACTTGCTGATAATTGTTATTTATGTTAAAACTTGGAGAATAAGTAACTACTTTGTAAGATCCTTACCTAAGTCTTTACTTTATTGTAATGAATATCTTAATAACTTATCTGCAGGTAGTAAAATATTAACAACATAAATTTTTCGGCAGTAAGAAAAGAGGAATGGGTGTAGCGCAAATTGCATAATATCCTTAGTAATCTGTAGATTTCACGTGTGACCGAAAAGAGGAAGATGGTCGGTTCCACTCCCTTGTATGTGATAAGAATTTGTATAATGGGCGGTGGAAATTATGAGAAGCAATTTGTAAGAACTCGTAAGTACAGCCCATTCATATATTCTCATCTGAAAAAAATAAACATCTCCCACGATTGGAATAGAAGAAGGTAACTGAAAATTAATTGGCAATAAAGGCTTCTTAAACCAAGAAATGTCTATATGCAAGCAACCTGAAGATCCATCAGTTAGGTCTAATCCACGGAGAAATAAATTAAATTTACATATCTCTTACAATCTATTAAATGTGTATTTTAATCTCATTATTTGAAGAAATAATTTTCAAATTGTTAACATTCTTTATTCATGTGCACAAAAAATAAAGCAATTTGTCTGTGTATGTGTCATTAAGGCGCACAGGTGGCAGAGATGTGAGAACCCCTATGTATTCTTAACATCGACACCAGAATGAGACAATATCAACACCACGTTCGAATCGCCTTTTGTCCACAGGAAAAATCCAATTGTAAATTGCACTGAGGCTAAGTTGACCACCGAATGTTCTAGCTTAATTCTATAATTCTATAATTCAGTAACCCTCAAAAAGTTAAATATTATTAATATATCAGAGATAGAAGTGACATGACAACATATTATATTACCATTATGTACAATACTTACAGTTTTCTTTTAACTTACAGGAGAATGGAGAAATTTACACAACGTAGAACTGACATAATTAGGAATATTAAATCTAGACGGTTGAGATGGACAGAGCATGTAGCACGTATGGGCGAATCCAGAAATGCATAGGCTATAGAGTGTTAGTTGGGAGACCAGAGGGAAAGAGACCTTTGGGGAGGCCGAGACGTAAATGTGAGGATAATATAAAAATGGATTAGAGGGAGGTAGGTTGTGATAGGGACTGGATTAATCTTGCTCAGGATAGGATCTGATGGCGGGCTTATGTGAGTAAGGCAATGAACTTCCAGGTTCCTTAAAAGCCATTTCTAAGCAAGTAAATAAGTTATTATTATTATTATTATTATTATTATTATTATTATTATTATTATTATTATTAAAAAGAAGTGTTTTGTACAATTAAAATTAACTTAAAACCGAACGATTTCCTCGTATATACTTCACAGATAGGTGACAAGTTTATCGCGAAAAATGTCGTGGACTTTATAACTGCTATTGTCCCAACATTCTCCTAGCCTAGACAGACTTGGAAAACCACGAAAAGCCACAGTCAGGATAGCTGGTCCCTTGTTTCCAAACCAGCCGCAAATCTATGATTTTATTGGCTATTTAAATTTTAGAATTAATCAACATTTAAATTGATTTTTAATCTGCATCTGGGCCTGTATCACAGCCCTATCATAGCTCAAATAGTAGACATGTTAACAAAGAGCAACGAGACTGGATTCAAAGAAGGTCATTTGATAATTGTGGAAGGCAAAGTGTTTGATAATTAGTTATTCTCTAAGTACTTCGATTTCTTCTGCTATTCCAAACTATTACTCTATTATCCTGTGTTGGAAATAATATGTACAGAGTGTAAGTGCCATTATTTTAACTGATGATTATTCATGTCATAAGGAAGAAAAAATATCCTCACAATTTTTTTTTATAATTGCAATATTTAACTAATTATTAAAGTTTACAATAATATACGTTTGGCAACGTTGCTGGATGGGGAGAAGGGGGTTTACAAGTACACAGTACAGCTCAAGCGAGTACAGACATAGCGATATGAAATAGATGCTCTGTTCTAATGCAGGGGAGGACCATGACAATACTGTTGTTTACATAAAACGAGTAGCAAATACAAACTTTTAATCTCATTAATAGAACATTATGGTAAATTTCCATTTTATTTAACAGTATTGCTCCATTTTTATTGTAAATCTGAAAAACAAACAATAATGGTTTACTACACAAAATCACACTAATTTTTTTTTAATGCAACATTTTAATCCCTCTCGCTTCCATAAAATAGTACCATTTTTATTCAAATTTCTGGTTGTGTGGTTTTCGAAACGATATAACAGACTCCTAGTTTCTAATAATCGTTGAGAAACTGCTATAAAAGTTCGTCGATTAGGTAACGTTCTTGCGGAAAACGTTGACTGTACATCCTTCTTGCCTCATTTGAATTACGACAACTTTCCCCTAAACTGTGAATGACATTGTAAATTGTTTATCGAATACCTGCACTGAACTGTCATCCGCTCGGCAGTAGACCTATGGACAGGAAGCTTGAACTCAGCTGACATGTACGTACGTCTGTGCAGAGTACTGCCTGCTGAACATGTTGCCACGTCTCTCACGCAAGAATATTAACAAATTTAAGCATGCATTACTATTTAATTTCACGAAAACTTAATAGGAGACGCAAATATTTATTTAAACTAATATTAACTCTTTGCTAGATATACCTATTGATGTAACTGTTTTCGTAATTTTACTAACGATATAAGCAGTATAACGCAAGTAAAATAAGAAAAGAAATATTTTTTTCTGGGAAAACTATCAAGTTTTGACCCTATGTGGTATGGACATTTTTGATCTTGTAGACCATTGGTCGTCAGCACTCGCTGAAATGGGTAGAGTGCATTGGGGTAAGGAAATATGCTCCGTCATACACAAGGGATAGAGAGACATCATACCCACAAGCAGCCACGAATGCACGCTAGGGCAGACCCTTGTCCGCGGGTAAGAGACGCTAGCCCGAGAGTGCAGTGTTCTGATGACCGCTGCTATAGAACGTCCCCGACGACTTCGAAAAGAACGGTACTTATACCGTGCATAGCCTATAAATGATATGATTTAAAAATTGCTACATTACTTAGCTATATTGATTATATTACTATATTAATTGAACTTCTGCAAGTGAAGGTATGTTAAATAATCTCATAGTCTGAAGTCCCATGGAGAATATTAACAGTGAATTTACAATTATCATTTTTAACCCAGGTTATTAAATAATGTATGCACCCACGGAAAAGTCAGCATTCCCTAACGTATTACAAGTAGATGCGAGGAGGTAAGTTGTGACGAAAGCGCTTCGGGCAACACAAGGAGAGCAGCTCTGAAATTCTCATCGTCAAAGGCTCCCCTCCTTGCCTCTCTTGACACTTAACTAATTTGCAATTCCAATTATATTCCAAAACTTTGCTTGATTGCGTTTTCTGACACACGTGAATACGTTGGTATCATAGTTGGTTACAACTAGGATGTCAAAGTTTTCAAAACCGACCGACAGAGTTTCTCAAACATGGCCTGTAATTTTTTCCCTTCTCTCTCTCTCTCTCTCTCTCTCTCTCTCTCGCTCTCTCTCTCACCCACTGAATCCTCCAGTAGTTTCAGAAACGTGCTATGTGCAGTGTCCAAAAACCGCAACGGATTTCAATGGATTTACATAGTAATCATATTGGGCGGGTTTTCATCTGTATTCCCCTATCTTATTAAGAGGGATGACAACCCCTTAGGGAGTTTAAAAAAGAGAGAGATAGAGGGTGGAAAAGGGAGGGTTATAGACAGAGAGAGAAAGCCTCCAGTCATAGGCCAGTAGAGTTTGGTGTGGGGGTGGGGGGAGTGTGTAGATGTTGAATACTAATCAAACTTCAGGGCTCTCTGCATTGTCGCTTGCCCTTCCTCCCTTTTGGACTTGTTTGCTCACCACCGTAGACACAGGATGATCAAAATACTTCAGCACAAATAAATTTTGATCTAGATACAGTGTTAGTCGTACTACAAGGGCATACTTGTGGAAAAAATGTGAAATTTATAGAGGACAAATACATTTTTGTAAAATATTTTCATGATTACTTCTGTTTTTGAAAATATTTTATTCCCTCTGTTCCAAAATATGGTATAGAAAGATATAGTGTAATTTATTCCGTTCCAAAATATGGTATACATTTGTTAAAGTTCTCAGTAATATAATGTAACTTTAATACATCTTCTACATAGTTAATTAACACAAGAAAAAACTAATAAATAAAGTACATTTCATCCTATGTGATGTCAAATTAATAAAAGAAAAAACAAACATTGCTTTGAAAGAGGAAAATTAACATAAGAACCGCAATAATTTACAACCCATTTTTATACAGCTGTTGTGCCTTAGATGTTATATGCAAAATTGACTGGGTTGGTGTTACATTTTCTGCAACAGAAACACCACAGCAGGTGCCCATTTGATTTCTGTTCATAATGAACTATTTAAATATTATAGTTTGATGCACTACAGAAGACTAGAAACATTCACAACTGCACTGTCTGGTAGTCCCTTCACTACTGAACAGAATACCACACCGCGAAACATTTCGTGCACGCATGCGCAATAATCAAACTTATTTTCTTTGTTACTACACCGTATTTTGGAACGAAGGGAGTACCATTTTTCATCAACCACCATTATTAGTTACCCATAGGTTAAATCCGCATAGTTCTATATGATGAAATGCCTAAGAAGGATAGAAGATCTAAAGCACAGGAGTAATAACACCTACTCTGAGAAGATGTAAAAAATCATCTCGCTGGCTTTTCTTTGTGAATGTTATACGGGACCTGGAGGAGAGACCATTTTTTTATTCACTTAACGACACATTATCAATTGCTATGGTTATCTAACATCTGAATGAAATGATGATAATGTCAACGAAATGAGTCCAATGTCCAGCACCGAAAATTACCATCATTTGCTATTAATGGGTTGAGGTAAAACCCCGGGATAAACCTCAACCAGGTAACTTGTCCCAACCAGAATTTGAACCCGGCCCGCTCGTTTCAAGGTAAGACATACTAACCGTTACTCTACAGCAAAACAGACCTAATGATTGAAAAACAAAATGGCGATCATATTTTTAAATAACAAACCTCACTATTTTATTAAACAAAGCAGTCTTTTTATTTCTTGCTTTAAATCTTACTGTTAACAAAAATTTAGCTATTATAAATATATCCTTAACAGCAAAAAGCTTTATACGAAGGGCTTAGAGGAACAGAACTGTAGGCCATATACCTATAATTTAATAGGAAAGCATATCCTGTTTCTTAAACCTTTGTTAAAATGCACCTATCATAGCGTTAATTAACTGTAAGTTAAAAGTGTAAATTGCTGTTAAAAATATTGCGTTTCTTCCACTTTACATTTCACATTTTAACATTCTGTTTGTAAACTCTCTGTTAGGAACAGAGATTCTAGAGTTTAACCATAACCTATAACCAAGTATAGTCTCAATTATGTTTTCTGAACTCTGACAATTGCCATTCTCGCTTGTTTCCATTGTTTGATTTAGAGAGGATAGAAGTCTTTCTATTCTCTCAGGTTTGATTTCTGCTTCTTTCCGTCGTCTGTATCACAGTAGCGTGGAGCGGCGTATTGGTATTGCTGTTGTGAAATGGAAAACACTGGAACAAAAAGAAATCGTGGGACTAATTTCTCTTCGTTCGGGAGAAGCTTCCTACTGGAAATAATTTCGTAGTATAAACCAATTATTGAGAATAAACAAACAAACGAATCTACGTTGAAAACGAAAAGTGAGGTTTGGCAGAAAACATGCTATATCTTTTGTATGAACTTCTGTTCTGTCAAATCACAGAAATCATCCGCTCTGTTTATGTATTCATGGATATCATTTTCTAAATAATTAAGATATAAAAGTTCAGCATCTAACACATCAGCCATATTGAAAACTTCTATGCTAACAGAGCGTTAAATGATTTAACTGCATAAAATTGGGAAGTTAAATTAACAAAGGTTTTAACAGTCTGTTAGTACTAACAGTAGTTAAAGAAATGCTTCATCTGTTAAGTTTACAGTTAAAATGGAATAACACACTGTTATAATTTAAGAAAGGTTGAAGAACCCGGACCATAGATTTCAAACAGCCACACAAAATTCATTCGGCATTTTAGCATAGATATTTTTTAAGAAAATATCTTGTCTTGTTTATCACTAAATAGGATGATCAACTTACAATTTCATGTTGATACAGCGTCGTAAAATAGCTCAATAAAATAAAAAAAAACTTACAATTTCAGTCCCAATATAATACGTTCATTTATCTTTTAAATAACAGTGTAGTACATTATAGTTGTATAATTACAAAAGTTATTGATGTAATGGATCCAATTCTTATATTACCATGATTATAAAATTTTCAGAGACTTCTTACATTATACTCCATAATGAGGAATAATGCTTTCTATCTTTTCAGTTAATATCCTTTAAATTTGGATAGTGTCTTTATTATGATCAGTGGCGGTTCGTGAAATTCAGATATGGGGTGTTTATTCATGGAAAATAAAAAAAGCTAAAATAAATTTTTAATGTCAAATCTTGCAGCAAGAGAAACGACTCTACTTCAAACTCGTCAAAAAGAAAACATTTAAATTATTTCTATAGCCTAGGTCAAAGGGGGCATCTCATGGTTCCCTCTCGAACAGTCATCACGACGTTTCTGTATTCATCAATTCCACAGAATAATCAAGAATTATTGACATAACTGACAGAATGTATGTATTATGCCACGAATAACATTTTTGCACATTCCTGAAATATACAGGTCGTAAAAAAATATATATTTGTTTCGTTCCCTTCCTGTTAATTTGATCCAAAATAAGAGCTAACTTTGTAACAAAATTATGAAAACAATCAATGTAATTTATTTTGAGGTGAACTTTGGGTTTTCAGCGTTGTGTTGAGACATAATATTTCCAGCGTTCTAGCAACAATTACCCTCAACAAACTTTCCTGTCACGCACAAAGAACCTTAGTCTTTTCCCCTGAATACCGTGGATAACAAAATAAATTTATGCAAATAATTATAATTACAGTTCCTTAATAAACTTATATTATAGATAGAATATTCATGCAGGCTAGAAACAATAGAAGAGGGGGCCTTAACTTTCCGACCAGTGATTCAAATGTTCTTCAGTGAATAATAACCATCATCTTCTTTAGACATACATAATTGACTGTTACATTTTTATAATACATTATAAAAGTAATTAATATGTTCATATCAACGTCTAACTCGAAGTTACTCCAGTTGTATCTCAATCGGGTTGTTGTCGTTTCATGGCCAAAGAGACCTGGCACTTAATACTGTGCTTATTCTGTGACATTTATCATAAAATAAAGAGGCAGGATGGGCAGTCAAAACTTCAGAACGAAAAGTTTAACGCGTCATAAAAGTATGATATTTTGGTGATTTTTTAATTTCTGAAGAGTTGAAACTTTTCTGTAATTTAATTCTTTTTTATAATGATTCTACTAGATATGCTGATATCATCATAATTGATCGGCAGAAGGATAAGAGTGTCATTCTTGATCCCACAATCTGTTTCGAGATGCATGAGCAACAGCCACAAGAGGTGTGTCGTGAAAAACAAGTCATCTATGAGCCTTGTTGTCAGCATCTCGGAGCACAATACATCACACATTGGACAGTTTTTGGGCTCATGTTCGGTGCCCGTGGTACGATCCCACGAGAAACTTTAAATCAACTTAAACAATTTAAAATTTCTGATGTATCGATTGATGCCATAGGATCTCATGTGTTAAAATCATCCTTAGCTATAATTAGTAATCATTTGTACCTATGAAACTTTCTTATCATTTCCTATGTTTTCCTAGGTTTTCTTATCATTTATCTTAATGTTTTTTTCTTTCAAATTGTCACATAATTGTTTTTAATTATTGTTCATTGCGAATTGATTAGTAGGCCGATCTATCGAAACCTTATTTAGGGCGGCTTTTATTAATACAAATATATAAAGTCTTTCAGATGTCTGATTATATTTATCCTTCAACATAATCAAATATAAACAAACAGATAATCACTTATAGCATAAGCTATATCATAAATATTATAAGCTCATTGACAAATAATATATTTCATCATAATATATTGCATTTGTTTCTCAATATTAATAAGATCAATGAGAAGTTACATACGCTATAAAACCTCAAGCATAGAGTCGTCGTTTAAGTAACCAGCTAGATATGCCAAGATCAACTGTTTTGAAGTTAACACCGAAAAAGCAACTTATCACATTCAGATGTTGCACAACTAGACGACGAAGATTATGCATCTCGTAGGCAGTGTGTTATGATTTAATTGATGCCAAGGCCAATAGTAGGTCTAAATGTATGACTTGGGTTCACAAAAACCACTGTTTATGGTCCTTTCACGTTCGCAGAAGCTACCATTAAAGGCAACACTTACCTGGACATGCAAAAATAATTTATTGAGTCATAGCTACAGCAGGATGACATTGTTGACACCGTTATCTTTCACAAGATGGAGCACCCCCTCATTTTTCGTTAGTTGTGAAAACATACATCAACCAACGCTTTCCCAACTATGAATAGGCAGAGATTCAACACAAGAATGGTAATGGCCATCACGTTCACCTGATTTGACGTCATTAGACTTTTTTGTTTGGGGGTTATCAAGTGTACAATATCAAAGTAAGCAATCTACAGAACCTGAAGAATCGTATTTCAGAGGCATCTTCAGCGAACTCTGGCGACATGCTTACGAATGTCTTTAGGGCTTCATTCAACTGCTGTAAAATGGATGGCAGTCATGTTAAATTACGATGAATTACATATGCACATAGCATAACAATAGCCCTATATACAGTTCATGTCCGAATAACCATTATTTCTTTAAAATGGATCTAGACTTATGTTCACTCTGTAACTATAAGTGGAATAAAAATTCTGTTAAAGTGTTGAGGTATTACTCTGTGCAATACTCATCTACAGGTTAATGAAACAAAGTGATTTAAGAATGAAAATGCAATATATTGGTTATTTAACAACACTGTATCAACTGCTATCAAATGGCGATTACAAGACAAGATTTTGATGTGATGATTCCGAGGGTTCGGAATAGTATTACCTCACATTAGAAATAGTATTGTTAATTTCATTATTGTCCTCGTACGTGACGCGGTGATACAATTTTCTCAGCATGTAAGTGATATTTAATGAGTATTACTTTTGATGCTTGCGCAAGTTAATAGTATTAAACAGATGTATGTAATTTCCATATATCTCCATGCAATTCCAATGAGTTTGTCAGTGTGAGTGAAGAGGATTGGGAACGGAGAGGAAAAGAGAAAGGGAGAGCAAGAGATTGAGGACTTAATACGAAAGGGGTGAGGGAAAAGAGAATTATGTCCTGTAAGGCCATTCAAAACAATTAACGTTACAGGAAACCTCACAAAGCTACTGATGCTGTGAATTTGTAAATAAGTGTATCCTCGTACGCTTATACTTTTTTTTAGGTACGTTAGGAAAATAAAAGAAATAACAAAATTAACTACGTAACAAACTACGCATGTACTAAAATGTTGTCTTCTTGAATCCCACTCTGAAGTTTCTTAAAACTCATTTCACTACGTCAAACAGATAAAATTTATTCCATTCTCTGCCCCCCTCCTACATACATGGCTATTTTTCTTTCTCTTCCCTTTTTACACACTTATTTTTTTATGTTTCACTCACCAGAAGAATTTTTCTTTCACATGTTAAACAGTACACAAAACAAAAGCATTCATGGATATAAAAATTTCACATTACAGGAGCAGCAAAAAGAGGATGAAAAATAAAACCCAGTATTTTAATTATAAAATGGCTATACTCCCATTTATTCTGTACTCTGAGAACAAGAAAATTCCTTAGGGCTTGTCCTTATTAACCTGTGTATATAGGGACAGTACTGTCGCGTTTCCAGAGGGTGCGACACGATGGTGGTATGGGGGTGTTGGGGGATGTTACAACAGGCACATAAATTGCCAGGAATATTTTTCGAAAACATTTGCACAGAGGAGAGGGAAGAAAGAAGAAGAGGGATTAAAATTATAGAATATATATATAAAAAAGAAAAGAGACAAGATAAATAAACATTTCAAGACTCCTCTCCCCGTCTCCTCTTACGTTTCCCCTCCTCCGAGTCTCCGTATACTTCCCCAGTTCTAAAAGAATATTAATGCGTATTTCGGTTCATGAATATATAAACCTACGATCATGTCCCTTGCATACTAAGCAAGTTAAAACTATCTACACAACCTAAGAATTTTTTTAAGTATAAAGTTTTTTAAGTCGTCAAGTTTTCACGAACTACTGTGACGGTTGCATACATTAATATAGTCTTTGAAAATATAAAGTGGTTCCATCCCAACATTAATTTATTACCCAAAAGAAAAGAAAACGGAGACGTCATTAGCTTTAATTATTTCGTGATGAACTCCACTGATGGCTAATGAAGAATCCTTTAATTTCTTAAAACGTTTCTACCTAATTTATATTCTATTTATTATTTTTGCATATTGATTATTTTAAAATTTATTCACAACAAATGTACATTAGCTTCAAATTATTTCAATACTTCAGGTAATATATTATTTCTAAGAATATTTTAATGTTTCTGCAGTTTATAATATAGCGAAAAGTTACAAAAAAATGGACTAAATATTTATAAAACAACTTAACAATATAAACAAATAATTAATTATAATTTTTCGATTTAAAGTTTGTGACTAATTGCATCCTAAGTAGATATACAAAAATACACAAAATCATACGTTATATTGTAGTAACTGATAAAACGCAAGAAAATAATTTTATATTTAAATTTAAAAACCTAACAATTCACTTTTCTTTAATAAAATCTAATTATATAATCTTATAATTTATAACAATTCTGAAAGTTTGCATTAAAAATACGCGAAACAAATCTTACATTACATGTTACAGGGCAGTGCATGACTACCCAGAATTTTAATCTTGTGTTCTCATCCCAAAACATCCACGAACTTCCGCAGCCCAGTTAACAAAAGATAAACAAAAATCACACCTACCCAGGGAACCTTCAATTTTTATTCAATAAAAATCTTAAATTTTTAGACATAAAAAATAATCTATTGCATTTACTACATGTAGGCCCTAGAGTTATTTTAAAATTTGATAATATGTCAGTATTTCTGTTAATGTATATTTTGTTTTCTTGACTTTCAAAGAATGATACACAAACTAGTGTGCAAGTCATTAACAAAAGCATTGAATGAGTTATAATCTAGCTACATATGATAGTTTACATTTGTTGGATTAATTACTGTTATCGCTGATTATACTGTAATTTTAATCAGTTAAACACGGTATCTTACTGCTCAAGAATTAAAGAAGTATGTACATTTTTCGTATTACAAATTGCCCATTCTTGTGTTCACACTATTCCTTCAGCTACTCAAGCACTCTTGCCAAGATGTGAGATATGAAGACCCTACCTTTGCACAAGGACACTTTCAAACTAGTGAAAAATTATGGAACTGATTAGCATTTTTAAAGATTTAATAACTTCAGTTTGTATAGTTTATTACTTACTGTTCTTGTGAAGACAGTAGGCCTACTTGAATAGAATGTTTGAAGCTGAGTAATTGATTTTAAAGGCTTCTTCACCGTATTGTATTATACCTGAAATCTGATAACTGATCCAATGTCGCTAATACGTAAAGGCACAACATAACATGATTATTTAGTTTACAAAACATGAATTTCTTATGATCTTTTACTTGATTATATTTGTTTATAATATATGACTTTCTTAAGATCATTTACTTGATTATATTTATTTATAACTTCTTGTATAGGTAGACTAATTTTCTAACCAGAGAACTCTAAATATTAACAAGTCTACTTAAATTAATTAACATAGTTAAAGAACACCCTTCAACTCCTAATCATTAAACCAAAACACTTTGTACGTGAGTGTGTGTGTGCGTGCGTGTGTATGGTATATATGATATGATATGATGTGATATGATATGATATGATATGATGTGATATGATATGATATGATATGATATGATATGATATGATATGATATGATATGATATGATATGATATGATATGATATGATATGATATGATATGATATGATATGATATGATATGATATGATATGATATGATATGATATGATATGATATGATATGATATGATATGATATGATATGATATGATATGATATGATATGATATGATATGATATGATATGATATGATATGATATGATATGATATGATATGATATGATATGTTATGATATGATATGATATGATATGATATGATATGATATGATATGATATGATATGATATGATATGATATGATATGATATGATATGATATGATATGATATGATATGATATGATATGATATGATATGATATGATATGATATGATATGTTATGATATGATATGATATGATATGATATGATATGATATGATATGATATGATATGATATGATATGATATGATATGATATGATATGATATGATATGATATGATATGATATGATATGATATGATATGTTATGATATGATATGATATGATATGATATGATATGATATGATATGATATGATATGATATGATATGATATGATATGATATGATATGATATGATATGATATGATATGATATGATATGATATGATATGATATGATATGATATGATATGATATGATATGATATGATATGATATGATATGATATGATATGTTATGATATGATATGATATGATATGATATGATATGATATGATATGATATGATATGATATATGTTATGATATGATATGATATGATATGATATGATGTGATATGATATGATATGATATGATATGATATGATATGATATGATATGATATGATATGATATGATATGATATATGTTATGATATGATATGATATGATATGATATGATATGATATGATATGATATGATATGATATGATAGTAGGCCCTATGTATGTATGTATGTAAGTACCTATTATACTGGATTCACCTCACCGGCCCTGTGAAGATTGCAAAAGGTGTGCATCAAATGTTACTCACTCCAAAGCTACTTGAAACCTCGCCCCTATTCGCCAGCTTCCGAATTGATAACGTCTACAGTACAAACTCCATAAAAATAATAACAAATCACTATACATTTGTATTTAACTCCTGCAGTAGCTGAATGGTCAGACCTTTAGCCTCTCAACACCAGTTATCAGTTCCACTATATCTCCACTCCCAGCTTCCCCTGCGATGTTCCCCTCCGGCCAGAGCCGATGTGCTCAGTCCCACACTGTATGTATGTATGTATGTATGTATGTATGTATGTATGTATGTATGTATGTATGTATGTATGTATGTGTGTATACATGTATGTATGTATGTACGTACGTATGTACGTATACCTATGTATCTTAGGTCTTGTTTCAGAAATCTTGTCCTCTCGTCTATTACCCATTAAGAGGCGTTCTATTAAAAATTTTCAAATTAAGTTATAGCCTAAATTTTCTTATAATATCTGTTTTCTGAAAATGTAGAAACAATAGCCCTGCCAAGACTGTGGAATTCGCTACCTGCTCGCATCAGGGACTGTCGAAATAAAAATGAATTCAAACGCAAACTTACTAGGCACTTGGTCAGTAATTGATTTCTTGTAAATAGTTTCCTTAATCTATCACAAAATATTTCAATATCAAGTAATTTCATCACTATACAATTTTGTTATTCTAGGTTTAATTTGTAATTCAGTAAATATAAAATATTCTTTGTTTTTCTATGATAAATTATCTAGCTTTAATTAGTCAGGTAATCTTTTCGTACTGATTTTTATTGTAATTGTAATTGTAAATTTAATACTAATTGTAATTTTATTTGTAATTGCAATTGTAAATCTAATACTAATTGCAATTTTATTCTTCATATTATAGTTGGAATCTCCTGGTAGAGGGTCAGAGAAGGCCTGACGGCCTTATCTCTACCAGGTTAAATAAATAAATACTACTAATACTACTGTTCATTGATAACCAGTGAGCTCAGATATGGACATTTAGACCGTCCTGGACTCTTCTGATCTAGCGGAGTGAAGAATGTTACATTTTTGAAATGGAGACACCTATCGGAACCGTTTTGTTACCTCTCATATTAGGATGATAGACGAAGATGATAATGATGATGATTATCACCCGGAGGCCTTTCATTCTTTTCACAAATCTCACATCCAATGCCAAGTATGTTAACCATACGACCACTGATGATGATCTCTAAAAATTTTAGGACCGAAACTAATACATTTTTATTTCACATGAGTATCCGCAGTGCTAAATAACATGTAAAATGCTAAACCTGTAGGTATGATCTCATTAGTAGATGGAACCCGGACTATGCGGAGCTCGCTGGCGGTGTAGAAAATGGTCCGAATGTTTGGTCATTTTTTATTGTGTTGCCTAAAATAAGAGGAGTCTAATGGGTGGAGATCGTTTATTATATGTATTGAATAACAACATAATCCAGTAATAAACCTTGAAGAGCCATTCAGGGCTATCCAAAACATTACTTTCTGCAACTTCAGTAGGTACTCTACAACTTCATAACAGAAAAGGGAAGGCAAATGAGTCAATAGATTGGCCTTGGAGTATGCTGCGGTTGAGGAACAGTTTTAAAGCTGCGTGGAAGCTACGGTTGGGATATGAATCACATGTAGGTCGTTTTCTTATTTTGTCAATGTGATGTACTGTGTTGTCACAGGTGAAAATATGAGGCGTGTTGACCTCACCGCTTTTGAATACAATGCGACTATGTAAAGTGTATATAAAATTATGACCTTGTTCAAATTCTGACAACCACGTAATTTGTGTTAAAAATATAGTTTTCCCATTTTATTGCTTGTCGACAATGATATAAGTGTTTGTTTCAATTAGTCAGTTTGGGTTGGGTTGGTTTGCAAAAGGTTAAATTGATTGAGGCAGCAATATTAGGAAATCGTATGAATTAAAAGCAACAGACATACCGAATTTAGTGTATTCAGTAATTTATTTCACTCAAGTTCAATTCTGAAAAAGCTCATTGGTTGGCAGGCAGAGTCAATAAGAAATTTCAATAATTTTCACTAAGCCCTCGACGCACGTAATCCAGGGGTTAGTGACCGGGTCGAGATTGCTTTCGAGCTTAAATTCGAATCTCGTTTGGTTTAATTACTTAGTTCTGTTTTCTTAGATATTTTCCATAATTCTAAGGCGATGCAAACCAACGCCAATAATTAAAACAAAAAATCATCCATATTCTAAACCGTGGTTTGTACTTATTGCGTGGAGTCGGTACATAAAATTTCCAACTCCGATTCTTTCATAAAAGCTCAATGAGTGTCAATACTGAAAACTTACAAAAATAATAAAGAGTATAAAGCATTACACCAACACAACATAAATTCTGGGATACTTTTAACATATATAAGAAGAAAATTAGAAACATGTTAATGTCTAAAATTTGATTAAATAAATGTATACCCTATGTGTATGAATTAATCAGCTTATATTATATTTGTATTCTATAATTTCGGAATATATTTTTCATAAATTGTTCTACTTTAATCACGTATGGTATTATTCTTTTCTATGTTAATATTATGTTATATACTTTTATTGTAGCTGTAATTTTAATTTTAGTTTATATCTTATTTTCTACATTCCTTTTATATTAATAATATATCTGAACTGCGATCGGGCGCTGCCCATTCGGTTCTCAAATTCTATTAATATTATTGTATCCCCTTTTTATATTGATTGTATTATTTTATTTCAATTTCTATTGTTGTAATTATATTCTATAGTCTGATGTATAATTCTGTATTATATGTTCTATTCTGTATTATTATATAAATTTGTACTTGATCATGTTATAGCATCTTCCGATGCATTTGAAATTTGAACATTTTAAATTTTAAATAAACATGCGTATGTCCAAGAACAGCAAAAAAGAAAACCTATTTAAATACCAGTATAGGTTTAATGGTTATTGTACTCTAGAGCTGCAATAGCTACATTTTTAACTTACTGACGATAAGTTACCAAAAAATATTTTCTACAACAAGCGGCTCAAAACTCACCCTAAACATGACGTCACCCCCAAATGGCTCTCATATAGAAAATTATTTAAATGATACTTATTAAAAGATTTTATAACGAGGCCACAGTCAGCATAAAATTAGTCTACCAAATCTGACTCAACTCAAAATTTCTTCCGACTGTACAGTATAGCTCTGGTTTCAATACAAAGTTCCTAAGTAGCTGCATAGGCTATGTCACGATTTTTCTTTCAATATTTTGAAAACATCGACATTGTTCGACTTTATACACTACACAGATGATCACACGATGGGGCGTTTGCTAAAGTAGGGCTGGTACGTTACAGGCATATCGAGTGTGATATTAAATGTCGCAGTGACAGCGGACGAACATCCATGTCTTAAGCAGGGATACAAATCTACAAGTAGGCTATCCGTGGTCTCCAAAAAATGTTAAAATTGTATCTTAGTCAAAGAGTACCAGAAGGTTCACGACAATAACAACAATTACAACAATCATTATTATTATTATTATTATTATTATTATTATTATTATTATTTAACGATGCTGTATCAAATACTGAGTTATTTAGCATCGATGAAATTGGTAATACAGAGATGGTATTTGGCGAGATGAGGTCAAGAATTCGCCGTAGATTACCTGACCTTCTCCAAGCGGGAAATGAACCCACGCCCGAGCGTAGCTCCTGATTAAAGGCAACTGAGCTACGCCGGTGTATTTTTTATTATTATTATTATTATTATTATTATTATTATTATTATTATTATTATTATTATAAGGGTCTATTATTATTTATGCTGAAAAAATTGTTGAAAGAATTGTTTTGAAAAAATGTAGGTAAGAAATTGAGATGGACAGGGCATGTAGCACGTATGGGCGAATCCAGAAATGCATATAGAGTGTTAGTTGGGAGGCCTGAGGGAAAAAGACCTTTGGGGAGGCCGAGACATAGAAGGGAAGATAATATTAAAATGGATTTGAGGCAGGTGGGATATGATGATAGAGACTGGATTAATCTTGCTCAGGATAGGGACCAATGGTGGGCTTATATGAGGGCGGCAATGAACCTCCGGGTTCCTTAAAAGCCAATAAGTAAGTAAGAAATTTACATGGGATGTTTGCATGTGAAGAATATGAGTATTTAGAGTTTATTTTTAGTTTGTTATTTAACGACGTTGTATCGACTACTAGATTATTTAGCGTCGATGGAATTGGTGAGAGCGAGATAGTATTTGGAGAGATAAGGCCGAAAATTACAGGAAATTTGTCTTACGGTTGAGGAAAACCTCGGAAAAACCCAACCAGATAATGAGTCCAAGAGAGAGTCGAACCCGCGCCCTAGCGCAACTCTGGATCGGCAGGCAAGCGCCTTAGCAGACTGAGCCACGTCGGTGGCTTTTAGAGTTTCAAACTGATAAAAAAAATAGACAGGAAGATGATATTAAGAACGGAATTAGAACTTAAGGTAGAGCAATTTATTGCAGTGCTAAATCCTATACTGTAGGAGAAGTGCTATTACAAGAGGATGAAACATGGAAATTAAGTACAAAATTTAAACTCGAAACCAATGTCAATGAAAATGAATTTGTAAGGCGGTCAACAAAATTAGAAAAGATAAAAAATACATTTATAAGAGATAAAATTAATATTAAGAATTCTGTGCTGGATTATGTGAAGTATCCTAAGGAATAAAATTGGTATGGATATGTCATAAGAAAGCAAAAAGGCGTTGGAATGGTGTCCACGTGGCAGAAAAAATAGAGATAACCTCAAACTTAGAATAAGGACAAGTGGAGAAGAAAGATAGAACTTTACACACAGAAAGTTATGTAGGCTTATTGTAATTCTGTAATTAAATGTATTATTATTATTATTATTATTATTATTATTATTATTATTATTATTATTTCAAGATAAGAATCTTAACCGCTGTGATGGGCCATCCTGTAGGCAACAAATTCGGTTGCGTTGCGTTTTCAGAAAGTGGATTGTAGAAAAGGGGAGGGGAGTCTCTTTTGTATGGACGCAGAAATGATGATTTGGAGTTTGCGTGAGCTGCGCAACGTGACATGGTATTGTTACCTTTTCTTTTACTTTGCAGGTATAAGAAGATGGCGTGCTTCGGAACCGGCCAAGAAAACACGCTAAAAACAAGCACGGCGTTCTTATTTCAGCAGGTAGCCAAACCGATACAGAGGAAAGGTTTTTAACATATCGAATCTATATACGTAAGAATGCAGAGTAAGAGAGAGAGAGAACGTTTCGTTTTTCTATTTACTTTTTTATTCTTCTTAAAACCTGTCAGGCTTAGAAATGAAATTAAAATGTAATAAAAAAGAAGTAAAAAGAAAATATTATCATGATAAAGCAACATATAAGCTGTTCCGTACTTCCATTCCTTGAAATTCCATTTTAAATTACACATGGTTTTTACTCTGGAAGACTGTACGAAACCCAACAAAATATGCGGATAGTGTACAGCTTTGCAGTCATTTAAAAATCGTCCCCTGCATTGTACGGTATTCTAATGTCAAATCGGTCTCTGTTGCAATTTGTTGTCTTCCTGATGGAGATGGAAGCTCCAGGAGTAATTTCAATCACTCTAAGATACAAGGTGAATAAAAAGTATTAAACAATACTTATAGCTTTTCTAAATTTAATTTTGTGAAGAAACTCTCAATATTGAAGTTATAGGGCGGTGAAAAAAGGAATACTTTGAACATGTATTCAAAAGACTTTCTTTTTATGACACCACGTACTTACATTCCATTGTTAAACTTTTCAGATCCCAAAACGCACAAAATACAAAAATAAATATTTATTTTGTAAATTATAAACATAAATTAATAGCTTAGGCCTAGATAATGAATATGCACTAGAAATTTAATTACAATATTAATACAACGCATAGAATTTGAAGAAAAAATATCATTAAAATAATTTAACAACGTTCTAATAGTTTCGCGTGTTGATATCAGTGCACACGATGTTCAAAATGACATCTATTTAATACCAGAAATGCATACACTTGTTTTCGAAATCGTAATGTTTCACTAATACTAGTCTATTAGGTTGACCTGTATGGCTCATTCCTAATTCTTCGTTTTAATTCTTCCAGGTCTTGTGATCGATCTTGGTAGACTCTGCATTTCAAATAGTCCCACAAGAAAGTGCTGGTATCTAATGGGTGAGGTCAGGAGAACTTGGGAGCCATTCACGATTTTCTTTCGATAATAATAATAATAATAACAATAATAATAATAATAATAATAATAAACATTTTATTTACAGACTTCTATAATTATTACTATTATTATTACTATTATTAGTATTATTATTACTACTATTATTATCTTCCACGGATGTTCTAGAGGTTATACTATTTTTTTATTGAATCCAACGTTCGAGGGCTCAATTCCGGCAGATAGAAATCATTATCTTAGTTTTCTTTAGAAAAAAAGTAGAGCTGAGGCTACATATCATAGATCTATGGCTCGTGACAGAATTTACCGGTTATTTCCCGCCCATAGCACTTGGTTCTTGCATAATGGATCGATATAATTGGCCTAAAATAGACTTCAAGGGATCATAATAATCTTTACTAGCCTACATTGAAACTTATAAATGTGTTTGTCCGATGTCCAGATGTCTAAAATCTAAGAATTTGTGTTATAAAAACTGTTAAATCTTTGACCATAATATTTCACATGTTAAAAAACGTTTAATGGCATATTTACAACACTTGCTTTTTTATACAAAAACACAATGTATACTCAACTTATAGTGCTAATCTCTTATTAAAACATATTAATAGCACGTTAACAGATAGGCTAATAGTTTATTATTATTACTATTATTAAATTATTATTATTATTATTATTATTATTATTATTATTATTATTATTATTATTATTATTGCGTTATTACTGTTATTAGCCGTACTATGAAAAACTCCATGGTGCTACAACCACACAATAGGTCAGGACCGAGCCGGACACCTGCCATCTAGTAGACAACTTCGTAACTACAAGACTGGATATGGGTGCTGCATTGTCACTTCTGAAAAGATGTTATTAATCGGCTTTTTTTGTCCAGAGTTCGCCTATTTTTTCGATTCAACAATCTTAGCAACTTTCTCAAATATAACCTCCTGATTCATACTCAGAGAAGCTAATTTACCAAGGAGATGGCTAACAATGATAAACCTAAAAGTTAAGGTGCTGTTTTAACGCTGCGTACAAGCCGCGGAGTTGGGTTTGACTCCCGTCAAGTTTATGAATGTGTGTCCATTGTAAATATCATGTTTAGTTTGTTTTAAATGGATGCATGATGTTGTGATCCAAATAATGAAATTCTAACCTTGTGTCTGTCTAGAGTCGGTCAGAAAAATGCTTTACAGAAGTTGAACATCTTTCTTAAGACATAGTGGGAACCATAGATAAATATGTATTAATACTACTTGAACATTAAAAAGTAAAATATGAACCCACTTAAAACCTAACCATAATATGTTCTTAAAACTCAACAATTAATTCCAAAAATTTAACAGATTATGAAATTATATGTTTAACTAGAAGATAGCGAATAAAATTTCTTAACTGTAATTAATTGCTATATGTTATCTGAATACAGAGCCATGAAAAGCAGTAATAAGCAAAAAAATAGATGAGGATGTTAATATTGATGGCAATGGTAACAATAATAATAATAGGCCTATAGCTAAAATACTTTCATTAGATCGCAATATATTTTACATAGGACGAAAACTGTTTCTTCTCTTTTTTGTCTCTCAGTTCGGAATACTTGTAATACCTAGATAGAGATGACTTTGTCGGCAGTTCAAACATTTCGCACACCTTATACAATGCATAAATTAAGCACATAGCATGACTGGAATGTTGATTTCCGAAGAGGAAACAGTGCAAGGAAAAAACAGAGTTCTTAAGCTTATTATGCTGTAAGAATTACTCTAGAATTGAACAGGTTCCTTTGTATTTAATAAATATTATTATTACTATCAGAATCGAATATATGAGTAACAGTTGGAAAGGAATCTTACCACTTACAGCACTATTAGGCATATTGGTAATGTACAAGTATATTATTATTATAATTATTATTATTATTATTACGACGCTGTATCAACATCTCAGGTGGTTATTTAGCGTCTGAATGAAATTGTGATAATGCCGGTGAAATGAGTCCGGGATACAGCACCGATAGTTACCCAGCATTTACTCGTATTACGTTGAGGGGAAAACCCCGGAAAAAATCCCAACCAAGTAACTTGCCCCAACTGGGATTCGAACTCGGGCCACCTGGTTTCGCGTTCATACGCACTAACCGTTACTCTACAGGTGTGGACTACAAGTATAAGATATAATTAAAATTACTCGTGTAAAAATAATATGAAACTAATGTACTGGTATCACGAAATTATTCAATATACCCTAATACAGTCACTTAACGCGAATCAAATTTCTGTTTATATTTCTATGATTGATTATATTAGAGATATACTGGGTGAACAGTATAGAGCAGAACAGGTTTCACGGCTGGCCTCCGGCTATGCGCGCGGATGTGGGGGACTCAAGGCCGCGCGAGGCTTTTGTTCTGCTCTATACTGTTCACCCTGTATTTAACGGCGGCCGTACTATATGTTATTAAAGCAACAAAATTGTAATAAAATTCTTAATTGCTCAGGAAATAAGACTATTTTCATAACTAGAGTAACAAAACATTATAAGAAAATTGACACAAGCTATAAAAACTCTAAGAAATTCATCTTAGCAACGAATGTTTCCTGGAGTGGATTTAAGTGTAGGGGAAGAGAGTCTGACGTCCTTTCAGTTTCTCATTGTCACGTATTGTATAAGCAGACAAGAAAAAATTGTAGACCTATACTAACATAGACACAATTTGTAGGCAGGATATAATTTTAGCAAATTTTATACTTTTCTTTCTTACTTTGTCAATGGAAAAAATGTTGTAACGATGAAAGAAATCGATTTCGAGGTATTCCCAAGTACAAGTTTCTGTGTCCGTAATACAGAAAAAGTGGTTTTATGTAGTATGTCTCTGTCAGTCTATCTGTTTGTCGTCTATATGTCTGTCTGTACTTTCGTATACAACGATTTATCCGAAATATTTGTCGGATTTGGTAAAATGACACGATAAAAGCACTGCATTTTGAGGAAATCTCGCCATAACAGTCCGGATTAGAACTCCGAACCACTTGGTAAGAATCTATAGCTTGATTGAACCAAACCTTTAGAAGAGGATGTTGAATTTCAGTAATCAAAATTTGGAACTCCCTATACTTCAAGGTTTAGCCGAAAAGAATGCAAGTAATAAAATACGATGCACGTACAAAAGAGACCGTTGAGATCTGATGACGAAGATTATAAAAAAATACATTTAATCTGGTTCCTTTAACTTGACAGACTAAAGTTTTAATCTCGTATAATCCACACGGGTCAAGTGAGATATATTAGAATTATATTTGTCGTTATTTTTCTTTGTAAACTGTTGCATAGTATACAGAATCTAATATATTACACCTTGTTCAAGGTTTAAAATATCGAAATACGGTAGCATAAGACATTAATCACAATTCAAACCTAATCCAACACCAGGAGAATAAAACATGCGTAAAATTTGTTGTATATTTAATTTCTTAACAGTAAGTTTTTATATGCGTATATCATGATGTAAAATATTTTCAGGAGGAGCACCTAATATTCCAGTTACTTCATCAAGTTTCAAATCCTTCGTAGTTCGAATGTCTATTCTATGAACGTCATAAATCCTGATTAACAGTGTGCAGTCTAGATATACATCGATCTTACTTCTTTTGCCTTGCTTTCTACCTCTCCAATATGCCTATGACTTACATCTATATCATCGGATTACGGCTTAAATATTAATTCTCGTTATGTTGTTTCATTTTAAACTCACGATTTCTAAGTTAAAATTTTCTTTTTTGATTTTGATAAAATACAGCAGGTATGTCAAAAATAACCAGGGAAAAAAAGTAAAATTTGCTGTACTGAAGCAGTGTTCTGAGAAGATCCGCAAAAATATCTAGGCTGAAAAAATTACAAACGAATTTGTATATTTATATTTATATCTGCACATTAATTTGTAATAATATTAAACCATCGTAAAAACAGCTTGTTGCGAATCCATACATTAAGAAGATATGCCTGTCATTATTCGGTTGAGAAGCTCATCTAGTTTGCTCTCAAAAAATCTGAAAGTCAGAATTTATAAAACAGTTATATTACCGGTTCTTCTGTATGGTTGTGAAACTTGGACTCTCACTTTGATAGAGGAACAGAGATTAAGGGTGTTTGAGAATAAGATTCTTAGGAAAATATTTGGGGCTAAGAGAGATGAAGTTATAGAAGAATGGAGAAAGTTACACAACGCAGAACTGCACGCATTGTATTCTTCACCTGACATAATTAGGAACATTAAATCCAGACGTTTGAGAGGGACAGGGCATGTAGCACGTATGGGCGAATCCGGAAATGCATAATAGAGTGTTAGTTGGGAGGCAGGACAGAAAAAGACCTTGAGGAGGCCGAGACGTAGATTGGAGGATAATATTAAAATGGATTTGAGGGAGGAGGGATATGATGATAGAGACTGGATTAATCTTGCACAGGATAGGGACCGATGGCGGGCTTATGTGAGGGCGACAATGAACTTCCGGGTTCCTTAAAAGGCATTTGTAAGTAAGTAAGTATTAAATATTAATATTTATGAAGGAAATATCAGAAGTAAACGAGAAAATATAGACTATAGAATTAGCATGAAAGCATATCCATGCAAAACGAATGCCGAAGTAGATTACAAAATCTGTAATGAATTCGGTGCCAAAGGAAAGAAAAGGGATCGTCCAATGAAGACATGGTTTTAAGGGGCCAAAACAGCCGTGAAATCAATAAGTTTAAGAAGAAATCAATATAATTTACAATTACACAACACGATAGTTAAAAATATAAACACATTTTTATTAACATTAATTATATTTTTTCCATATTTCTTTATTGAGTAGTTTATATAAGCTTACCATATTAACTGTTAAAGTATTTACAATAGAATTGGGTGTGTCATCTGAATTGGGTAGTTGGAGAGTCATTAGTATGGGCCCATGCCAAGATAAAAAAAGAAATATAATATATAATATTTTATATTTATACATATATATATTTAGTATGAATCTATAATAAGATAAGCAAGATATAATTAATTCAAGAAAGTTAAGTCTTTCGCTCACCATAACAATGTATGAGTCTGATCCGTTGCTAAGCAAATAACGTCAGAATATTGTAGTTAACTGATTGGCGTTGCTAAGCCAGTGACGTCAAATGTTGAAATTTTCGTCTAATTTTATTCATTTGACAATCGAGCATAAACGTTTTACGCTTAAAAAAATTCGTTAGGACCTAATTTCGACTTCTTTGCTATTCTGTGTTTCTTTTTTATATACTAGTCATTCACAAAAATTATTATTCACTTTGCATGTGCATCATTTCTAATTAAATTGGTACGTAACCCTATACATACAGCGTGTTAACTAATATTAATTGTAATGTCTAAAACATTTATATGACTATGTTGTCATTCATGTTTATTAAAAAAATCCTTAAAAGTGTTATAATTTTAGTGTATTTAGCTAATGTTACAATCAGACGATTGTCATTCTTGTCCATTAATAAATTATTTTCTCTCAGTTGATTCGTAAATATAATACACAAAACAATAGGCCTATTTAACTCTGTTTTAATACAAGGATGATAAACGTCAGATTTAACGAAACCTGATCAAAAAGTTACATGAAGTTTTTAAAGAAAAATGTTGGGAATCATAATTGGGCCAGTAATATAAATGGGGAAAATTGATAAGATACAGCAAAGAGTTTCGATTTGTACATTATAAACGGCTAAAATGTGCAGGACAGATGATGAAATCCGACGACCAATTACGCACAAAAACTTCCTTGCCTCAAAAATTGAACGAAAAGATCAAAAGGACACAAATGAAAAAATGGGGTAGGCCTAATTATACTAAACTTCTGGAGAAACCTGCAAGCATTGACACTGAATAGAGAAATCTGGCAGGAACTTCAAAAGAAGATTATGGTCCATAGAGGGATGCTTTCCCCATAATAATACGATGTTGAGTTATAAATTATATCCGTTACAATTATATAGGCCTAATTTGATTGGTTAGGAGTAATCAGAAAGAATGCATGACCTGCTCGGTCATCTAGCGTTGATAGAATTGTTATGGGTCTGAGAATTTTCTATGGGATCACCAGACATTCGCCTTACAGTTGGGAAAAGCCTCGGAAAAAAAATACAAACAGATAATAATTCTCTACATACTGTCTGGAAATAATTATGAATTCATACAGACAAGCGGAGAATATTTTATACATAGACAAATGTTTTTTTTTTATATTAAAATGGAACAAATTACGGATCATACAACTCAATTTACGCCTCTTTCATTACTGTTATAATGTACGTAGCACTTTATAACTACTCTCACTTGAAGGCGATGATAAAATGAATTATCTTTCGTTTTTAATGTAATTTTTCATTGTATTACGTATTAATTAAAAGATAAGTCGTTACACTATACATCGTAGATGGGATTAGAATGTTAATACATTAAACGTACTACCCACCAGTAATTTGACCTCGTTAGTTGTTAGTAACGTAAAAGCCCGACCATTTTGTCTTCGTCTTTATTTTCTACAATGAAAAATGTCTATATAAGACTAACAAACAAGATCACGGGCGTTGAGCGTACGGAAATGCCGAATAACCGTTTTAAGTGCGAGTAACTTATTACGCAAAAAAGACAAATTGCATTTCTAGTGGTGTCATATATACATTCAAAAAGAGATTATAACCTCAAAGATATTTCTCTACACCTTTCAGGAATTTTTGTGGTCGTGTTAAGGGCTTGTCCCCTTACATTTTCTACTTCTCAATCTTTAATCCTTAGCTTTAACCTCTTGTAAAAAAAGTTTTGTGTATAGTAACAATGAAAAAATAAGAAAGAAATAAACATAAAAAGGTTGTACAAAATGAAAGTTAAAAAAAAATAAGAAAGGAATCATACGATAATATAATCCTACATAAACAGAAGTTGAACGGGTTTCAAATAAATTAACCAGTAGTTATAAATCACTCAGCTACGACTCTCTTCGTCCCTCTCTCTGGCTACTGCCCACGTAAAATTGTAAATCATGCTATAAGTTTACATCGTGTCGTCTGTATTAGGAACGCGCAATCATTTTACAATTAATATGCATATATATATGACGTCTTACGCATTTGTTATTTATTAACATGACTTAACAGACAAGAAAAGAGGAAAGAGAAAAAATCATAGCGACGAGAGGGAAATTTGGTTCCCAAATTTTAATCTTTGGTATTAAAGATATCAAAAGTTACAGCCACGCTTCCTCAATAAAGTATGTTTCAAATGTTGGTGAAAACGTTTACTAAAACTTGAGAAATATATGAAGGGGTATAGCCTAAATATATATATATATATATACATATATATATAGTAAAACTTCATTTTCACGTTTTTATAGGTGTCTCAAAAAACGTATACTTACTTACTTACTTACTTACTTATTTACTCACTGGCTTTTAAGGAACCCGGAGGTTCATTGCCGCCCTCACATAAGCTCGCCATTGGTCCCTATCCTGAGCAAGATTAATCCATTCTCTATCATCATATCCCACTTTCCTCAAATCCATTTTAATATTATCCTCCCATCTACGTCTCGGCTTCCCTAAAGGTATTTTTCCCTCCAGCCTCCCAACTAACACTCTATATGCATTTCTGGATTCGCCCATACGTGCTACATGCCCTGCCCATCTCAAACGTCTGGATTTTATGTTCCTAATTATGTCAGGTGAAGAATACAATACGTGCAGTTCTGTGTTATATAACTTTCTCCATTCTTCTATAACTTCATCTCTCTTAGCCCCAAATATTTTCCTAAGAACCTTATTCTCAAGCACCCTTAATCTCTGTCCCTCTCTCAAAGTGAGAGTCCAAGTTTCACAACCATACAGAACAACCGGCAATATAATTTTTTTATAAATTCTAACTTTCAGATTTTTGGACAGTAGACTGGATGATAAAAGCTTCTCAACCGAATAATAACAGGCATTTCCTATATTTATTCTATGTTTAATTTCCTCCCGAGTATTATTTATATTTGTTACTGTTGCTCCAAGATATTTGAACTTCTCCACCTCTTCAAAAGATAAATTTCCAATTTTTATATTTCCATTTCTTACAATATTCTCGTCACGAGACATAATCATATACTTTGTCTTTTCGGGATTTACTTCCAAACCTATCTCTTTACTTGCTTCCAGTAAAATTCCCGTGTTTTCCCTAATCGTTTGTGGATTTTCTCCTAACATATTCACGTCATCCGCATAGACAAGCAGATGATGTAACCCGTTCAATTCCAAACCCTCTCTGTTATCCTGGAATTTCCTAATGGCATACTCTAGAGCAAAGTTAAAAAGTAAAGGTGATAGTTCATCTCCTTGCTTCAGCCCACAGTGAATTGGAAACGCATCTGACAGAAACTGATCTATACGAACTCTGCTGTACCTTTCACTGAGACACATTTTAATTAATCGAACTAGTTTCTTGGGAATACCAAATTCAATAAGAATATCATATAAAACTTCTCTCTTAACCGAGTCATATGTTTTTTTGAAATCTATGAATAACTGATGCACTGTACCCTTATACTCTCATTTTTTCTCCATTATCTGTCGAATACAAAATATCTGGTCAATAGTTGATCTATCACGCCTAAAACCACACTGATGATCCCCAATAATTTCATCTACATATGGAGTTAATCTTCTCAAAAGAATATTGGACAAAATTTTGTACGACGTCAACAAAAGTGATATTCCTCGAAAGTTACTACAGTTAGTCTTGTCCCCTTTCTAATTTCCTGTATACGTGAGAAAAACTTATAACTGAAATGACATTTAATAATATTTGGAGTAGGATTTGGAGAGTGAACTCAATTTCGTAATATTTTCACAAATAAATTTATAACCTCAGAGTTAAGGTAGACATTCTTGTAGCTATATCTTTTGTATTGATTATTCCTCAAACATCTCATTAATTTTTAACAGGATCCATTCTTTCATTAAGATGCATTCTTCTTCATAATTCTTGTGAATTGTAACTGTGACTACTATTTTATATTATAACTTTACTATCGTTTATTGGTTATAAAATATGTATTTTGATGCCAACTATAACCCTAATATACCTCAGGGTGAAATAGGGTTTATTAAATTGGATAATGAAAAAAAATCCTCAGAGTTAAGCCATCTTTGAGTCTATAACAAGGTACTACTCAAATTTTAACACATATTCTTGAAAAATGTAAGATTATTTATAAAAAATCTTAGCTTCTTACAGCCAAAGCTGGCTGACTTATTACAAACTCCAATTCTGAAAATTTTAGGACACTGACTTACCGTATTCTTACCGTGTGATCTTTGTATAATAATACTGTGATTATTTTAAAAAGAAATCAGTTATTTTGGACTGTCCGCTCCCAAGGAATAAACTATGCACTCAAATTATAATAGGCTGTTACATAATTTCTGTGGTGCTCGGGAAAAGTGGCACAAGTCAAAAATGTTAATTTTACAGGAGAAGGAAAAAACTGTCTTCACACTGGTTTATGTCGACTTGATTTTCTTCTGTATGAACTATTGTAATGGGAGAAATACTTACGTCTCTTTTCCCAAGCGAGAAGATGTTCCGTAAGTTGTCAATAAATTAATACAAATTTTTTGTAGAAACTGACTTATGCCACTTTTCCCAAGCATTGCAGATTTGTTCAGTTACATTGTGTTGTGTTACAAAAGGTTTCACTGTTTCTCAAGAAGTAACAATATTATTGAAGGCTACAAGATTTTGGAGGCAAGCATAGGGAGCTTTGAATTTTCATGAGTTTCGAAGTGGTCTGCATCAACACACAATGAACACACGCCACATTTTCGCGTTCTTACATTTTCAAGATAAATATAATTACGAGAAAAATTTATTCAGAACGTATAAATGATGTTTCGTATCTCCGAGGGTTTAAAATACGTAAAAAAAACTTATTAAAGGAAAACGTTTAACCGAAATAAATTAACATAGAGAGTATAGGAATATTGCCGGGACCTCAGAAGAAAAGGAATAAGTGTGGAAAATGTAGAAGTGTGAAACATATCGTCGATGTTCCTGCAATAACTCCTATGTGACATATTTATCGATTTTCAGATTTTTGCTCTATTAAATAACTTAAATAGTGATACAGCAAATAATAAAATCTCCCATATGTAATTATATTTCTTTCTTTCGAAAATGTAAAAATTCACAATCTCCTATGTACCATTGCCATAGAATGAATAAATGTGTTTTTTCTTTCTACTGAAAAATGTTGTATTTTGCACATCGGAGTTATTGCAGGAACAACGACGATATAAAAGAAGTTAGGCCTATACTTAAAATTAGGCCTTCGTTATAAACAAAAGGGAAAGCGATTGCCAAGGGAAAGAATCTGGTGATAAAATCGTTTGGCCGATTCTACCTACACCGTGAATTTTTAAAGAAATTATGTTAGATAAATTAAAATTTGATAAAACTGAGTATCTTTCGGAGAAAATATACCTATTTTTTTAAAGGTTGTCCAGCAAGGAAATTTACGCGGATATGTGGACACTTTCAGCGAACATTATGTTTTGTACTCTATCATGAAAAGTAGATTCAGGAATTTAAGAAAGGAAAAATGTAGATCAAAGATAAACACACTGTTGAAAGATCTGTTTCTGTGACCACACCAGAATATAGCGAATTCGAAACGGGCAGCAGAACGAGTGGGCAGCTTCAAATACTTAGGGTGTACTATAAGAAGTAACATGAGCTGCTGCCAGGAAGTCAAAAGGAGAATAGTAATAGCAAAGGAAGCTTGCAATAGAAAAGGAACATCTTCTGTAGACCTCTGGAAAAACAATTAAGGAAGAGACTAGTGAAGTGTTTTGTGTGGAGTGTGGTACTGTATGGAGCAGAATCATGGACATTACGACGAAGTGAAAAGAACCGAATAGAAGCATTTGTTGGAAAGAGTGGGTGAAGAAAGAAAGATGCTGGAACTGATCAGGAGGTGAAAAAGGAATTAGTTGGATCACTTACTGAGAAGAAGGAATGGTGAACGGGAGAAGAGTTCAGGGCAGAAGAAGATATCAGATGATAGAAGACATTAAGATAGGCTGTATGGATCATATACGGAGACGAAGAGAAAGATAGAAAATAGGAAAGATTGGAGAATGCTGAATTTGCAGTGAAAGCCCTACCCTTGGACAGGAAAGAATTAATTAGTTAATGATCCGTTTCAGAAAACAAAATAAAATCGCTATAGTCTAAAAGTTGTATCAGGAGTGATGCAAGGGTAGGGTTACCAAATGAAAAAATTTAAAAGCAGGATATTTTATCTAAAAAACAGGATTTTCCACATAAAAGCAGCACATAATAGATTAACTTGACGTAACGCTTTTTTTCAGTATATTATATAATAAAGTAATTTGTTAGTGTTTGTAAAATAAAATTGGTACAAAACTGTTATCATGAATTAAATTAATTATAAATAACTGATTAAATGGCGATCTTACTCGTGTTGTGTAAGCATGTGCGGCTTACAGCTGTTTCGGTGTTTCTTCACACCATCCTCAGAGCCTACTAGATCTCGGCGTCATCTCGAACTTCGCTGCCTGTTGTGTGGGTGCGTTCGATTGTTGTGAAGAGACACCGAAACAGCTGTAAGCCGCACATGCTTACACAATTAATACGAGTAAGATCGCCATTTAATCAATTATTTATATTCAAGTGTTAAAAGTAGTGTACGAAAGATTCAACATAAATTAATTAATTAAAATATATTCCACGAATTTTAAATAAGCTTCTACCTTGTTTAATTATCTGATTGTTAATATTTCTCTGATAACCCAACTTGTTTGAGCAAGGAATGTAAAAATTCATACACCATAGTTGTCTTGAATTAAATTTCACAAACATAATTCCTCTAATGGACCCCAGACGAAGACGGTTTCTTTCTTTGGTCCACTGAGAATTGGCGAGAAAGAAATGCAGACAATTTCTGATTTTCTACAATGCCTAGCCGGACGTAGAGCACAAACCTAAAAAGCATGACATATTCGGCGAAATCCGGACGTCTGATAACCTATACAACGGCTATTTCATTAATTTAATTCCAATATAACGTTAAAACGCGGGAATACTGTATCATTGTGAAATTGAAAAACTGACAACAGGATTCATAATCTGTGTAGTTGTTAATGAGTCGCCATAGTGTGAGGCAGTGCAGTGATTTGTCCAGCCCTGATCTAGACGTCTGTCTGTCCATATTAACCCCTGTCTCTCGACGGCTGCTGTGGAGCGTGGACTGGGGTTGGCTGCCGAGACGTCAAGACTTGACAAGTCCCCTTCTCGTTCGTTCGCTCGCTTCAAAAAGTTGAAGCCATGTGAAGAAGCCCCTGATGCTATTTATTTCAACCCCCTCCCACCTTCTTCTCTTCTTCCTCTTTTCCCTGAAGCTTGACGTGCTTTTCAGGGGACCAAAACCCATAAATCTTTTTTCTGTATGTATGTGTGTGCATACACAGGCCAAGCACCGCAAACCAAGGGGGGGCCTGTTCCTCCATCTCGCTCACTCGCTATGTATGTGTCCATCCACCATTTCAGAATGTATCATCTCTGCTTCCCTCGACTTCCTCCTTGTAACGCATTTCAAATGCTGAATATGTGATTGAACTTGTAATGCGCTCAACTCTAGTAAAATATTTCGAAGAGAATACGAACAAACGTTCGAATTTCTGAGCCATCTCCGCTAAATAAATAGTAACTTAAAATTAAGTTATACGTCCGAAAAAAGAAAACGAGAGAGATTGAATTTCCCCAGTAAATGTCAGTGTGATTAATATTGACCTACAATAGTGAATTATTCATGTTATTAAATGAGGATTATTACCTTATTAACACTGCAAATATTGAATTTCTCTCAGTTCTATATACAAGGACACTGATTCCCATCAGACTAATAATTTAAGAGAAAAATTGGCCATGTTTCCAATTAAAACAATAGTTGCACAAAAATACTGCAAGAATCATTTGTACTGAACTGATGTTTATTTATTTACTTGTTTGTTTGTTTATTCATTCATTCGTTTATTTATTTATTTATTTTTTATTTATTTATTCTTTATTTATTTATTTTTTATTTATTTATTTATTTATTTATTTATTTATTTATTTATTTATTTATTTATTTATTTATTTATTTATTTATTTATTTATTTATTTATTTATTTATAAGGTCTGCCTCAGGTTTAAGACATAGTCATATTTGTCGCATTTTGCTACTCGATTTAAAAAAAAATGCAACAAACTTTGAATGTAAATGTGCAAAAATGCGACGACCACATTGGACTTCAGAAACGAAGATGGTAATGGAGAAAATGAAATCAGAGATGTGTTTGAACTAATCTGAATTTAAATGAAATGCTAATGGCATGGGCAATGTTCAAAAAGGTATAGAGCATTAGGCCTAGATGTCCAGAAATTGATTTCAAAGAGTTGGTGTAATTCATGTAAGTTAAGAGAAAAATTTCTTCTAATTGGTTTATATAATTCCATCGCATACTGTAAATTGTGAGAGATGGTTTAGTTGTATGAAACTTGTAGAAACTGTAATTAGGAACCGCCTTTCAGTAAAAAGAGTTAGCACTCTGCCAACAATAAAATTTGAAGGGCCTACTAATAAAGAATTTCAATGTTTAGAGTGCCCATAAAATAACGTATTTTAATGTGATGTAAATTCAGCAGTAATTGATTCTAAACATATCTACGTCTAATGATTTACTTACATAAGTATATCTAGAGTGTGATAAATAAGATGGATTGAAAGTAATAGAACTCGAAGAAAGAAATTAGGCCCTACATAATTTTTTGTCCCTGCATACTTTATTAATTTTATCTTTCTGCACAATTATTTATAATATTGCACAAGCATTTCGCAATTTGCACAAATAAAATTTTTCATTTGAGCATTTTTGCGACAATTATTTATTTTCTAGCTTAAACCCTAGCGTGCCTATAGCTCATTATACAGTAGACATTGTTTAATTTTGACATTGGATAATTCGAATAATTCTATAATTTTTTCACTTGATTATTTGACGACACTGTACTAACTACTAGGTTATTTAGCGTCGATGGAATTGGTGATAGCGAGGCGGTATTTGGTGAGATAAGGCTAAGATTCACTGTAGATTACCTGAAATTCACTTTACCGTTTGGGAAAATCTCGGAAAAATCCAACCAGGTAATCAGCCCAAACGGGAGCGCCCGAGCGCAGCTCAAAATTAGCAGGCAAATGCATCTGTTGACTGAATTACGCATTCGAATAAATGTTTGTCCCCCTTCAAATTCCTATTTAAATCGATGTTACTCACATTTAATTCGAATTTTAGAAGCTTACATTTGGATAATTCGAAGTTAGGACTTCAATGGTTTCAACGAAAACAGTGTCCTAGGCTACCTGGAATTCCAGCGAAGTTGTAAAAGATTTTTGTGAAAATCTCAGTTACATTGGACTGCTTTAATTCAAACTCTAAGATGAATTTGAAATAGGCCTATCCAATATTCCAATTAAACAACATTTTTTTTTTTTAGAAAAAGAAAATACACAGCAATAATAGTAATATACGTTACAAGAGCGGTATGTTGACGTTTTCATGTTCGAGGAAAAGATTGAAAAAGCGAAACGTAGTTGAGCTTTTTTAATTTCCGAGAACATGAAAACAAACATACCGCTCGTGTATCGTACATTATTTTGTGCTAAGATCGTTTATTACGTACGTGAAAGACGAATTTCTAATTAGTTGCAATGAAATCTCCATCTTGGTTTCTGTTTAATGACGGCAACTTTAGAAAACAAAAATATCTATAGGCCTACTCCAGCAGGCCGTGATATACGTCTGTCTTCCCCCCCCCCCCCCAGTCTATAAATGCGAACTTAAAACAAACGGTAAGGTTATGTAATGATTTATTTTTCATTTTAATATTTTAACAATATTATTTATATAACATATTGCAGTAATAACATCGGCATCTGGAATCTCGTTGATTTTTTCACGGCTTCCTTAATGTTACTTGTATCAGGAATGCAATAAGTTTCGTGGAGTAGTAGACTTTACTTAATTTTTGCAAATATTTAAAAACAATAATTAACATTCCAATTTAGGTGAAATTGCAGTGGTAAGTTTCCAATTTATAATTATTACTATGTTAAACGTCTCTAAAAATAATATGTTAAAAGCCTAAAGCAGTAAAATGAATGTCGCGCTTAAGCGGTAAGAAGAGGGAAATTGTTATGTGTGTTACGTTGGGAATACTGAATGTGGTATTTCACACTTACCGCGTATTGGTTCTGTGCGGAAAACAAGCAAATACGCACGATCTCGCACAAAATAATTTTACAATCGTAGGCCTATACAGTAATGGGAAATAAAGTGTTAGCATTAGTATTTGACTTTTATCTATGCTACAATGTTTATCCCAATCCTGTCTATATATGTTATTGTTACTCGAGGAATGATTTACTTTCAATACTTTATTTCCACTGGTCAGATAAAAACTGGTATATACGTCTGTCGTTCGGAATTCCATTATAACATCGGCTGTGTACATAAAAACATTTCACTTTGAATTCATGTAGCTATGTTCGTACAAATTCCTGCGGATTACTGCAATAATAGTTAGATATGGAAAAATATGCGACTTGTTAATGGGTTACAATTTATGTCTGGACTCTCTCTTTTTCTTCTATGTTTCTTGAAGAAAAAAAAAAACTTATAATTATTTCAATTACTTATTATCATTGATGGCTTGTTACGAAAATCTTATCGAGGTATCCAGATGTATCAAAAGCTGAAAATTTATTTTCGACAAACTATTAGGCTTCTGCTAAGGATATTTTAAATAAAGAAAATATATTACATTGTTTTTAAAAACTATACGGTAATTATACTGTATAGTTTTTATGTTGTAATATATGAGGTGAGCGGTAGTGTCACTGTTATGGCGTTGCGCTTCATGCCGGAAGATTGCGGGTTCGCTTCCGGTTGTGGTCATGGATTTTCTCTAATAATCTAACCCTTTCAGCCACAATATAGCCCTGAGGTTCGCCTATACTCTAACAGAAATGAGTATCAGTGGTATTTCCTTCAAGGATTATGGCGACAAGCACGTAGGACGGACATCCCTACTACTATCAATACCTATTATCTGCAAACTCTCATTATCCTGTTAGCCATCATAGCCTGTAATACGGAAAATACTATATTATGTGTGTTCTATACATACTATGCTAACCTACAATTGGCATCATGCTTTGTTCATTAATAATGTTAACAAATACAATAAATAAATTAATAAAGAATCATAACGTTATGATTTTCTTCAGTGTTACTGTATCACTAGCATCATCATCAACATTGAACTTGGTTTATATCACGTTAATTTCGATTTCAAGAAAATTGAATATCATCTCTCTAACTTCATTCGAGTAGCCAATGTCTATTCGGTTTACAATTGAATGCTTATTTTTAGTTGGGTCTAGTTTTTCCTTCAATCGTAGAATATGCTGGATTCAATACTACGTTCCCGATATTTTCTATCTTAATTTCTTATGATGAAGTGCATAGAAATTGTGATTTTAATTAACTTTTAAATAAATATGTTGGAATTCTATATATGATCAAGTTATTTCGAATGATTTTTAACGAAGTTAATCATTTCTAATAATTTCAAGGAAAAATTGTTCCGGGGACGGGCAACGAACCCAGGACCTTTAGGTTAAACGTACCAACGCTCTACCAACTGAACTAACCGGAAACTCTACCAGACACCGATCCAGTCTTTCTTCTATATCCACAAACCTCAAAGTGGGCTGACAATCGTCAAGCAACCAACATTGAGTGCACACTAACTCTGTGTGACTTAAATTGTGGTTTTCTGTTAACGAACAGTGACGTGTATTATGCAAATCAAGCTTTCAGGTATAACTCCCTGTAAAGTTGATTTGAATAATTTCGAGGAAAAATTGTTCCGGGGCCGGGCATCGAACCCGGGACCTTTCGTTAAACGTTGGTTGCTTGAAGATTGTCAGCCCACTTCGAGCTCTGTGGATATAGAGGAAAGATTGGATCGGTGTCTGGTAGAGTTCCAGGGTAGCTCAGTTGGTAGAGCGTAGATACCGGGTCCCGTGTTCGATGCCCGGCCCCGGAACAATTTTTCCTCGAAATTATTCAAACCAACTTTACAGGGAGTTATATCTGAAAGCTTGATTTACTTAATTATTTTTATTGTTCTGTATTAATACTTCATTTATTTCAATTATATTTCTATTACACTTTTTCAATTTCAATTTCGGAAAAGGTTCAATTGAACTCGAAAAAAAAGTATACAATTGTAATTAAAACTAACTAACTTACTGGCTTTTAAGGAACCCGGAGGTTCATTGCCGCCCTCACATAAGCCCGCCATTGGTCCCTATCCTGAGCAAGATTAATCCAGTCTCTATCATCATATCCCACCTCCCTCAAATCCATTTTAATATTATCTTCCCATCTACGTCTCGGCCTCCCTAAAGGTATTTTCCCCTCTGGCCTCCCAACTAACACTATATGCATTTCTGGATTCGCCCAAACGTGCTACATGCCCTGCCCATCTCAAACGTCTGGATTTAATGTTCCTAATTATGTCAGGTGAAGGATATAATGCATGCAGTTCTGCGTTGTGTAACTTTCTCCATTCTCCTGTAGCTTCATCCCTTTTAGCCCCAAATATTTTCGTATACAATTGTGGGGAAAGTAATTTCAGTTTCGGAAATAGCAAAAGGCCTATATTGTTTAGATGATGTAAATTTAATTTCGGAAAGTTTTAATACTATTTAAATTCATCACACATTCATTATATGAGGTCTCGCCATCCTCATTGAATAGAAATTTTATATTTTAATTTTGAATAATATTGTAATATTATATTTTATTAGTGTGATATACATACATCAAATTACCTTTTCATCCAATGTCGATATGTGCACCTCCAAATTCTTCGTTGTAAGTTTACACGGCCCTAGCCATTCCTACATTTCTCCCTGAGCAATCAGTACTTGTTTCCCTTTTCTACTGTTCCCTTCCTCCTTGGTTTGCTCCAAGAGAAGTGATTAGGGTAGAGTGAACAAGAAACTAGAGAGCGAGAAAGTTCTCTTAATGGAATCCACTTGCCAATGGTCTCTTACACACTCTTGGCCGATGTAACATACAAGTTCCCTTCGAAAAAGCAACCAAACATTTTCGTTTCTTCTTTCATGCCACAGAAAAGGAAGAGTACGAAAAAGAGATATATATTTTACCTTTTCTTTTCCTTTTACAGTAATACCCGTCACAGACCGACCTTCCTTGATTTTTCTCTGTACAACCATTCGTATTCAGTTTTTTTGCTGAGCACAACTAGGTGTAATTTTCTCTTCAGAAAATACCAATGTCTTTAAATCATCACTTAGGTCTGTAATCTGTTTTGAGATGCTTGTTCTGGTATGTCTGGAACTTTCACTGAAATTCTACATGATGTAAAAATATATGTTTATATCATGCCTTTCCGCGTAATATTTGACCAATTGAATCGAATCAATAGAGGCAATGAAAGATGATAAACTAAAAGGCAATGGACGCATATTATTGTAAAGAGTGTTGGAACTGTGCATAAAAACTATGTGAGCTCGAAGCGTCGTTGGCCACTTATATACCACGCCAGGGATAATATTTCCACTGACGGAATTAAGAAAATTGTTAAACGAAAATTCAGAACATTCTCATTAAATTAAAAAAAATTGTTATTACAGAAAAAAGTGGCTGAAACATTTTCAGAAAGAATGCAAAAGATATTCTTATCTAAGATATATAATACTGTATAACCAATCGTAAAACATGATAGACCTATAGGGAGAACAAGAAGGAGATGGAGAACCTAATCCAAGAAGAAGAAGAAGAAGAAGAAGAAGAAGAAGAAGAAAACCCGAAAGATGGAAGTCATATAGTCTAGTAAAGTGAAGGAGAGAAAGTCACAAACCGTTACTTGAGACCAAGTTTAAGTGTAGTTAACAGGACTAGGTCAGCGGAAAATGTTAACTGAATCTGGTGTTCGTATCAGCGTAATACCATACATAATCAAAACATTTAATTATTTATTTATTTATTTATTTATCTATTTAATGTATTTATTCCCCGGTATTTATTTATTTACTTGTTTATTTATTTATTTTTTTTTTCGTGTTCAATGGCTCAAAATCAAAATTGTAGCGCCCATGTGCTCAGCGACTTAGACAACAATCAAATCAATGAAACATCAATTTTAGCCTTAATCAAATTTCGGTCAGAATCAAAATTAATATCAGTCAACATTCGGAACAAAATATATATTTAACGTGGGCTCGAAAACACACAGAGACAGCTGGAAACGAAATATCTGGATGGCAATATTTAATCTGCTGTATGTTTATTCGAACTTCGAAGCGCCCGCTTTCGTTTGTTAAATAGCGATTAAAGAAATTTATTCATGATTATTAAATAGAACGAATTTGGAAAAACATTTTCTCAGGATAATCTACAAAACAACTACTTTTGCATACATACTTCAGATCGCCTAAATTGTAAACTTTTTGCGACAAATTAAATTATTACACAGTTTATGAGTCGTCATGGCAAATTTGGTTCGTAATTTAAAGAGCTCACGTTAATGAAGAAAATAGTTAAATCTGCAAATGTGAAAAAAAAAAAAAAATTGTAGACTGTTCACATTCAGTTTGAATGTCCAATTCTATCTCAAACTCGCACTCAACTGGAATGTAACACAATGTACTCGTAATGTTCTCATTTTTTCGATATGTCTATTAGAAACTGTTACTGTGAAACAGTATTTACATGTACGTAGTATATTTTAAATAGTTCAAATATATTTTATTCTTTAAATAAGTTAAATCTAAACATAATACATATGTAACAGGGTTTTCTGTAAACATTGGAAAGCAATATAATATATTTATGCCTGGCTAGTTAAAACAACTGGACTCAACATAATATATACCCACCGTGTGTGTAATATGACTATAATTGAGGCGATCTCTGGAACAAGAACTTAACTGTAAAATCTTGAATTTGAAATACAGAGAATCAATAATTTAATATCTCACACAACAGCATTCAAATATTTCTAGAGAACGCTGTTGGAGGGAAATAATATTTTATCAAGATGGAGATGTGTTATTAAGGACTCAATATAAGCTGGAAACGGAGAAATGACGTAACGTACATAACGTTGTTATTCCAGGGAACGCCTCAATTATTGAACCTCAAAGTACCGTAACTCAGGAAAATAGTAATGTCTCTAAATGAAAGAATCGGAATTCCGTATTCTACTTATCCTGAGAAATTTTTCGTGATCAAAGTAATTTCAGGGTAGATTTTCATCTGAGTAAGCCTATTTCAACATCCCTTGTCATTTCCAAAACCAACAATTATCCATTATCACCTTATCATGCCATCGTTTCCAAATATACTCTCAAGATGAAAATGACGTTAAATAATTATTTTCTTGTTTGCTTTTCGATACTATCGCTTCTTTTGACGTCATAACTGAAGCCACTTTACCTACATTCTATTCTTTCCTGTTCCTTTATTTGTAAACACCTAAAAGAGCGAGACACTTTCAGTTATGTTCTAAAATATGTTTATAAATTCATCTATAAATTACCTGAAGCTTCGTGTTTAAAATCAATCCTCGAAAATATGAAAGTTCCCTCGAATATTTGAGAAAAGTCGGCTGTGATGATATATGTAAACTTACTAGCTTTATTTCTCTATCTGGAGTGATTTGAAGGAGAAAGAATCTCAATGCATCATTTCAAAGAATTATGCATCCTTACTCTAACCTACGGACACCTTCCTATAATTCATTCCTTACTAAAACTATATGAAGCAAAAACGTGAGCCAACTATCTACTTTGAAGGATAGCTTAATAAAGTTTTCATTAAATCCCTGCTATTAATAACCTCTGAGATTAATCACTATTGGAACCCTGAAAGATATCAATAAAGATAATTGGAAATTCTGTGAATTTCAACTCACTATGAATTATCTTTTCATTCTTGACCTTATTTTAAAATTAGTAACTAGTTATTTTATTTAATTAAATTTGTGTAATTCACACACATACAGAGACGAAATTATATTGCAAATAGAAAACATTCTCCGCAGCAACATTATCATTAAAATACTGATAGAACTTATACGAGTTACCTCATAAAAATTAAGTAAAAATTATATAATCCACCCAGAATAAAAAAATCAACCGTAACTATTTAATACCATGTTCTTCCCGTTTGGGTTCAAATTAGAAATAATACTTGCATCAACATCAATATGACATGCTGCGGTAAATAATAGCCATATGGTGGGCGTAGCACGAGCCTCGATGAAACAGAACGATACAATAAAATGTGACAACTTATTTCTTTGAGATTAGCTCGGTAAACGAGTGGAAGGCACCCTAACGAAAAAGAGTTGGAGAAAATCCGTAAAAATAGTCAGCATTACGGTTTACATAAAGAAAGGAATTTTATACTCTTATTATAGACACAATATTATCATTTTTAAGCTACGCAACAGCTATCGAAAGAAAATATTATTATCTTTATTATGAATTTAAAGATTACGTACTCTTAGTTCGTTCCGTCTTTACTTTGGTGAGAACTTTGAATCAAAAACCAAAACTAGACATTTAAAAATAGCAGAATTACGTAATCATAAACTCAGTATGGCCACCGCTGTAGATGAGGACTCTGGATTTGAAGGCGAACACGGTGTCGCGGAGTCAGAGTCGAATTCGAAGTCATGGATTTGGAGTCGCGGAGCCAGAGTCAAAGTCGGAGTTGTGTATTTAGAGTGACGGAATCAGAATCGAAGTCGGAGTCGTATGTTTAAAGTCGCGGAGTCAGAATCGAAGTCGGAGTCGTGGAATTGGAGTCTTGGAATCGTGGAGTCAGAATGAAAGTCGGAGTCGTGGATTTGGAGTGCCGACGTCAGAGTCAAAGTCGAAGTTGTGCACTTAAAATTGTAGTCAGAATCAAAGTCGGTGTCGTGGATTTGGAGTAGCAGAGTAAGAGTCAAATTCGGAGTCGTGGATTTGGAGTCGCGAAGTCAGAATCAAAGTCGGAATCGTGCATTTGCAGTCGTGGAGTCAGAATCGAAGTCGGAGTCGTGTGTTCAAAGTAGTGGAGTCAGAGTTGAAGTCGGGATTGTGGGTTTGGAGTCTTGAAGTCAGAGTCGAAATCTGAGTCATGAATTTGAGTCGAAGTCGGAGTCGTGCGTTTGAAATTGCGAAGTCAGAGTCTAAATCAAAGTAGTGGATTTGAAGTCGCACAGTGATAACTAACAAGCAAACATTCTCATGGAGGCAGATAGAACATTTTTTTCTTCCACCATGTTAATAATGTCAAAACAAGTGCTTATACAAATTTTAGACACTCAAGCGCAGTTACGAAGGCCATCCAGGAAGTAAGTTTTCCTGGGGCCGTTGACAGAAAGAAGACACAATTTCATGGAAATACTTATTGGAACAGATACAGTAATTGAGCTATTTTTCAACATATTTCCCACCGGAATTGAGACATTTGTCATACTATCAAATGTTGTACCGCTGTGTTCTAGAAGTCTGCCACCTGGCTCGGAATCAGTGTGTGACAACAGTCTGCACCTCTCTATTGATCCCACGGTATACAGGCCCTAACAATTGTCTCAATTTCTCTGGGGAATATGTTCAAAAACAGCTCAATAATTGCTGCATCTCTTCCAACAAATCTTTCCATGAAATTATGTTTTCTTTCTGTAAACAGCGCCAGGGAAGATTATACTATCTGGACGACCCTCGTAACTCCGCTCGAGTAGCCAAAATTTGTTTAAGCACTTGTTTTCACATTAGTAAGATTGTGGAAAAAAATAACTTCTATATCTGCCTCCATGAGAATGTATGCTTGTAAGTTGGAATTGTCGAGTTGGAGTCGTGAAGTCAGCATCGAATTCGGAGTCTTTCATTTGAAATCGGAGTCAGAGTCTAAGTCGTGGATTTGGAGTCACGGATTCATAGTCAAAGTTGGAGGTTAAGTCAGATTCGAAGTCGGTGAAATCACCATTCGGATTCCGACCTAAGTATAATATTAAAACAACGTTTACTTATACATTTCAATGTGTAAACATCCGGCGGTCTCATGCTTTGTAATTTTGTTTCCGGTTTATCTTAAAAATCTTTTTTCTACAGTAGCTTGCAATAACCATTATAAATTACTTACTTACTTACTTACAAATGGCTTTTAAGGAACCCGAAGGTTCATTGCCGCCCTCACATAAGCCCGCCATCGGTTCCTATCCTGTGCAAGATTAATCCAGTCTCTATCATCACACCCCACCTCCCTCAAATCCATTTTAATACTATCCTCCCATCTACGTCTCGGCCTCCCTAAAGGTCTTTTCCCTCCGGTCTCCCAACTAACACTCTATATGCATTTCTGGATTCGCCCATACGTGCTACATGCCCTGCCCATCTCAAACGTCTGGATTTTAAGTTCCTAATTATGTTAGGTGAAGAATACAATGCGTGCAGTTCTGTGTTGTGTAACTTTCTCCATTCTCCTGTAACTTCATCCCGCTTAGCCCCAAATATTTTCCTAAGCACCTTATTCTCAAACACCCTTAACCTATGTTCCTCTCTCAGAGTGAGAGTCCAAGTTTCACAACCATACAGAAGAACAGGTAATATAACTGTTTTATAAATTCTAACTTTCAGATTTTTGGACAGCAGACTGGATGATAAGAGCTTCTCAACGAATAATAACACGCATTTCCCATATTTATTCTGCGTTTAATTTCCTCCCGAGTATCATTTATATTTGTTACTGTTGCTCCAAGGTATTTGAATTTTTCCACCTCTTCGAAGGATAAATCTCCAATTTTTATATTTCCATTTCGTACAATATTCTGGTCACGAGACATAATCATATACTTTGTCTTTTCGGGATTTACTTCCAAACCGATCGCTTTACTTGCTTCAAGTAAAATTTCCGTGTTTTCCCTAATCGTTTGTGGATTTTCTCCTAACATATTCAAGTCATCTGCATAGACAATAAGCTGATGTAACCCATTCAATTCCAAACCCTGCCTGTTATCCTGAACTTTCCTAATGGCATATTCTAGAGCGAAGTTAAAAAGTAAAGGTGATAGTGCATCTCCCTGCTTTAGCCCGCAGTGAATTGGAAAAGCATCAGATAGAAACTGACCTATACGGACTCTGCTGTATGTTTCACTGAGACACATTTTAATTAATCGAACTAGTTTCTTGGGAATACCAAATTCAATAAGAATATCATATAATACTTCCCTCTTAACCGAGTCATATTCCTTTTTGAAATCTATGAATAACTGATGTATTGTACCCTTATACTCCCATTTTTTCTCCATTATCTGTCGAATACAAAAAATCTGATCAATTGTCGATCTATTACGCCGAAAACCGCACTGATGATCCCCAATAATTTCATCTACGTACGGAGTTAATCTTCTCAAAAGAATATTGGACAAAATTTTGTACGACGTCAACAAAAGTGATATTACTCGAAAGTTACCACAGTTGGTTTTGTCCCCCTTTTTTAAAAATAGGTACAATTATGGACTCCTTCCATTGTTCTGGTACAATTTCCTTCTCCCAAATAGCAACTACAAGTTTATAAATTTCCCTATATAATGCACTTCCACCCTCTTATATTAATTCTGCTGGAATTTGATCGATACCTGGAGACTTGTACTTTTTCAGATTTTCTATTGAAATTTCGATTTCTGAAAGCGTGGGTTCGGGTATAAATGGCTCAGCAGTTTGTATTTCAATTTCGTCCCGATCATTTCTATTTGGCCTATGTACATTTAGTAGTTGCGCAAAATAGTTTTTCCATCTGTTTAGGATTGATGGAGAGTCTGCAAGCAAGTCACCATTCTCATCCTTGATCACGTTTACCCTTGGCTGATATCCGTTCTTAAATTCCTTTATACCCTTATATAAATCTCGAATGTTTTTATTCTTACTATTTGTTTCTACCTCATTCAGTTTTTCCTTCAAGTAACCTCTCTTTTTATTCCTAAGTGTACGACTTGCTTCCCGTCTTTCATTGAAATAATTATCTCTCTTCTCCTCAACTGGATCCTGTAAGAATTTCAATTTTGCCTGTTTCCTTTTTTCTACTACTATGCAACAATCTTCATCAAACCAAGGTTTCTTTTTCTTAGTTTCATAATAACCTATGCTCTGCTCAGCTGCAATTTTGATACTATCTCTGATATTATAAATTATAGTACATAAATATGAATTACACATCTAAAAATAGATCTATGACTCACATGGTGGTGATGAAACGTTTATGTATTAGGGCCTATTTGCATCCTATTCATAATGAATCAGAGTGAAAGGACAAGAGTCGGCAGAAAGGAGTGCAGAATTGAGAATCGTGAGTCTGAAATGGGTGTCGAAGGAGTGTATATCGTACCAGCAGCCCTGATTGAGACAAAACAAGGGATATCCAGTTCCTAAATGAAGGAAATTTCCAGTTGGAGTCATAACAAAAGGTCAAGAAATGAACGTCCACTTCCTTTTAGAGAATTGAACTCAATAGCTTTAGATTTGTAAAATCGGTATAGGTAATAAATATTCTGCAGTCGAAGAGAAGATTTTGGGGAACATTGTACAATGAGATAATGACAAATAACATCCTTGAAGAACGCAAATAAATTTAGGTTAAGAATAGAAGTTTCTATGCAAACCTGTACAAACATTGAGCCGGTCGTTTCCGGAGACTTCCATATCCCACGCACGAGGCCAGCACGCGGTGAGGTGCTTTCAAAACACGTCGCTTCAGAAATAACAAGCCGCACTAAACCGGATTTCCGGTAAGGTTTTGTCGGTACGCAATAATTACAAGAACATATCATTCCTTCTGCAAGAATTTCTGTAATTTGTCGTACATCGTCAATTTCACAGTTCTGTAAAAATATCTGTACCTCATTGTTACATCGAGAGACAGGTTAACGTACTCGCTTTTGTAGTTGTCTCTTCCAAAAATGTAGCTATGAGCAGAACAAATCCGTCTTTATAAAACAAGGACTAGACGTTCCTCAAGCAACTGACGATTTATCACAAAAAATAACAAGTTTCGATTACAAGATCCTGTGTGGATTGTGGTATAAAGTATAAAGCGACTGCGGTGCAGTTTTCTCTCGATAACTCGACTGACTACCATTACTTTAAACATAGTTGTACTCCCACCGTTACTGAAAACCTTCTTAAACATGAATCTGTAACGTATCTGGGGCGTTATCGGTTAGAGAAATGTAGAGGAAAAAAAGCCACCCTAATGAGTAAGAGTACCAGAAGTCTAATTTGCATTCTCAGTTGCCTCATAAGTGGTGCCTTCTTGGTATCATTTGTGAGGTTCAGACCCGTCTTCCGACAGTTGACTGAACAACAAACAACATCAGTCATTTCGGCCCGAGCCCCATACAGTACAATCGCTGGCATTCCTTTCTATGAAAGCGCGGCGTTCTCCGACTGCAGTCAGTAGTGACTGAGATTTCAACGGACTATAACAGTTGTGTTGTGCAGTAGTGATTGAGATTTAATTAGAGTACAGTAGTATCAAGCAAGTAATGAGATAGATTTGGAATTAAATTCCGAAAAGACAAAGTATATGATTATGTTTCGTGACCAGAACACAGTATGCATAAACTTATATCACAGTCTACTATATACAGTCACGAAGCTTGAGTTTTGAGGGTGCTAGAAACAATAGACTGTGACGGTTCTATTTTGCATTGCCTGTAATGAGGCGATATTAGCGATTCTAGTGGTGAGTAACTATCTAATGTTTGCATATTTACTACGTATTGAGCTTCGCGACTGTATATACTAGACTGTGTTATATATATGAATATATAAAAATAGGAAATTTATCCTTTTAAAGGGTGGAAAAATTCAAAATTTTTGGAACAATAGTAACAAAATATGTGACACTCGAGAGGATAAACGCAGAACAAATATGGGAAATGTCTCATATTATTCAGTTGAGAAGCTTTTGTCATCCAGTCTGCTTTAATAAAAACTGAGAGTTAGAATTTATAAAACAGTTATATTACAGGTTGTTCTGTATGGTTATGAAACTTGGACTCTAACTTTGAGAGAGGAACAGAGGTTAAGAGTGCTCGAGAATAAGATACATTGTACTTAGGAAAATATTTGAGGCTAAGAAGAACGAAGTTACAGAAGAATGGAGAAAGTTACACAACGCAGAACTGCACGCATTGTATTCTTCACCTGACATAATTTGGGACATTAAATCCAGACGTTTGAGATGGGCAGGACATGTAGCACGTATTGGCTAATCCAGAAATGCATATAGAGTGTTAGTTGGGAGATCCGAGAGAAAAAGATCTTTGGAGAGGCCGAGACGTAGATGGGAGGATAATATTAAAATGGATTTGAGGGAGGTGGGTTATAATTTATCACACAATTGAGGATAGAATAGATTAGGCCTATGTACCTAAACCGTGATGATGATGATGATGATGATGATGATGATGATGATGATGATTTAAAAATATAGCATTATAAGAAATTATTGAAACTTTCTATAATTAATTTCAATTATTAAGATTCCATTATTTACAAGGAAATATCTGAATTAATTTAATATTCGAATGCCGATCAAAGATGATTATAATGATTTATTACTTGTTAGACCTATGTTACGTTGGTAAATCGAAGGTAGCATACGTGACCTAATTGGAAAGAGAAAAATGGAACTACAAGGAATAAAAGAAGTGAAGTGAACGCGTTCCCAACAAATCATATCTTTCTCTTAAAAAAAAAATTGGGAACACATCCAAAAACATTTTCGTGTTTCCTGAAGCAATGATTCACATCTTTCCGAGATTCTAAATCAAGGTCATAACCGGATAAAGAAATTATTTTTATGTGGTTATCTACAGATTTCGTTCCGCTTTTTTCGCTGGAGGTGATGAAATGTTAATAAGGAGGAACTGATAGTAAAAGAAATAAAATACAAGTAAGCAACATCCATTTCGTACGTATATGTGGTTACTATGGTTTCAAGTTACATGGCAACGCTCTGTTTCGAATTTCTTCTGCTATCTATAAATCGTTACGTCAAAGAAACATGAAATACTGATATTTATTGCCTCAGATACCAAAATTATACAAAGAAATATGATGAAATATATATACCAATCTTGAGCTTTTTGTCTTTCAATGTGGTCAAACATTCAACAGAATTGTGTTCAAATATCTACACTTCTATCAAACTAAACTACACACAGGAAATAACTCCATTAGGCAAGCATGGCGTTGTCGTTTACTACAGCACAAAGGAAAAAGCACGTAAGTCTAATCTTAAAAGTTATGATGGACATGAAATATAAAGACTGAGACAAAGGAAGTAGTTTGACAAATGAAAATTGACAAGTTTTATTCGTGTGTACTGTTATGGGCAGCGGAATTTTATTATACGCCATAAATTTATAACTTCTACTTATCGTAAACACTAGTTTCTTTTCTTAATGTCTTGTTTGACGTTCAGGATTTGGCTCTAAATCTAGAGATTTCCATCACTTACATGTTTCAAAGGACTGCATGATATTTGAAATAGTTACAAAGAATAAGAATCAAGGTTTCTTTGTATAGCTACTATTGCTATGGAATGTAGGATTATTTCCTTCAGTTTTAAAGCAGAAAGTAAAATGCGGACTATGATGAATGCAAGCATTTGAGGAATAATGAATAAATGCATGAATGAATAAATAAATGAATGAATAAGTGGATGAACTAATGCGAGAATGATTATTGAGCAAAAGAATAAGTACTTGAACAAATGAATGAATGAATGAGTGCTAAAATGAACGATGCGTTGATGAATAATTTAACGAGACAATGAACAAAGGAATGGAAGAAAGAATGAACCAATAAATCAATGCATGGAAAAAAAATATGAATAGATCAACGACCGAACTGATGAATGAATATTGGAACTAATCAATGAATGAGCAGATAGATGAATTTTAATGAATGAATAGTTGAACGAACGGAACAGTGAGTAAATGCTTGAAGGAACCAATGAATAGATATTTGAATGAATGAATAAATGAATGAATGAATGAATGAATGAATGAGTAAACTAACAGATGAAGGAATAGACCGAAGAATAAATGTATAAAATAACAAATGTATAAATACTTTAACGAACAAAATTATTAATGAATAGACGAATGACTAAACTATGAATAAATGTTGGAATGAAACAATGAATGACTAAATAAACGGATTAATTAATTAACAATTGAAGGAACGGACCAAAGAATGAACGCTTGCAATAAATTGATGTATAAATGGAGAAATGAATAAGTGCATGAACGTAACAATGAATAAATCCATGAAAGAACCGAATAATAATAATAATAATAATAATAATAATAATACTAATAATAATAATAATAATAATAATAATTTATTTAACATGGCAGAGTTAAGGCCATACGGCCTTCTCTAACACTCAATCAGGAGTAAAACTGCATTACAAAAAACACTACAAATTTACAAAGTACACTACAATTTTATACACAAAACTGAATAAGATAATAATAATAAAATGTAAACAACAAGTAAGTAGAAATCAGACATAATATATAACATACAGAAAGAAAGAAAAAAGCATAATAAAATGTGAACAGCAGGTCAAAATAAATGAGACATACAAAATATAAAGTATATAAAATAATAAAAAAATATATAAATGCATGACCAAATGATGAGTGAATGGATGAAAGAACTAATGAAGTAATAGTTCAACGAACGGATCAATGAATTAATGCTTGCATTGCATTAATGTATAAATGATCGAATAAATAAATCCGTGAACGAACCAATTAATAAGTGAAGACATGAACGAATGGCTCAATGAATGAATGGTCCAAATAATGAATGCAAGAACGAACAAATAAACAAATGAATGAAAGAGGCAAACAATGAATAGATGAATGACCAAAACAATGAATGAATATTGGAACGAACCAATGAATACATTAACTTTTGAAAGAACGGAACAACGAATGGATGCTTGAAAAAAAAAAACAATGAATGAATACATGAACGAATCAATGTAAAAATAATTAAATGATCGAACGAATGAATAAATGAACAGATGAACAAAAGCGCGAGTGAGTGAATGTATGAACGAACCATTGAATAAGTCTATGACGAATCAATGAATAAATGTTGAAACTAATACGTAAATAGATGAACGAATTAATTAATAGTTGGACGAACGGGCCAATGAACGAATGCTTAAACGAGCCACCGAATGAATGAATGAACAAAACTATAATTATTTAGATAGCCTATATAAACAAAGGCGTAAATATATTAATGAACAAGTAACAGAATAAGCAAAAGAAATAACAAACAAAAACTGAAAGATAGATTATGGGACTTAAAAAGGACGCGTCAGAAATTATGGTTATTTGCGTCCTTATCAATAATTCTTTGAAAACATAATACCCAAACAATACCATAAGCTAAAATATGAACACGAACTAAAAAAAACGTTGTCACACTAAAATCATGTAGACAAATGCATTAATAACAATGTGATTCGTTAAAACTCATAAAATGAGTAATTATTAGACCGCAAACAAAAGCCGAACGAATAAATAAGAATATGGCTTATAGATAATAACTATTTAATTTTACTTAATCAGTGAGTTAATTAATTTAATTCGATTTAATTTAAAAGCTTTTCCGGATGAATTCTCTACAGTGTAACTAATCAACTTTAATAATGATTCGTCCTTGACACTTCTAATTTCATATCTGTCTACAAGCAAAATGTGTATTTCAATAGGCCTATAGCAGAAACTTAGTTACAGTCTTCCTTAAAGCGGAAGTTGTGAGTACATTTATTTTATTTTCAGAAACCATAATTATAACGTTTCGTTAAAAGGTCATTTCAAAATATTTCAGAAAGCCACAACTCCTTATTCGAAATAATGCTTCAGTACGTAAAACACTCCTACGGAACTTCTTAACACAAAGACAAAAAAGTTTCGATATAAAAGAAATATGACTTTGTTGAAAAGATACAGCTAAGAAGATAAGAAGCAGAAAAAGAGAAAATGGAACATCTTTGCAGCACTTACATATTTGGAGAGTTATCATCGTATCAGCTGTTGTAGCGGTCCAAGCCAGGGTTGGGTCCCTCCAGCGTTGCCACGTTTCTCCAATGGATGGCTGTGATTCTAGGAGTCATGCAGCCAATAAATCAACTCGAGAGTTCTTCCTGTCTCTCGACTGATGTGGCCGTGTCCAGATTATGGTTCTTGGCACGTGCGCCGGTAACATATTTCACTCACAGCAACAATTATTCTGTTGATAATAGGAATCACAACTTTGTTTCAATTAGTGAATCTAAGTTAACAGTTCAGGAAAAAATTAAACTGTACGAAATTGTATTTCAAAATGACTGTTAAATTAAACGGATAATTTATCATTACTACGAAGGAAAAACAGTAAATTCAGGACGAATTATTTTAGAATACAATTTGTAAGTAACTCAAAATTATAATTCAAGTTATACAGAGAAATATAATTCACAAATAAAACTACGCGGAGGCGTATAGGAGACATGGAGGCAGACTTTTCATGTTTGCTGAACGTGACATTAGGAAAATGCTTCGACTGCTATTTATCCCGAAAAAAGATGGGTAGTACTCAATTTTGTAGGGTGTTTGTGAATCCCGAAGCCATTCTGGAAATTAAGGCGAGGTGAAAAATCTTGCCTCAACACGAGATTCAGACCGAGCTCTTTGAACTCACAGTCTATCTCTTTATCGACAGAGCTAACTCGGCTTCAAATTACATCGACTATTTCGCTTCTACACTGATTCACAAATGAAATGTAAGACAACGTTCAATTTAAACCAAACACATATATCAATCACTGGTATAAGTTATTGTCGGTTTTATATTGTCGCTTTTGTGTTGTCGTTGATATGATTCTTAAATTGCTTCCTATTTGGTAAGCTACACAAATATGTAGAAGCCAATGGAAACTGTAACGTATCTTTAGAAATCTATGAAGAAAACAATAACCTAATTATCAATGAACTCAGAAATATCAATTTCCTTAGCACAAAATAAATTTACTTTCACAAAATTACTTCCATAACGTTATGTTTTATTTAAATTTCAATAAATTTAAATTTAATTAGGCCTATGTTTGTAATGAAATGAATATTTTCATTATTCCAATGTTTCTACAATTCAATATTTAACATTAGATGCTTTTGATTATATTCCTAAACAAATATTTAATTTATTTTACGAATCCTGTAGGATGAAACAACGAAAGACATAGGATACAATAGGCCTATAAGTAAATCTAATATCTTATCAAATAATAATGTTCGTTATTGTTTTATTAATTATTTGTTTATTATTCCAATAGTGAAATTGTTTTATTAAATATCACACGAGGCTTTTATTTCCTTGGATAAATTCGCTCTCGTGAATTTACCAACAAAATGAAAACATCTTGAGATAAGTTATGTAGGCCCTATTATCTATAGTAGTACAATAGATTTTTCTACCATTAATAAGCTATATTTCAGTTGAATTATTATATAGTTTACGAAAATATAGGTCCTACTAAGTATAAAGCATTTAAAAAGACTATGCTGCTGAACAAAATCATTTTTTATTTTAAATTTTCTATTTTGCACTTCAATTTTAAAGTAATAAATTATGTTTGTAGAATTCAAAGTAGCAACTGACCACTATCTTGATCCTAATCGTTAGGCAATAATAACAAATGCTGGAAAGTGTAGGAAGCTTAAACTGCAGACATTGTCTTTGATAAAAAAAATTGAAGCGCTGTACTCGCACCACGTCTCACCTCTCAATAAATTTAACAAATATTTCCGAAAATTCACCAATTCCGTCCATGAAAATAATCCAATTAATTGGTATCAACTATTAAATTATGTTGTAGGTTCTGTTGGCCATTAGTACATCCTCTTAGGCCTTATTGAAGGGAGTTTTCAATTCTACACAGTTATTCACTTTCACGAAAACATTTCTTCTGGGTAAACGATAGAAAGTAGAACAATACCGGGTTCGATTCTCAGTCGGGGCAAGTTAAGGCTGATTCACAATAAGCCGGGAACGTAAACGAGAACGAGAACGGAAATAATGTTAAAATAAACACATTTAAATGCGAACATTCACAATAGTTAATTGTGAATGCTCACATTTAAATACATTTATTTTAACAATATTTCCGTTCTCGTTCTCGTTCCCGGTTTATTGTGAACCAGCCCCTACCTGATTGAAATTTTTTCCGGGGTTTTCCCTCAACCCAACATGAGCAAATGCTAGGTAACTTTCGGTGCTGGACTCCGGACTCATTTCACCGGCATTATCACCTTCTTCTCATTCAGACGCTAAGTAACCTAAGATGTTGATAAAGCGTCGTAAAATAACCTACTAAAAATAACAATACACTGTTAGAATTTTTATCCACCGAGGAATGCTTTTCCACATGGAGAAGATCTTGAGAGTTAATATTATTTACATCACGAACTACAAAGAAGTGAGATTTTTGAACAGGAATTTCTATCTTACATAAAATTGTTCGTAAATTCAACTTAAAATGAATTAGGGGCCCAGTACTCTCGTTTGTAGAAACTCCTCATAAAGATCTATTGCTTATAAAATTTGTGGTGGAGAAGGTTATTGTAGGTAGATGTTCTCCCACTAATATTATTCTCTTCTCATTTCTAATCCTCTATTTTTTATAACCGCAACATTACCATATAAACTTGAAATAACACTAATAACAAAAAAGATTCCGGAATAAAAAATTATAAGGTATTATATAAAGCTTATAGATACATTACGCCACCACCACCACCACCACCACCACCACCACCACCACCACCACCACCACCACCACCACCACCACCACCATCATTATTATCATCAACTTTCAATCTCCGAGCCACTTGGACCAATTCAGGTAAAACTTCCATGGGGATTAAGAATCAACTTTTGATATAAGTAGCAAGACTGTCTGTTCATATCAACGACGTAACGCAAGACCTTCGCTAAAGACAATAAATCTCTAATTGTCTACCGACAATAAAATCCTTATTCGCTGTTTTTAGCTAGAAATGCTTTACCGTAAATATGACAAATTTCGAAATTGTTGTAGTGTACCGGTAAGGAAATAAAGACCTACAGTAATGGCAAAATTAAAATCTTTCGTTATCAAGTAGTACAAGGACTTGTTTTCTTTCAAACTGTCGAAAATACGTGAAAGTTTTACGTTTTCGGAAATTACTTACCCATCCAATTATTATTATTATTATTATTATTATTATTATTATTATTAATTTATGTTGCATATTAGTTGAAATTTCACCAATTTTCATTGATATAACCCACAGGAGACGAAAATATCAACCTAACTTACAGGCTGTTACAGTACGATCTCACGAAGCAAAGCAGGCAAACTGATACATGAGGAAAGGGTTTCTTTATAGCTTTCAAGGTTATCTGAAGGTTCATTCCTTCCCTTACTACAGTACAGTACAAGGTGCTCATAAACTTGTTCTCCGTGTTTCAAAAATGTATTTTTATTAAAATCAGGTTGAAACTCTAACATAATTTCATTTATTTTCTATTTATGATTTAACATGCAATTGCATTCTGCAGTGAACTGTACAATTATAGAAAATAGCCGGTATATCCCGTAAACTATCACCACCTCCACAGTCATCATCACTTACCACTATCGACGGTCTAGAGGTCATTATGGGGTTTCGGGATTCTTGTGTTCAAACGAGAATGCGGGCGAAAGACTTTAAAAGTGGATAATGTCCTTAGAGTGGCTTTCTGAGGGACAGAAATAAAGTTCGGAGGCACTCATGTTTTTATGACAAGTAAAAATCCTGTTCCTGATAAAGGGTTCCACACAAAATTTGCCGACAACTACTCGACAATATTGAATTTCAACACAGAAAGCTAACCTCTTCAATTGAAAGGATATATATCGACTCTCAGGATAAAAATCCACATTTTTTTTCCTTATTGTCTTTCAAACTTTGGTGACATGATTCTTGGGAGTAAACTAAGAAATTTATATAATTCAAACTTGAAAATCGAATTTGGGTACCCAAAGAATTTTTCTTTGGAAAAAAATAATAAAATTTTGGACCAACTTAACTTCATCAGAAATTGATGTAAGGTAAAACTGCTTTCCCCAAAATGATCCCCTACGTGTGGAGAATGTTACAAACTAAAATTATTTATCTTGAACCATTTTAAAAAATATATATACTTACATATTTTTTTCTAAAACGCTTATATAATGTGGCATATGAAATGAATGAATATATACAATATATATTTCATTCATTTAGTGTTCTACCCAAGAGCTGGTCTTGCACTGCAAATCCAGCTTTCTCGACTTATATACAGTATACACACACATATATATTTATACATACATTTGTATATTTTTGGGCTAAAATAATTCTAATTGATTGTAAACAATCATTTTAGTTTACAACATAGCCACACGTTTAAGCTTTAATTTGGTAGGTACTTCAATGAAGTGTCTACTTTTTGTCCATTGGAAGGATAATAAATATCGGAAAATGTAAAATAGGAGAATACAGACACTGAAGATGGCGTAAGGTATAGAAAGTATAGTGCACTTATATTATAAATGCCCAAATAATTATAATATTATTCAGATAATGGGTACAAGTTATATACCTTTTTAAAACTATAAGAAATGAGCTTCCAAATGAGGCAAAAACATTATTTACCAAACTTTTGAAGAAATCTAACATTTTTACATTCGATGAATTATATCTTAAATGAAATGTGGTAGGGCCTACTACTTCAAGGTTTGGACCCTTTGACCCGTAGCGTCATTCTATTAAAGATTAGAATCAGTGGTTGACATTCACAATTAAAGAGTGTCATAGCTAAGTATTACCACATCCAAAAATGTCTCCACATCTGTATAATTTTTATGCATTACAAAAGAGGATGTATACGACTTAATAAATATCGTACAATAATCACAAAAAGAAATTATGTAGGCCTACTCATGTATTTTAACTCAATTTTTTTCAAGAAACCACCAACTACGTTGCAATCTGCTCGCAACGTTCAGTGGCTTCAAATAAGTGGGTTTTAAATTAAATTTACACGAAAACCGTCCACGCTACTGAAATACATCAAAAGGATAAATTATTTTTTGTTACATTTTATATCGATATGGACAAAAATCACTATCCTTCTCGCATTAGTTACGGAATAAGAGGGTGTTAAACATTTGGGAAAAATTTTTTCTGAGAAAATTATGAATTTTTTTTACCAATATGGTATTATACATTTTTGTTTCATACAACATGAACTATTCGCTCCGAAAATCTGTAGGGTATTTTACATCCACCATATAGGCCTATATATAACTTATGTAAATTATAATTTCAAAAGGGTTAGTATTGAGTTAGTATTGCTATGTAATCCCTGTGGCAGATTGTGTTTCGAACAAGATAATAAAAAATAGACGTTTAACGCAATCTGAAATAACTTTCATGTTTATCGAAGATACTCGCATAAATTATTAGCCCCAACAATTAATAAATGTAGAAGATATTTAGTGATTTTAAAGAAATGTAATAAAATATTTTTCGTAGCTCATAATTTATTAATGAAATCCACGTGGACCATTCCCATGGGCTAAAAGAGCATTAGGACAGATTTTATCTGCAGGAGCCCCTTTCCTTGCAGTCATTCATCAGTTACGAGTATGATTGCATCATCACTTTATCACCGCCAAAGGGAAAGTGCCAACTAGCGGCAAGTTAGAAGGGCTTCACATCTGACCAGCAACTGCAAATTAAGATAAAACAGAAAGCTGAGATGCTTACCTTTTCTTCTTCTTCTTGTGAGCGAGTTGATATAAGACCGGATCTGAGGTGTGTGTTTGCACTGAGTAGGCTGTATTCATGAAAGTCTGAACTTATTATCTAAGCAACTTGAATCAAAGAAAAACCTTCAATGTAACAATACAACACATTCATTATTTCATAGCTGCTGTGGGTCTTGAAAACAGATGTTCAGGGGTTCCTCCTAAATGTGTAGGCACGAAAGCAGCTGTAATACTATCGACCCTGACAGATTAGAAGGCAAAGGAGTTCACTTGAGGTCACCACCCATCTTTAATTATTGCTAGAACAGAGACTTCGTTCCGAAGCAGAAGTGATATATTGGATTAGAGCGGGAGAAACTTTAATGTGCATTTTGTACTGCAGAAGGAAATCAGCTGGGAAATATATTCATTGAACCATTTGCCCTGCAGTTCTCTACCATTTCCTCTCTCTTTAGATTACAGATTTCATTTTATTTGTTATTTTTAAGATGGGAAACCGTAACATAACTACAATAACAGACTTTCTAAGAAATTTAAAATAAATTTAACTGTGCTATATCAATCACTAATGTCTTATGTAGAGTAAGACAATAAGGACAGATAAGAATATTTTAAAATTATTTTTGTCTGTAGATATTAATTTGAAGGTTTTTAATTTGTTTTCCGATTTGAAATTGTTCAATTACAATGTCTTATAATCTAAAAAATGTTAAAACAGAATTCTGTCATTAATTAGACCTACAGTACCTTAAAATACATTAAAGGTGATATGTTTCAGTTGTATGAACACTAATAAATACAATAAGATTGTTAAGATATTAGTTATAGTCAGACATGTTTCGGAGATGTTTCTCCATCTTCAGTGACTAGTACCTTAAATAAAATTTCATTTTCTTCGTTTCTTCATATTTTCACCAAATAATACCTCACGAGACATGCAGATGTATAGCTAAGAAAAGTAGCTCTCTTTTAAGTCACTTTTTGTTTAATATTTCCGCTTGCTTAATTTCATTTAGGATATTCCTCGGCAAAATTTCTGTGACAAGTAATATATAATTCTAGTGAAGAAAAAGAAACTTCCTTTCATAACTTATTTCTACAATATTACTGTCTTTATTCAATTCAGATATTTTTTGGCAGACTTCCCTTGTCAGTTAATATAGGACTTTTGTGAATACTTCTAAACTTCCATTCCATGTGGCACTTGTACAATGCTACACTTACAAATGACTTTTAGGAAACCCGGAGCTCATTGTCTTCCTTACATAAGCCAGCCATCGGTCCCTATCCTGAGCAAGATTAATCTAGTATCACACCTCCCTCAAATCCATTTTAATATTATCTTCCCATCTACGTCTCGTATTCCCGAAAGTGGTTTTTCCCTCCGGTCTCCAACTAACACTCTGTACGCATTTCTGGATTCGCCAATACATGCTACATGCCCTGCACATCTCAAACGTCCGGATTTAATGTTCTTAATTACGTCAGGTGAAGAATACAATGCATACAGTTCTATGTTGTGTAACTTTCTCCATTCTTCTGTAACTTCATCTCTCTTAGACGCAAATATTTTCCTAAATACCTTATTCTCAAACACCCTTAACCTCTGTTCATCTTTCAAAGTGAGAGTCCAATTTCACAACCATAATATAACTGTTTCATAAATTCTAACTTCCAGATTTTTTGACAGCAGACTAGATGACAAAAGCTTCTCAACCTAATAATAACAGGCATTTCTCATATTTATTTTGTGTTTAATTTCCTCCCAAGTGTCATTTACATTTGTTACTGTTGCTCCAAGATATTTGAATTTCTCCACCTCTTCAAAAGATAAATTTACAATTTTTATATTTCCTTTTCTTACTGTGTTCTGGTCACGAGATATAATCATATACTTTATCTTTTCGGGGTTTACTTCCAAACCTATCGCTTTACTTGTTTCAAGTAAAGCTTCCGTGTTTTCCCTAATCGTTTGTGAATTTTCTCCTAGTATATTCACGTCATCCGCATAGGCAAGAAGTTGATGTAGGCCTACTCTTTATTATTATTATTATTATTATTATTATTATTATTATTATATTGATGTTATTTATTAACACCATTGTGTATGCAACTGTTAATGCTCGATTTTGACTTAATTTCAAGTCCATAATCGTGGGTTCTAATCCAGCCTAGGGAATTTGTCCGTTATTGCGTGAAGCTACACTGTCTATACCTATGCTATTTGGACGTATTTTTGCCACACTTTACAGGAACGCGTACCACGTGTCTAAGATAAGTTATATATGAATAAGAATTGCTCGAAAAAGCTGTCAAACTCTTAAATGGGTTCCTTTGCGAACGCATGGAAAAGTCGCTATACACATTCTATTATTTAAACTGCAGAGCTATAAATAGTTACAGCAATAATATTATATAATTTCTACAGCGTTATAATGTATCGTTTAGGAATATTTAAGGCTTGAGACATAGGTTTTCTTTACTCACTATTACAGACTTTGTAAAAAATTAAATACTTAAATTTGCATACATGTCAAAAAGCTGAAATTTTGTCATTTTCAGAACCGAAGTAGCCTACATTAAAAGTAAGGCAATTATTATGGCATTTATATAAGAAATTCAAATAGCCTATTTTTACAGAAGTTATTATTTTAATTAGTAATTTTTGATAATTAAATAAAATATTTTTTTTTCAACGCATACAATAGCAGAAGCACTACTATAATAACGTATTTTAAAGATTATGTTATTAAAAATATAGACCTAGGTTCTTTTATCATTTTTTCTTCAGATCTATGCACTCATACTCACATTTGCAAATTTAAAAATAATTATTTTATTTCACATAGTAAGTAAAATAATAGAGAGTAAAGAAAAAAAAAGTAACTAAAATTTCTGCCCTACCTTTAAAATAACCCTAAATGATCTATATAATAGTGTAAAATTAACGTGAAATTATGACTAAATTTTTGTATACCAGTTAGAAGATTTATGAGTTTTCTACGCTTTCGTATAGTCCTACAAGTCACCTCAAAGTAGACGATTTTATTTAAACTGTCGTCGTACGTCATTCACTAATAAATAAACGTATTTTCAAGCGAAGGGATTAACAACCGATATGGCATATCAAAACAAACAAGTTATCGTGTGATAATATTTTGACTTTTAAGAGGTGCTAAGTATAGGTTTAACCTTATCAACAAATGAATAACATGTAGGCTATATCGTAATATTGATACTAACGGCTGGGACGATATATTCGAAGGCACAATATCATAATTCGAATATTTGAGGACAATAAGTATAGAGTCAATTTGTAAACAGCAATTGAATTGACAGTTTCAAAGGCCTCAGAAACAGATAAAATAATACAGGTGTTGAATTATAATCTTTAAATTGTCGTTACAAATTTGACAATAATATTTTGACTTCAATATAGAAATGTCCCAACAAAATAGGTATTATAATAATAAGCAATTCTAAAAGGAAACAATTTTTTTAATAAATCATATCGAAGAAACATTTATATTACATAGATTTCTACCTAGATGGCAGCAGTGTCTGATGTACTACACCCTACGAAGTTTTTTTTCCGTTAAGCTTCAGTTCTATACGCCCAGGGGTTATATGGTAGTTATATGGTGCTCCCCCCTCTCCATTCCCCTCCTCGTCCCATTCCACAATCCGTATCCTCCCCTCCTCTACTTCGCACCCCATAAAAAATTGTCCGACTCTGTGTGTAACTCCCTACTCCACCGCCAGAGGGGCGGTACGGATCATCCCACCCTTTCAGTTGAAGAAGTACATAAATCCTTTGTCAGTAGCAAGTTGAAAGTCGAACTGTAAAGAAGGAAAATATACGAGCTCCGTGAAAACTTTTTTTTTATTAACCTTGACGAGAGAGAAGATATAGTAACTCCAGATAATTTAATAGTCCAGTTAGCAATATTAAACGAGTTTCGTAACAGTTTATGTATATGCATTTCCATTGCAAATATAATTAATTACTGTATCAATTATCTATGAATATGGATGCTGTTTGAATACTTCATCACAATTTCTCTATCTCTCTACAGACAGAATGATATAGTAATCCTAGTGTCTCAGTGAGAACTCCATATATGCACGACAGGCAAAACAAAACAACAGTTACAAACGTAATATGATGTAATAAACACCAAGTTATAATACATATATGTCATTTAACGATTGCATATCATTTTCTGACAATATTTATTGTCTATTTAAGCCTATAGTTATGGAAATTGGTAGCGGTATGAAACAAAATTATCCCAGAGTCCGACGATAAAAATGTTAATTCCAAACAAAGTTACGCGTACATATCAAAATATCCATATTCATTATTCATAATGAAACATACGAGATTTTAAAATACTGCTATTGTTAAGCCCACGGTTTGATAACATGTTGCAATAATGAATGTCTTCCGACTCTGGAAATATAAGCAGAACAAGTCTAATTATTTTATTTTTTGAAAGAAAAAAATATATTCGAACACAAAACAATTATGAGAATATTAAATATTCTTACAGTACGAAAATTTTAGAAAATATTTTTTACTAAGTCTTATCATCATCATCATCATCATCATCATCATCATCATCATCATTATCATCATGAACTATGAAAGGTGAGGCTTGTTGCCTGTTCCATAATTCTCAAGTTGAAATTGGTCTTTCCATCTCATTTTCAGTCTTCATAATTATGTTGCGTTTTCCAGTTGGTTGATAATGAAATTCTTGTTAAGGAATTTTGATGTTAGACATTCTATGTAGGGTCTACTTTCATTATTTACCCACAGTTTTTGACAGTCTATTATTTCTGTCTCAATGTATTTCACTCTAAGTTTATCCCTATCAGTTTCATTTCACTTTTTATGTAATCTTGTAACCCCCAAAAGATATAGCAAAAATTATAATTAGTATTATTACCATCCTTATTTATTATAGCAAATATAATAGGCCTACTTATAAAATTATAAATAATATTACATTTATTACAGTGTATTCTGTACTCCCCAAGTTTTCAATCCCTATCGACGTACAAAATAAACCCATTTCTTTTTTGGATATGCACTAGGCTCACAAGTGATAAGACTGCAGCAATGTGAACTCAGAACGATAAATTAGAAAAGGACAACAAATTCGCACAAGTGAAAGTCATTAATAATATTTAGCTAACTCAAATCATCATAATCATCACCACCACCACGACCACCATCACTTTCAACATCAAAGGTCAGATCTAGTGAGACTCAATAGGCTGTCACCAGACAACTCTTCTCTCCATCTCTTCCTTGGTCTTTCCCGGTGATGAATAGTATCGTTGTCTGTAGCTCAAAACAATCTCGGCATAGACTTTTTTGTCATCTGGTGGGTAGATTCAGTGTATATAAATTTTCCAGTTATTAATATACTGTACGTTTGAATAAATTCGTTATTATCATAGACTAATGTCTACATTCTTCTTCCTAGTGAAGGGTCTGTATATAGCAGCCCCTCTCAGGTATTATAAACCCTGTTTGTTCTACATGATTTTATTTCGTAGTCCATACTTTGATTCTATATAAAAGGGAAGTAGTAGTCATGGCTTAAACACATGTGAACTCTTTCACATAGTAAGTTCACAATATTGTGACATAGAAATGTTTTTTTCTATTTAGCTTGTCTTCTGTTTTGTAGGTCTATGTTTGTTGTCACAGTCTAGTTTCAACACTTAAAAGACCAGACTTATTGTTCTACTATCCGATTATCGATAACTTATATTTAATAATAATAATAATAATAATAATAATAATCTCCAAGTTTTATGTTTCTTAGACACCGGACCCAGCATCACGAATAAAATCATATATCGCATATTGTAAAAGAATCCAGAATTTAATTGTTCAAATTATATTCTATACAAATATCCTTGTTCTTCCTTAGCTCTGGATTTAAACTCAAAAATATTTTCGGATGTCTATCGTGTTCTATTATTTTCATTTTATTGCACAACTTTCAGTAGCCGGATATATATTTTATTTAATTCATTAGCCAGATATTTCATATATGTTATATGGACATTCTAACTTAGAGAAATGGTATACGCCTAAGTAAAATATTTGCAAAAAAAATATACAATACATAATAAAGCAGGTTAATATAATTTATAAGAACGAACAATTCACCAGTTGAGAAGGCTCGAATATAGAAATTCTCTTCCGGGATGTCTTTTTTTATGCACACTCGTTATTATTCTTGAGGTGATAATAATAATAATAATAATAATAATCATCATCATCATCATCATCATAATAATAATCATCATCATCATCATCATCAATCTTTACAAAGGATTAAACATTCCTCGCCTGGCCACTTTTTTAATTTTCTTTCTGTATTTTTGTTTTCCTCCAACTAGACTGTCGAAATATGGGACCAGTGTGAAATGGGGTGAGGAAGACGCCAGCTGATACCATATATCTTGCAAGAGAATTTGATATAAATGTCCTTTAAAAAATCAAATAAAACATAATGCGTAGAAAATAAAGCTGTTTTATCTCGGATAACGTTACAGAGGACTTTGTTTTTTATGTATTCTGTCTTCTAATTACGAATAAACACGAACATTTTTACGAAATTAAACTGAATTTTCATTCACATTATAGGCTATTTTAAAACTCACAAATTCTCTATCTCCAAGTAGGCCTAGGACTACTTGTATTTCTATTCCTATTATTATTATTATTATTATTATTATTATTATTATTATTATTACTATTATTATTATATTATCCTTACTATTAATCATTTCTACGGCTGTTTACTAGTAAGAAATGTACGTTGCTTGAAGTCTGTTTTCATTTTCTATTTAAGTTATAAACTGAAATGATTTAGCTTAAGTGAGACAATGTAAATACAAGATGGTGAAATTGTGGGTGAAGTTCTCTTAAAGCGTTATGCAATTCCTAGATAGTTATGAAGTACTAAAGTATCTGTCTCTAAAGAGGACTGATGACAGAACTTTCCAGTATGTATCATACAACAAAAACAATTCCGACCTTTATGGAATTACGTTGAGTACGTAGGCCTAACTGCATATATAGAAAATTTAATTTAAATACGCATAAATTATATTGTAATAATAATAATAATATAATTAACTTTGCAAACATATGTAGGCCTATAATATATATGCCAATAAAATGTTGATACGTACTCTGATATTTTTCAGTACACTAAAATTTTATTATTACTGTGAAAAGTGTTCATCATAGCACATTTTCTTAATTTTCGTAAGATTTCCAATTTTATCTCCTTGGAATGTTCTACACTTTCTTCTGTTTTTGAGGTTACAATTCAGTGTAGCCTATAATTTTTTCATAAAAAAACTCCTGTACCATAACTTATACCTGTGGTTAACGCTACTATACAATTAATAAACAATTTTCTCTTTATTAAAACTATAATTATTCGATATAATGACATTCACTTGTTTCACATATCATTACGGGCCATTACAATTATTAGTTTATATATATATATATATATATATATATATATAATAAATATATGTGCTGGTCAACAGTATGATAATAATAATAATAATAATAATAATATTATTATTATTATTATTATTATTATTATTTATCCGCTGTATCACAAGTAGTTGCGACGTACAGTTTCAGTCTGCAAATCCAACGGGCCCAGGATTGATTTCCGATAAGAAAGTGGGAATCTACTCTATTTCCTTCCCCTGCGACTGGATGTGTGACCTTGATTTGTCTGTTTTGTGTTGTTTAATGCGATGACCTTGGATGAAGTTGATCACGTGGCTATGGAGTCATAGATATTTAATGTTGTTTCATTACCTAGTAGGTTACATTCCACGAAAGTGACAACTGAACAAGCCAGGGACTTCAAGCAATCTTTGAAACATCATGACGGGTGTTGGTGGCAAATATCGCAAATAATTGAAATAATAATAATAATAATAATAATAATAATAATTATTATTATTATTATTATTATTATTATTATTACACTAGAGAGTCACTAGATGCTATATTATAAAGTCGAAGGTAGCGAGTTCGATCTCGATGAAGTAATGGCATATTCCATTTGACCCAACACTTCCGGCTCACTATGACTCTCGAGTTTATTCAGCCTTCAACGGGAACGAGTATCAGGGAATTTCCTTGATGGTAAAGATGGCACTCACGTAGGCCTGAATCACTATATTGCTATCTACTAATACCGATTGTATGCAAAAGTGAAAACCTTAACTTCCCCCTACCTTGTGGGTCTCCAAGGTCTATAATAGGGATTACTTTATTTATTAATCTTAATGGGAAAGCATAGCCTAGCTGTAGTCTTCATTTAACAATTAATTCCATAGTAAGGGAAAGCCAGTGTATGGGACCGGTGACCACCCAGCATTGTGATGCACTTGGGGAGCTACGATAGGTAACGAAATCCGGTTACGAAAGCCAGCTATAACGGCTGTGGGAATCATCGTGCTAACAACACGATACCTCCATTCTGGTTGGATGATTGTCAGGCTCTGCTTCGGCATGTGGGCGTGAGGCCAGCAGCCGGCTGGTCGGTCATGGTCCTTCTTGGGCTGTCGTGCCTCCGATTATTATTATTATTATTATTATTATTATTATTATTATTATTATTATTATTAAACAATATGTCATATCAATAATTTAATTCTAAAAACTCTGCTTTGCCTTTCAACCATGTTCGTCTCTCCTCCACTGTTCCTTTACCTTTAAATTTACTTCATTCTACTGATATTTTTTTATTTATTTTCTTCTCGATCTTCGTCTTCCTTTTATTTTAAATATACTCAGTTTTCCACTAATTCCATCATTAATGTTCTATTTTAATTCACCCTTTTTTTTAAATCTAATCTAATCTTCCCAGCTGGCTTTTAACATTCCGCGGAATCTAAACGATTCTTTTCCTTCTTTCCAAGTTGCCATTTTTCGTTTCAGAATAATCATAGACTCTAGACAATTTTTTAATATATGTTTTTCTTATTTGAATGTTCATATGGCGGAAAGGGATTAAGGTTTTTTTAATTAATTAAGGCTTATTCAGCTAAACCCATTCTTGTTTTAATTTCGATTGCATTTTTATTATTATTTGTAGTAAAATTGCCGAGGTATATCAATGTACTTTAATTTTTTTAATTCACTTGTTTTCTTCGTATTTTCTCATTTCTCTACGGTTATTATTCAAGGCTTTCCATCTGCATATTTCATAACATGTCCAATCGATCTGAAGCTTTATACTTTACTTTTGGCCACAATATGGAGTTTTTAAAATCTGTTACATATCTGTATTTTATCCAGCATCATATAGGCCCTACATTATTAATTAAAACAATAACAATGTTATTACAAAGAGTTTAAGAAGATTAATAATTGCTTACACAGCGTATAATTCATCATCATCATCATCATCATCATCATCATCATCATCATCATCACAATATTTCATGTACCAAACCTTATACTGTAATTTAACCCTTGTATTCCTAAAGACAGTTATCCAGTCACTGCGGATCTAAACCCCGCAATCTTCACCTCCTCATTTCCATGTTTGCAAGGTCCTTCTGCACTTAGCTAGCTATCTTATTTTCGATCTGCCAACTCTTATTTTACAAACAGAATTAACATTCAGGATGTTTCATGCAGTTCTATTATTACTCGTTCTGAGTCAATATGTCAGTTATTCAAATCTTCTGAGATTTAATATCAGTAACAATACCGATAATTCGGTACAAATTTTGGCGTTAATTTGTTTCAATTTTCCAGTCTCATTAGTCATATATAGGTCCATATATTTTCCTTAGTATTTTTCTTTCTCTAGTATTAAGGGCTTTAATTATTTCTCTATCAGTTAAGCCCAAACTTCGTTTTCATAGACCACAGCAGATTTAATTATTGCTTTATAAATTCTTATTTCAACGCTTTTGAAAATATATCTGACATTAATAATTTTGTCTTAGGCCTATGTTTTACCGTAATGATTATCTGCAGCAATTTAATCCTTAATTTCAACTATAACATCATTATCATATATAATTCTTGGACCTAAGTATTTAAAACTGAGTTCTACATCGTATAACACAGATTATAATTGTTCACAAATTTTGGAATTAAAATTTACAATAACAGTCGCTCCAAAGAGCGAGTTTAGAAGCCTATACTGGCAGAGTTAAGGCCATACGGCCTTCTCTTACACTCTACCAGGTCACGAAGTATACAAGTAGTGAAAATTAAACAAAAAGTTAAAGAACAGAACACTAACATATTACAAAAAAAATAATAATAGCATAATAAAATCGACACTAAACAACATGAAAATAATACCATAATAGAAACAAAGAAAGTAAAATATATTAGAATATAGTAAAAGCAACTCATTTAGTACAAATAGTTAATATGGAAAACGTAAGGAAGAATATAACAAAATGGAATGTAATAAAATGATAATAAAAAATTAAAGAAATACGAAAATTAAATAAAATTCACAATAAAAAAGGTATGATAATAAATTCATCCGCTGATCAAGAGAACAAAAAAAGGGAAAGGAAGGAAAAGAAAAATATATATTTTTACAAAACTATCGCAGAGAAAAGGGCTTATAACTGTAAGGAATCTGAATTGAAAAAGTGCAATTTTAGTTTATTTTTTAAACTAGACAATGTCCGACAGTCTCTGACATGTTGTGGTAGAGAGTTCCAGAGATAAGCTGCAGAGACGGTGAAAGATGAAGAGCAGAAGGATGTTCTGTGTTTAGGAATGGAGAGTGTGATATGGTGTTGTGAGCGAGTATTTATTTCGTGATATGAGGACAAATGTTAAAAACAAGAAGCTAAGCAGCTAAAGTTAAAGTTTTGAAGAATATTGAAGAGTAACGTGAGAGTGTGAATAGTTTTTCGCTCTTTGAGACGGACAAAAGATAGCATATTTAGTGAAGGTGTGATACGGTCAGATCTACGGACGTTGCAAATAAATAGAATTAGTCTAAGTTGTAAGAATTGCATGACACAAATATCTTACACCCTGGAATTGTTTAACTCCTTAAAAACTATTGAATAACTTGCGTTCGAAATAAGATTTCGCAAACATTATAAATATATAAAAAGATAATGTTATAGGAAACAGTTTCATGATAGGAAAATTGAAGTACAAGCAACAACCTGATATTTGTGAATAAGCAAATAACTTTTAAATTCCTTTAAAATAAATAACTATTCTTGTCTTGCACAGATTCTTTGTGCTAACATTATATTCCAGCGCTGTGATACGCATTACAGACGACGAGAATTTGCAGTGTACCACGGGTCTGGGTAGATATTGATTTTCGTCCCGTCATATTGAATTTTGTGACGTCAGGGAAATGAATTCCATGCATGATAGATTCAGGAAGTGAAGCAAGAGCGAGACAGAGAAAGAGAATGGAATAGACAGAGAGAAATGAAATGACCAAGCGAAAGAGAGTGAGGGAGAGATATAGAGAGTATGAAAGAGAAGGAAAGAGATTAGTTTTTTTGTATGTATAATATAGTAGCAAGCAGATAGGTGTGGAGTAAGATGGAATATAACACTGCTGGATTGGGTTTAGATTTTAGAAGTTATGATGAGTTATGGGTATGACTTATGGAGTAAGAAGTAGAGAAAAAAATTGGAGGAGACGAAAAGGAGGGTTGTAGATATCCAGTGATGCAAGGAAAGCGGGCAGAAGGAGTGAAAATCGACTCAGTCGGCCGAACTGACTTTGATTTGCAGCTTTTCTTTAAGCTAACTGACGACGGTGTGCCATTTGTTTTCAATCTATTTCATTTTAAGGATATTACTAGCAATTTATATTTGCCTTTTACACGTTAACAACATCATATCCTTTGTTACACCTCCCTCCCGTGCAAAAAGGCGTAGGCCTATTGTAGGGTAAATGGGCCCAATCTTAGCTCACTTTTCTGACAACTCAATGTCAAAGTAAATCAAGATTCGGATCTCAATAACATATGTATGTATGTATGTATGTATGTATGTATGTATGTATGTATGTATGTATGTATGTATGTATGTATGTATGTATGTAAAATGATCTGTTTTATTTAACGACGCTTGCAACTGCAGAGGTTATATCAGCGTCGCCGGTGTGCCGGAATTTTGTCCCGCAGAAGTTCTTTAACATGCCAGTAAATCTACTGACACGAGCCTGTCGCATTTAAGCACACTTAAATGCCATCGACCTGGCCCGGGATCGAACCCGCAATCTCGGGCATAGAAAGCCAGTGCTATATCAACTGCGCCAACCAGGCCGACTATATGTATGTATGTATGTATGTATGTATGTATGTATGTATGTATGTATGTATGTATTTGTTTAATTTATTGGCATCATAGCAATACTACATGATTTATAATTATAATACTTAGACCCTACATCAATTTACAATACCTAACATATTTACAAAATACCATACCTTTTAAGGATATGTTTTTACTTAATATAAATAACTTACAAACGTTCTTTCTAACATTTTGAAAATTTTTAAGTTTGTCGTTATAGAATAATGACTATAATAAACCTAGGACTACCTACTAAAGTTACAGTAATGTCTACTATGAATACAACAATATTAACTCATTTTAAATTTTGATTTTATATACATATTACGTAAATTGGAATGTGTCTTAATGTTCATTCATTATTATTTACTTTAACCTGTCTCGTTACTATCTACCATCTACCTACTGTAGTTACAATACTGCCTACTGTGGACACGAATTTCAATTTGTAGGCCTATACATATATTACATAAATTGAAATCTGTCTTATTGTTGAAATATTATTTACCTTCATCTTAACCTACATATTACAGTAGGCCTTTATATACATAAACTGGAATCTATCTTAATGTTGATACATTGTTATTTACCTTAGCCTTATTATACAATAATAAACCTGCTTACTAGACTTCTAAGTTATATTTATATATGTAGGCTATGTGTGTATGCATGTATGTATGAAATAATTATATTATATTATATTATATTATATTATATTATATTATATTATATTATATTATATTATATTATATTATATTATATGTGTATACAAGTGTTAGGTATGTGTATTTAAGTACCCGTTTTATGAGCGTATATGTGTATGTTTTAGGTATATAATGTCACGCCTCTTCTCCATTAGGAAGTCAGAGGGTCCTAATATATGGGCTGTAAAATCATCAGCTCCCTCGTTTTACGCCTTAAATCTCAATGTTAAGCACTGCGACCCTTGAGGACTGAACAGATAATTCTTTACGAGCCTCGACAACTTTCAGGACTTTAAACTCAATGAGCAGATGAAGCAAACTGCAACCAGCCACAAAATAGCTACACACAAAAAAATAATAATAATAAAGGAAAGAGAGCAACTCGCAGAGTTTCTAACATAGTAAGTATAGAAGCTATATTTTCTGTCTTGGTGGAACAGAAAGGAACACAAATGGCTATATATGGATGATGGCAGCCGCTGGGAGAAATATTGGCTATAAAACCTTCAACTGCATGGGTTAAGTTGGCGGGCACAAGCCCATGCCGCACAAGGGTTAAAATGCTAGGGGAGGAGGTAAAAGGAAGAACTCACATCTCTGATAAACACACACCCTTCTTACTAACATTGTCATCTTGGATATAAAACATGTCTCGTATTGTAAGTTACCAACTTTTGAATACCAAAGCGAAGTTCATGCCACTAACTCTTTTCAGTGATAAGTCATTCTAGACAAGAAAATATATTCGTTCTGATTCATTAATCCTTTATGGTCCAATTATAAATATTTCAAAATATAATTGCAACAAAGTTACCTGTAGTAAAAGTGAAATATATTGTATCTAGTAGTAGTAGTAGTAATAGTAGTAGTAGTAGCAGTAGTAGTAGTAGTAGTAGTAGTAGTAGTAGTAGTAGTAGTAGTAGTAGTAATGGTGGTGGTACTAGTAGTAGTCTAATAGCAGTAGGCCTAGTAGCAGTAGTAGTAGTATTTTACTTAGCCTAGCGTCGCTTTGAACTGCAGAGGTTACGCAACAGGATTCTTTTATGTGATATATAAATACAATAATAATAATAATAATAATAATAATAATAATAACATTGTTTTAAACAGATATGAAACGGAAGTATTTTAAACAAAACTTTAAACACAAGAAACAGTAACTCATATACATGATGGATGGTAACTCTGCTCCAAAATTTAAGAGGTGATTCTACTTGTTAAATATAACAAAACTTTTATTACACGTTTCCTTCGATGAAGCACCGTTAAGCAAGAAAAAATTAGTCTTTGTCCAATGTTTGCAGCGCTCTATTGCGGTAATGGCCCGAAGTAATAGCTGATAGCTATACAAGCAGACAGATAAAAATAATCTGAATATTCATTCATTCATTCATTCATTCATTCATTCATTCATTCATTCATTCATTCATTCATTCACTCAATGTTCTGCCCAAGGGTAGATCTTTCACTGTAAACCCAGCTTTCTCCAATCTTTCCTATTTCCAGCCTTTCTCTTTGTCCCCTCATATAATTCATATAGCCTATCTTAATGTCGTCTATCATCTGATATCTTCTTCTGCCTCGAACTCTTCTCCCGTTCACCATTCCTTTCAGTGCATCCTTCAGTTCGCAGTTTCTTCTCAGCCAGTAACCAAACCAATTTATTTTCCTCTTCCTGATCAGTTTCAGCATCATTCTTTCTGCACCCACTCTCTCCAACACAGCTAACGTCTTGAATTGTTTTTTTTTTTTTTTGCAAATTAAATCGTTTAGCCATGAATTTAAATTGAATAATAGCGAAAATAGTTGAAATAAATCTTGCAACGCAGCGCACGTTGCATGTTACAGACTAAGTAGGGCCGCGCTTGCTTAGAGTTATTGCAGCACCCATATGCTTCATAGAAACAAATAACAATTTCCTCTAGATATTACAGATGAGTTAAAACTACGATAATGAATCACACAAACGGAAAATAGGCAATCATTATCATCATCACTATCTAATAAGCCTGTCTGTTTGTATATATAGGCCTATTTACCTATACAGTCACCTATTTATTTATATGCCTAATAGGCATATCTATTGCTCTATTCACCCATCCATCCATCAGTCCGTTCATCCATCCATCCAGCCATCCACTCACCCATTCATCGACACGTCTATACCCCATACATATCCAGCCATCCATGTATGCATCCACTTACCTATCTACGTATCTATTCACTTATCTGCTCATCTATCCATCTATCCATCCATCTATCCACCCATTCTTCCACACATCTATACATCCATACATATCCATATATACCATACATGTATGCATCCACCTACCTGTTCACGTATTCTCTTATTTGATCATCTATCCAATCATCCATTCACACACTAATCCAGCCATCCATCCATGTACCCATCTATCCACCCATTAATCCACACATCTATACACCCATTCATATCCGGCCATCCATGAATACATCCATCTACCTATCACGTACCTATTCACTTATTTGCTCATCTACCCACCCATCCATGCACACACCAACCCATCTACCCACCCATTCTTCCACACATCTATACATCCATACATATCCATATATGCATTCACCTACCTGTTCACGTATTCTCTTATTTGATCATCTATCCACTCATCCATTCACACACTAACCCAGCCATCCATTCATCTACCCATCCATCCAAACAACCATATATCCACCCATTCATCCACACATCTATACATCCATTCATATCCGGTCATCGATGTATACCTGCCTATCCACGTACTGTATCTATTCACTTATCTGCTCATCTATCCACCCATCCATCTATCCATCCGTCCGTTGATCCATCCATCCATTCATCCGCCCGTCCGTCCGTCCATCCATCCATATATCTACCTAGTTATCTATCCAGTTATCTATCTATTCATTCAACCTTCAGTCTATAATATGTTGGTCTATGTCTATCTATCCGTACGTCAAATCATCCTTCCATCAATCCACTCACCTAAATATCTGTCTATCAATCTATATGGCAAAAGACAGATGGATTTCTCACTAGAATTGTGTATTTGACTACTTTCCACAAAGTGTGATGATTTACAAGCAAGCTTAGACTGCATTAGTCATACGCTCAACACGAAATTAAACAACTGCTAAAGATAGCACAGGGCAGTCACAAAGAGCATATATGCTCAACCCTTATGCGAGAAAGACAATCTCCACTTTCTTGTCGGGAATTGAACCTGTGACTAGAAAAGCTACTGCTTATACCATAGCGGAGGAAATAGTATAAAATTAAAAATACATACACGTGCAGACTCCAAAGAAACCAGTACTTTCGTCCGGTATTATAAGCACGACAAACAAAAAGCGAATGCTTTGATTAAGTGTCAAATCCGTTCTGGTTGGAATGTGGTAATTGGCGAGTAACGCTACTAGTCGTTATCGTACTTCAGATTAAACCGATTATATCGCTAATTCCAATACATCCTCCGTGAGAGACATCTCATGCGCAATTGATCTTTTTCACCAAGATCTTTTGATACAGCCCCAGGCTCGCAAATGTCTATATCTAGTTACAAGTACAATTTACGACATCACATCCTTCGATTTTTTAATCTGAATAATTTCGTACTTCAAAAAACCGAGTAGGCAATATCCGAAGTGCTATAACACAAAAGAAAATTACTAATTATACTTTCTTAGGACGTTGCCGCCGAAAAAAAGAAAATAGAAAGTCCATGCCGAATGAAAATTTTAACAAACCCTCTCTCCCTTCGACTCTTAAGTGGCCAATCCTCTCTTTAGCATCATTATCCCTATAAAAAGAATGCCATGTTCCAAGGTTAAGAAAGCATGTCAGATAAAAGATAGTTAAATCAAGAACGGTATATGATGGAGCTGAAGACATGAAATAGAAAAATTCAACAAAGTTATTGAGTTTATTGATAAAGACAGTTGAATGATGTATGATAAATTAAATACCGCATTGGCACCTATTGATTATTATTATTATTATTATCATTATTATTATTATTATTATTATACTATATTAGCTATTTAACTATTGTTATATAATGTGCTTGTTCAGATTTTTCACCAATGCAATGCATTCAGAAATAGCAGAGCATGTGGTTAGCGTGGCACACGGTTATCGAAAAATATTCTAATGGCTTTGGTTAGCGCAGACGTAACTTCATATATCAGCGCAGTATAACAAGAATACTTTCACCACAATCATAGTCATCATTATCGTCGCAACTATCACAGTAACTCTGTTCAGCATTGTACTACTAAACACGCTTCTTCAGAACTTAACCTAACACTACAAACTCAAAAGTAGTCGAATTCCTGTTATTATGTTTAACGTGACATACGGACACAATAAAATATTTCAATAACTTTGAATATTACTGACGAATCCCTATATATCAGCAACTAAAATCTCTGGGAAATATTATTATTATTATTATTATTATTATTAATAGTAGTAATAGTAGTAGTAAGCCTAGTAGTAGTAGTAATAGTAGTAGTAAGCCTAGTAGTAGTAGTAATTGTAGTAGTAGTAGTAGTAGTAGTAGTAGTAGTAGTAGTAGTAATAGTAGTAGGCCTAATAGTAGTAGTATTATTATTAATGAGAAAAATTGTGATTATTTCGAATAGGCCTATCATACTTCTAATTGCAGACACCAAGCTCTTGGTTCTCTATTTCTAATCAAGGTCCTTAAAGGAGATAATATAATCTGTGAATCTTCCATAAACAACGTTAGCTTTCGGTTCCTACGAAAGTTATGAGAAGTCACAAACAATCCTAATAGACATTTTTAAATCTATCTCCCATCTCCAGATCCGTCGAAACTACCAACGTGTACATCAATAAATTTGACCTTATTAATTTATAAACTCATTTTTTTTTGTATAACTGTAAAATATTTATCACAAGTTGTATTATTATTATTGTTATTATTATTATTATTATTATTATTATTATTATTATTGTTGTTGTTGTTGTTGTTGTTGTGATATTATCACTGTCACTAATATTAATGTTAACTGTGAGCTATGCTATGTCAATTGACAAACCCCGTAGGCTATATGGGATCAGACTTGAAATCTAATCTATTGTAACCCTAACCTATTATTAGCTAAGTGTTAATAGATATTGGCTTGAATATTAATAATAATAATAATAATAATAATAATAATAATAATAATAATAATAATAATAATAACTTACTATTACGAAGTTCATAACTTTTATTATTAACAATATGTATTAATTTATAATAAAATATTAAACTTTTCTAAGTAAACACTGGACAAAATTTACATAAAATTGAGTTAAAGATTCCATGTATAATATCGTCGTCGTTCTGGCAGAAATAACTAAGTCCAAAATTGTTGTTTTGAGTTACAGCGATTTTAAAGTTTAATCAAATTTTAAAAATCTGTTTTTCCATAATTTAACCTTTTTTTTTTTCTTCTGATTACATATCCTAGTTAATGTGAAGTTGTTGCCATGTAGATACGCATTATTTCTTAAAATATTCAAAATAATGGACTTCGTCAATTTTGGACTTGGTGACTTCTGCCTGAACGACGACGATATTATTTCACGTTTTACATAAGTACTCATATAATATTCTTTATGTAGTGTTATGTTCCAGTTATTAAAATGTTACTTTCATTGATGCAGATTACATTTAGGAACAACTCGGTGACTAGCAGGACAGTAACATAAGACTGTCTTCCTCTGAGGAACATTATTATAAGAGAGGCTCTAGTAGTCAAAAAGAAACTTTGTACAAACTATTATAAACACATTAGAAGATGTCCCGGAGGGTAATTTTGCTCTTTCGTGGGCCTGTGAACAACCTCATGTACCCCTATTACCGCCATAAAAATCTTTCCGTTAAAAAAAGTTACATGTAATTTAATGGTGTCACAACATCGTCGTAAGCTGCTGTTCTTCTAGCGATTCATCATTATATCGAGGATTATTATCGATTCCATACTATCGACACTGAGAATTTCACACGAAAAGTGTACGCTTGCTACAACAACACGTAAATGAAGCCATAAATCATTTTTACGCTTAGTGTTATTAATATGTCATAAAAGCTTTCGTGCAGAGAATACGAATAAAATATGAATCTGTGAAGTTTCGACGTTCATATAGCATGTTTTACAACTTAAATTAATGTCACGGGGCTAAAATTTAATTTTTGAGGCATAAGACAACGAAACCAGTTTACAAGAGTTTAAGAAAATGTATAAAAATATCTGCAACAATATGTGGAAACAAAATAAAAAATAATAAAAGTACCCATTTAAGTTAAAATTAGAATTTCGGATCTTGAAGTTGAAAAAATTTCGAAGGGATTTTCACAAGTTTTACAATATACAACAGAATGGAGAAAATATTGATTACGAAATAATAATAATAATAATAATAATAATAATAATAATAATAATAATAATAATAACAACAACAACAAATGATGTGGTGGTTGTAACAAAACAAAACTTTTATTCTACCATTAAAATAACAGGGTCTAAGAATATTGTTGTACAGAACCTATCAAGGAGAATTGCCTTAGCCTTGTTATTACCTTTCCATCAAACTAAAACATCAATAAAACCAAAGATGAAACGATATCTAGATACCGAAGTAGCCACATTCCTCTCAATTAAATAAAGGTAAAGAAAAGAATACAGTACATAAACTTGATCCTGTGGATGTCGTCCTTATAGTCATAATAGAAACTAGACTTTGTTTTGGGAGTAACTTTTTTGCCTTTAAGATCCAATCCTATAAATGATTCAAATTTTTATAATATATTTAATTTTGACTACTTCGGTTCAATTTATTACATAATATATTAGGGTTCCATTGTGTAAAAAGATTCGCTATTCAATAGAAAACCTATTCGCTGGGATCAGCGAAATATGCTACTTTAAGACGACGTGGTAATCTTTAACGTACTACGAAAACAATTACATTATCATTACATTTAAAAGAGTATGCTGGTTTTAATGAGATTTTTTTAAATACTGGGCTTATTGTGTAAAAGTGAGGGTCCATGTACAATTTTCTGGAATAAATTTCTCATTTTACGTCTTTTAGTCTAATGATTCGAGAGAGTCTACAGGTTGTGTTTGAAATTGAAATTTTGTGAATTAAACAGGTTCCGTTTTATAACTTACTGTCTATGCGCTCAAATTTTTTAAAATTACTTTTGAAATTGACTAAATTTTAAGTTACTCCTAACTGTCAACCACTCATTGCAAATTCTACAGTATAAGAGTATCGATATTTATATGTCAATAGTGTCAACTATAACTCATAGGCTATAATTATAATAATTTGTATTTATAGGTTATTCCGCAGTGTAAAAACATCTAAAGTCCACTATTTATAAGTTTTATTTTTATAGCCTATATTTTTTAAAATTATTGTGTGATATTTCAGGAACCCTGAGGTTATTCTCTATTTAATATTATTTGTTAGGTATGTAACAGACTAAATATTTGTGTGGAGTGGTAAAAAAAAGGAAACCAATTGTTATCATTATGCAGTAAAATGGGCATGAAATTTAAACTATAAAGACACAAAGTCATGCACTTATGACGTAATTGCAGTTTTAAATCTTTAGTCTGGAAGGTGTTGAATATTTTTCAATGTAGCCTACTGCAATTATTATAATAATTGTAAAAATTGTATTTTATCAATTTTTTTTAATCGAATGAAAATATTTAATATCTTAAATTTTCAATCTACATCTTTCACGAATTTCAGTAAATCTAATATTTTAGCGCAAAATTCCCAAAATATTTAACAAATAATTCGCACAAAATTTAGTTTTTTATTACTTTTATACTTTTTTCTTTGTAATATTTAAATATAGGAGCTCATAAAACACGTAAGTCTATAGAAATGACTCATTTCGCTGGAATTAGGCCTATTACCTGGATTTCACTCAGAAGTTAGATAATCGCGAAGTTGATAAAGCGTCACTTAAACCAATTTAAAAAATCATATTTAATTTCATTTCATAATTTCCCTACAAATTTATAAAAACAAATATACGACTAAGATTAAAATTCTTATGTTTCATTATTTATTTATTGTAACTATTAAGAATTACCTATGATGTCAATGGGAGTAAAATAAATATTTTCTCAGTATAGCTTGGCTCAAATAATTACAGAAAATAGTCATTAATCCAACAAAGCAATTTTATAAATTTAACTTAAATGACATGGCTACACTATACTTGTTTCATAACGTTTTCAATGCTTAAATAAATGTGTAAAATTCAAATTTTATTGCACTGCAGGTATCCTTATGTTAAACAATATGGACTAAGATTACAGAAGAATTTGAACGTAATATTGCTTAGCATTCTGAAGGATTGCTTCACGATTTCATACATCAAGATGTCTGCTACCAGATAGTACAGAAAGAGGCAACAGCATATGTTAAAATTGCACATTCAGTTTACTGAAACAAGCAAGATTGTGACAGCATATTTTTAGACCAACATAACGTTGTATAGACATGCATAATGATTTTACTTACATTATTCTTCTCATTAACAAACAACCCTTAAAAATAGTACAATAAAAAAATTCTCACATCCACCATATTTCCCCCTCTCTTTTCTCCCTTGAAACATCCCTTCAGAAGTTCCGATTTTCCCTGTATAGAGGGCAGGAGTTCCTTACGGGTAACATTTTGTCTGTAAACGTCTCTTTTAATAGATTAGACTCATTTTTCCTACTTATCATATTCCAAATGAGTATGTGATGTCAAAGTCCTATGGACCAATCACGTGCTTTGTTTACATGCGCTTTTTACCCGCTAGGGGCGGTGCGTGCTCACAGAACAAATCTGTGGGTTGCCCCACATTGACAGCACAGCGACATGGACTAAGTGGAAAAGGAGGGGCAAAGACCCTTAAGACCTCTGGTCCCCCCTCTTCAGAAACCCCTCCAGCTCCTAAAACCACCAACCAAACAGTGTTTCTTCACCAACATCATGGCTACCCCTTAGTGCGCCAAATTTGTATTATCTGATCAATATTATTTCCTGTTTGCGAGAGATTTTCATAATGGAATGATTGATGGGCCTCTTCTTGAAATCTGTTGCTTGATAGCTGAAACTGACAATTCAATCTTGAAATTACTGTGAGGGTATAAACGTGTAAAGCTCACGCAAATCTCTATAGTGCCATCCAAACAACAGACCGATGACTACAATACAGCTAAAATGTGCTGTTTGACCATTATATCACACAGCAAGAACTGGTTATTAATAGAAATAAGTAAATGTTTAAATGGTATTTTTTTCTTTTCAGATTTGAAGAAACAAATGAATAAGGAGAAATATAAGAATGATAAACACAATTAGGAAGCGAAAGAAGAGAAGTTAGAGAGAAATAAAGTAAGAAAAAATGTAATTAGAAACAAAAGAAGATCAAATAGAGTATGATGACGGCGATAGTGATTTAACTAAATGTTATGTCTTAGCCTATTTAACGACGCTCGCAACTGCAGAGGTTTTATCAGCGTCGCCGGATGTACCGGAATTTTGTCCCACAGGAGTTCTTTTACATGCCAGTAAATCCACTGACATGAGCCTGTCGCATTTAAGCACGCTTAAATGCCATCGACCTGGCCCGGGATCGAACCCGCAGCCTTGGGCATAGAAGGCCAGCGCTATACCAACTCGTCAACCAGGTCGACGTGATTTAACGATGATGATGATGATTATGATAATAATAATAATAATAATAATAATAATAATAATAATAATAATAATAATCCGAGGCACGACAGCCCATGAAGCACCATTACCGAACAGCCGTCTGCTGGCCTCACATCCACATGATGAAGCAGAGGTGGGTGTTCATCCAATCAGAATGGAGGTATCGTGATCCCACCCAGCCGTTATAGCTGGCTTTCGTAATCGGATTTCCTCTGATTGAGATTTTGGCTGATATCTAGGCCTACATCTATTATCAGGGAGTACAGTACATCTCACTTGACGATATGTGTCAGAGGAAGAACAATTATTGTTTGTATCCATCTGATGTCTGACCACTGTAATATGTAGCTAGTCGGCGATGTATGCAATGGAGGGGAAAAGCAACTTGCCACCCTACCCCATTATCTCCTGGCCTAGTTGCCTCATAAGTGGTGCCTTCTTGGTATCACTTGTGAGGTTCAGGCCTGCCTTCGGTGACTAAACAACGTAACCGGATTTCGTTACTTATCGTAGCTCCCCAAGTGCATCACGATGCTGGGTAGACACCGGTCTCATACACTGGCCGAAATTTCATGAGAAAATTTCTTCCCCCTTGAGGACTCGAACCAGCTACGAAGATACAATAGACTATTTATTTGTCTGTTTGATAACGAAAAAATTTTGTTATCTGATGTATTTTAAAAATCAAAATTACATTTAGTAGGCCTATGTTCTCGAAGTATAACGAAATAGCTATTAAACTATTAAACTTGTAAAAGTCTATCTCTAGAGCATTCATATTATTTTAAAAATAAATTTGAGCATAATTTCGTACTGTTATTGTCACGAAGCAAACACAAAATTTATAATCATTAAATATGAATCTAGGTGTTAGAAGTAAATATAATAACAATAATAATAATAATAATAATAATAATAATAATAATAATAATAATAATAATTGTTCTCCAGAATTCATTTTATTCTTTTAAGTTAAAGTTATACTAGATAAGTTTAGGCACGAAATCTGATAGCTACTCTTAATATCTTTGGGGTTGTCATTACGCAAAAACTCCTGAAAGAATTGAGGACAAAAGCACACTAGTCTTTGAAATATGGAGAAGTCGAACATCGGGACTTAGTATCATAACTTTTTCAATAATTTGGATCTGAAAGAGACCACATTACAAGTCTATTGATGAGTTCATGAGCATAATTGGAAATAGGGTGGCAATATAAAATTATATGTTATCAAAGGTTTCAATTTTTTTATATTGTCAGTTACTTTACTGATTTTTTTTTAATCTTTCAACTGAAGAATTATCCAAACTCAATGATAGTGGTGATGATGATAATGGTGACGATGATTGTGGTAGTGGTGTTATCCAAACTCGATAATAATGATGATGGTGGTGGTGGTGGTGGTGATATCCAAACTTGATGATGATAACGATGGCGATGACATCTGTATGTCAGTTGTCGAAGCATATAACATTTGAGGCGTGTTCGCATTTCGAAACTGTTACAGCCTATTAATTCATGTCATGTTACTTCATTATAGTCTAATTAATTATTCACTCAGATTCGTTACTGTTTTCTTATACCCAAAAAGTGAAAACAGCCCTAACCAATAATGGATTTTCTTTTCATTGAGCAATTCTCCTACAAAATTACATAATAATTTTATCCAAATAGTTCTGCATTAACTTAATCTCAATTTGATGATTCACACTGTCCGTTTCTTATAAAATTTTAATGGTGTATACTATCGTTACGTAGACTATATTTTTCAAACATAACTTCAAATTAACCCATATGTTGACGGATTTTTCTCATTGGCAAAATTTACAGTACGGACCGGGGTCCATTCAGTTTCCTGTCAAATTGAGTACCATGTATTTTTCGATGGCAAAAGGCAGTCGGAGGTGGTGCCAACCACCATCTCTTTCCAGTGTCGAGGTTATGGAACCATGGAACTCTACCCCCATGACATGCATGCGTCTTCATGACATGTAAAGGAGATAAGTACCTATATCTTAACATAGTTCCAAAATAATATTTGACTTATCCACCATTTTGTTTTTCACATGTTCTAAAAAATCGTCAAATATAACCTACGTTTTTTAATTGTTTCGCTTTTAATGATTTGTCATTCTACAAAGTTTAATAATATCTTGAATAAGTTATGTCCGACAGCAATTGCACATGAGAACTAACAAAAAATGGATGTAAATTAATAATAGTATGACATGACATGTTTCGCATTTCGAAACTGTTACAGGCTATTAATTCATTTCATGTTACTTCATTATAGTCTAATTAATTATTCACTCAGGTTCGTTACTGTTTTCTTATACCCAAAAAGAGGGAAAACACGGAAATTTTACTTGAAGCAAGTAAAGCGATCGGTTTGGAAGTAAATCCCGAAAAGACAAAGTATATGATTATGTCTCGTGACCAGAATATTGTAGCTACGAAATGGAAATATCAAAATTGGAGATTTATCCTTCGAAGAGGTGGAAAAATTCAAATATCTTGGAGCAACAGTAACCAATATAAATGACACTCGGGAGGAAATTAAACGCAGAATAAATATGGGAAATGCGTGTTATTATTCGGTTGAGAAGCTCTTATCATCCAGTCTGCTGTCCAAAAATCTGAAAGTTAGAATTTATAAAACAGTTATATTACCGGTTCTTCTGTATGGTTGTGAAACTTGGACTCTCACTCTGAGAGAGGAACATAGGTTAAGGGTATTTGAGAATAAGGTGCTTAGGAAAATATTTGGGGCTAAGCGGGATGAAGTTACAGGAGAATGGAGAAAGTTACACAACACAGAACTGCACGCATTGTATTCTTCACCTGACATAATTAGGAACATTAAATCCAGACGTTTGAGATGGGCAGGGCATGTAGCACGTATGGGCGAATCCAGAAATGCATATAGAGTGTTAGTTGAGAGACCGGAGGGAAAAAGACCTTTAGGGAGGCCGAGATGTAGATGGGAGGATAATATTAAAATGGATATGAGGGAGGTGGGGTATGATGATAGAGTCTGGATTAATCTTGCACAGGATAGGGACCGCTGGCGGACTTTCGTGAAGGCGGCAATGAACCTTCGGGTTCCTTAAAAGCCATTTGTAAGTAAGTAAGTAATGACATGACATGTTCATTAGGCCTACAATTTTCATCATATGTGTTCGCTTTACTTAAAATACATTAAGCTATTTTTTTTCTTGAAAATAAGTGAGATAATTAACTAAATTTGACTAAATTTGGATTATTACTATAAAATTTTGCAAAATTGTTAAGTGTAAAGCATCGTAAAATTCTATAAAACAGACGCAGAATTTTTTTGTACTCTCAGGTAAATACATGTAAATTTTTCTCAAGTCCAAGGAGCGTAAAAAATTCTCGTGTCGGGAATCAAAGATCGAATCTTTGGAATACAAAACAAGAACCATATTTAAGTCACCTAAGAAAAACGTCAGCCAATAATTTAAAAAAACAAAAAGAAAACAAAAACTGTATGTTAATTTCTTCTTTTACGAAACACTTGATAGAAAATCAAAATGGCCCCTAGAGTCATATCCTAAGGCAAGCAACAAGGAAAAGTCTCTACAGGAGGATAAAAGGAGAGAGGTGAGTGAGAGAGAGCGAGAGAGAGAGACGACGCCAGTAGATATTATTGATTTATGTGCCCGGCAGGCTGGCAACCCCCCCCCTTCCAACAGTCGCCCCCATAAACCAAGCAGCAACCCCCTTTCCCTCACCAAGCGCTTTATTCGTCGTAGTAGTGGTTTCTACACGTCGGCTCCTAACACTACAGAGAGGGGAAAACCTTCCTTCCTTCCAGCAGATAAAATATCGCAAAATAAGTGTTTTGTATGAAGATCACTCTATATTCCATTTCCTTATAGGGGTGCAGTAGGTTACACATACCAGGGCTATATATAATATAAGAGAAAACAGGTCTTACATAATAGCCGGGACTATCCATTTTCCATGCCACTGAAATAAATTTGGTTTGCTTGTATGAGGCGCTAATGAAAAATAATTGAAAACTATAGTCTAGAGTCTACTTTAAAGGGTATATACCGGACTCTGCTTCTAACAACAGCGTGAAGAGCAAGCAATTAATGTGGAATAGAGACTTCACCTTTATGACTCCACGTGCATGTGATAAATCAAAATAAAAACCTCGTCTATAGCTAAGAATTTATTTAAACAATCTTTTGCAAAATACCTTTAAGTAAATTTTCATTAAAATAGTCTATATCTACTTCGTAAATGACAATATTTATTACAGTTATACCTAATATATAAAATTATTAATGTTCATTCTTTAAAGAAAATCATGAAATCTATACTAATAATAAATCTGTAGCCAAAATTTTTCTGGCAATTTCCGATTTTCCAAAAATAATTGGTGTTAACATGTATAATTAACCATCCTGAAACCGAAAATCGCTTTTTTTTAATTTTTGTTTGTATGTCTGTCTGTCTGGATGTTTGTTACCTTTTCACGCGATAATGGCTGGACCGATTTATATGAAAATTGGAATATAAATTAAGTTCGTTGTAACTTAGATTTTGGGCTATATGGCATTCAAAATACTTTATTTAAAATGGGGGTTATAAGGGGGCCTGAATTAAATAAATCGAAATATCTCGCTTATTATTGATTTTCATGAAAAATATTACATAACAAAAGTTTCTTTAAAAATAATTTCCGATAAGTTTTAATCTATACAAAATTTTGATAGGACTGATATTTAATGAGATAAATGAGTTTTAAAATTACAATAACAAGGCGCTGTACTAAGGCGCTGTACTGAAATAAAAACAAATGACTTCGTCTATAAGGGCCTTGGACAACAACAATCGAAAGCTATTAAACATAGCCTAAGAGAATGTTTCTGTGTTTGTATGAAGTAATATCGGAAGCTAATTAATTGTTTAATTATTATTTCACCATTGGAAAGTGTAGTTTCTCTAGATGGACATAATTCTACAATGTTATTACAGTAACTTCTGATTCATATAGCAAGTAATATAAAGTATACACATTAAAACTAAATGATATGTCAATCTTCAATGAACTATGGTTGCATGTAATAACAATTTAAGAAACATGTGAAAGAAATTGTCATTCCACCAAATGATTGCTCTCTGGACTAAATTGACCGCATTTTAATTATTTAAATACAATTTAAATTAAGTAACATATTAAACGATTTATCCTTCTATCAAACACGAATGTTCCCTGGATCAAACGTCCTTTTTTAATTATGTAATTACTTTATATTTATTTCTAACAGGTGCAGCGGAGCGCACGGTTACGGCTAGTTTAATATAAAACAAACACCAACAATAAAAAATTATTGCCATCGAAATGGAAATCTGTAAACATAATTTCTTTATTATATAGGTCTAATAGATTACCTAAATCTTATAAGTCATAAATTACATTCAAATAATAATAATAATAATAATAATAATAATAATAATAATAATAATAATAATAATAAAAATAAAATAATAATAATAATAAACTATCATTATGGTGGTATTAAAGAGTGTAACTAGGAGAAGACAATAGGATTTAGGATGGCGAAAAGAAGAGAACGAAGAAAGAGGAGAGACGTAAAGTGGCAGATAGGGTCTATAGGTAGCCTATAGCTAAACGGACAACGTAAAAAAAAGTAATAAAAGAAAGGCAATGACAATAGTAAGAAGTGAAACAAGTTATGACATGTTCTTAATTAATTATTTTTAATTATCACCTAGTCTACTTCATGAATTGGACGCACTGGTTCTTTCCTATTCATTGTTATTTCTATGACAGTTTTTAAATAATAGGTCTACTACATATCAACAAGTACTGGAAAAACTCCATCATATACCCTAATAAAAATTACGTGGTTATGACAACAAAAAATAAAGACGAGACTAGGGAGAAACGGAGGCAGTTCTTCACTTCCCTGTCGAGAATCGATCCCAAGTTCGTTCGGTTATTTTTAGTGTAACAGCAAACTGCCAGGTTATACTGCCCATACACCGCCGAGTAAAGTTTTGTAAACGTGGTATAGATAAATACAGATTACGGTTGTACCACTTCCCGGTTTGCACTACATAAAACATTACCATGTAGAGAACAATTATAGGTTATAAGCTTAACTGACGTAGCACCCATGACTTGTAAGGAGTCCCTCCATCGACCAAACTTGGTCATTCCCCCCAACATCGATTCTGCTACCTATTTTTATCATAGATACTGCAATGACCTCCGTATACTACGTAGTTCCTCACAAATTATTTACTCCGTCTTGTATTGAGGAAGTACGTCTTTTCGATTCAACGTTCAGAAAGAGATACGAGAATGCAGAGATGTTATCGCAACTACGATGAAAGGTATTATTAAGAGCCAGTTTTAAATTATAGAAGCTGTTCAGTGTTTATAATCTGGTAATAATAATAAAATTAGAAGACGATTAGATGGTATGTAGAAATTCAAAGACGATGAAAATGAACTTGTAAGGAAAATAGCAATATTCAGAGACGATGAGATTATGATATATAGAGAAAATGGAGTGATGATGGATGGAAAATAGCAGTTCAGGGACGATGAGATGATATAGGGTATAGAGAAAATGGAGTGATGACGGATGGAAAATAGCAGTTCAGGGACGATGAGATGATATACAGAGAAAATGGAGTGATGATGGATGGAAAATAGCAGTTCAGGGACGATGAGATGATATATAGAGAAAATGGAGTGATGATGGATTGAAAATAGCAATTCAGGGACGATGAGATGATATACAGAGAAAATGGAGTGATGATGGATGGAAAATAGCAGTTCAGGGACGATGAGATGATATATAGAGAAAATGGAGTGATGATGGATTGAAAATAGCAATTCAGGGACGATGAGATGATATACAGAGAAAATGGAGTGATGATGGATGGAAAATAGCAGTTCAGGGACGATGAGATGATATACAGAGAAAATGGAGTGATGATGGATGGAAAATAGCAGTTCAGAGACGATGAGATGATATATAGAGAAAATGGAGTGATGATGGATGGAAAATAGCAGTTCAGGGACGATGAGATGATATATAGAGAAAATGGAGTGATGATGGATGGAAAATAGCAGTTCAGGGACGATGAGATAAGTAGTCTATAGCAGCGTTTCTCAAACTATGGTCCGCGGACCACCTGTGGTCCTCGAGGTCTGCCTTTGTGGTCCTTCAAAAAAGACAGAAGAAAAAATAAAATTCAAACGAATTGCGTATCACACTAACTTATAGCTTAAAATCTCAGAGTTTGGAAATGACATATGGCAATCGAATTTCACTTTTTCTCCCAGTACTGCATTTTATGAAATTTATTACCTTACTCGTCTATAGACTTCCCATTCTACTCTCAACAGCAAAAGAGGGATTTAAAGCACTATATAACTTACGTGGTGTTTCTCGACATCTTTTCCCTACACATCTGGCGCCGCGCCTGTAACCCAGCCAGGGACCACCCGAATTCATAACAGAGGACCAAAGTACCGAACCTTAATTCAATTTTAAAACATAAGTATACTGGCATTAAAATATGCTACGAAAGTGATAAATTTTCTTTCGAAGGGAACAAGAGTAAGGTAGTCCGCGGAACTGTTCTGCCTTTAAAAAGTGGTCCCCACTTCAAAAAAGTTTGAGAAACGCTGATCTATAGGCCTATAGGCTAGAGAAAATTGAATGACGATGATGGAAAATAGCCGTTCAGGAACGATGAGATTATGATATATAGAGAATGGAGTGACGATGAGATTATGATATATTAAGATAGGCTAATGGAGTGATGATGGACGGAAAAAGCAGCTCAGGGACGATGAGATTATGATATACAGAGATAATAGAGTGACGATGGACGGAAAATAGCAGTTCAGGGACGTTGAAATTATAATCTCTAGAGATAAAGAAGTGATGAGGATGAAAAATGCGAATTCAGGGACGATGATATTACGATATATAGAGCTAATGGAGTGATGATGGTTGGAAAATAGCAGTTCAGGGACGATGAGGTTATGGTATATACCTATAGAAAATTGAATGATGATGGATGGAAAATAGCAGTTTAGGGGCGATAAGATTATGATATTATGATATATAGAGATAAAGAAGTGATGAGGATGGAAAATAGCAAGTCAGGGGTGATGAAATTACGATACAGAGAAAATGAAGTGATGATGGATGGAAAATAGCAGCTCAGGGACGATGAAATTATATATATAGATAATGAAGTGATGAGGATGGAAAATAGCAATTCAGGAACGATGAGATTATGATATAGGCCTATAGAGAAACTGGAATAATGATGGATGGAAAATAGCAGTTTAGGGACAATGAGATTATGATATTATGGTAGGCCTATATAGGCCTACAGAAATTGGAGTAATGACAGATTGAAAATAGGAGTTCAGGGACAACGACTTTATGATATAATAAATAAAATGGAGTGACGATGTTCGGAAAATAGCAGTTCAGGGACGATGAAATTGTTATACGCCTACATAGAGATAAAGAAGTGATGAGGATGGAAAACAGCAGTTCAAGGACGATGAGATTATGATATACTGTACTTATGGAGGAAATGGAGTGATGAGGATGGAAAATAGCAGCTCAGGGACGATGAGATTATAATGATTATATACAGATAATGGAATAATGGCGGAATGAAAACAGTAATACAGCAATGGTGAGATTGTGATGTATACAGACAATAGAGTAATAATGGAAGAAAAATGTCAATTCAGGTACAACGAGCTTTTGATTTTGTGGTGATAACGGAATGAGAATGGGAGGAAAGCGTGTCAGAGATGATGAAACGATATAGCTAATATGGTGTTAATGGCGTAATTGTGAAAAATGGATCAATAAAATTATATCACTGTAAAAATTTCCAAATATCGTAATATAAACTTATCCCCCAGTAGGCTACGTAGAGAGCATTATAGCTTACCAATTACTTGAGTTGAACATTCTTAAAAGTAACTTTTAGCTAAGTATTGAGGAATTTAATGACGTCCTTTAGGATGATACCGCACTATAACAAGTAGAATAAAGAAACGGAAACTGATAAATACATCATTTCATAAGATAATACTCTTAGTAACGTCGACAAATTTAATAGACTCTAGAAGTGGACAAAGAAATAGAACGTTAGAAGAGCCGTAGAAAAAAATCTCAAAGCAATCAAGGAATTCTTAAATATGTAATTATCGATATTAAAAGGGATTAGATAGGCTAAAAGACAACAATTAAACATTGGATATATGCCGTAAGTAAATAGTAATGCAGTAGATACATAGGCATAGGCTACATAGATACCGTTACCATTAAAAGAATGAAGAAGTCCGATTTCCGCCGATATCTTAAAAATATTGGTCAACTGTTAAAGAAAAATGAAATGCTAGGGAAAACTATAATCATAATTTCTAGAACAGAATCTCCTAGTGCGTCATGTGGTATTAGTGCTACTGTTGATGATAATTATGAAAGGAGGCCTATATACTGTATGGTAATTTATTTAGAATCGCATTTAATTTTCAAAATATAGGCCTAATAATTATATAATGAAACATAACTATTTAATAATACTGAAATGGAATAAAATTTAATCGTTGAAATATTACCTGAAAATTTATCTTCACTGCTAGGAAAATATAATGATTTGAAGACTAAAATAATAAATTGTTGGAAAGTGATTTATACACCAAAATAGTTTCGAAAAAAAATTAGAAAGACGATTGGTTTAAAAATGTGGATTTTTTTTCTATTTCTCTGTCTTCATTTCTTTCTTTCTTTTTCACATGGCGCAGGATATAAGTCTCGGAGCCTGTAGGAAGCACATCCTCAGAGTTCATCAAAAGACTCTGCGATGTGGAAGTGATAAAAGGGCAACCCATAAATTCTTTCATTCAGCACAAAAGTTGGTAGCACAGTACGGCTGTTGCCCATTCGATATTTCTATAGGAAGGAAACCGCCGCAATGCTCCGTTGCAGATAATGTTTCGTTTCCATCTCTGCATTTTCATCTGTAATACAATTGCAATCGACCATGGACACTCACGCCCCTTGTATTTCCACAATTCTCATCTTCTTCATACCTTCAGTAAAGAAAGTAGAAAAATAAAAATAAACAATATATTTTTTATATCCCAAACATCGAATTATTTATATCAGTAAGTATACATAATTAGGCTACAAATCTACACATAATTCTATCAATAGGCCTACGTACACTCACTTTATTATTATTATTATTATTATTATTATTATTATTATTACTATTATTATTTGTTGTCATTTCCTTCTCACGAAAAACTACTTCTCTAAAGAAAGATTGTATTAGAGATCTTGGTGTCTTATTTGATTCTAAACTATATTTCCATGAATTGAATTGCTGTACCAAGCAAAATCTGTTTGAATAATAAAATAATAGAAAGAGTAAATACCTTCACTTATCTTGGCTATACACTATCACCTTATGATGAAGTAGATATTGCTGAAAAAATATGTAAATATAATAAAACAATGGGGATCATTAATAAAATCATGAAACCTTCGCTAGTACAAAGACACACAAGAATAGGCTTGTATAAAACCTTCGCACAGCCAGTATTAAGCTATGGTAGTAAAGCGTGGACTGTGAAGAATAAAGATGTCAGTAGAATAACAGCAAGTGAGATGAGGTTTATGAGAGCAACAGCTGGATATACTCGCTGGGATCATAAAAAAAATGAGGACCTAATGCAAGAACTTCAAATAGAACCCATTATGCAGTTCATCAGCAAATATCAACTTCAGTGGAAGGGTCATCTCGAACGAATGAATCGATGCAGAATTCCAAAAGCACTGCTTCATTACCATCCATATGGCAAAAGATCTCTAGGCCGTACAAAGAAGAGATGGACTGAAAATTCTAGTTTGAGACCGTAACAGGCCACTTGGCCTAATACTTGTTAGGAAGATGATGATGATGATGATGATGATGATGAATTGAAAGAGGAGCATTTGGAGGACAAATTTAAAAGGTACGCAGAACGCGTCCTTGCAAGAGGTTCGGGGCTGTAAGAAACTAAATATGTGAGCTCCAAGCCGGTTGGCCACTAGTCTCACTCCGGGTTACGCTGCTCCACTGAAGGAGTTCTAGAAAATTTTGAAGGGGAAAAAACCGAAAATGGACGTAACCTTTTAGGTACCACATACGCGAGGGGACGAAAATGTGATCAAAGTGATCACGGGACAGAACGAGGAAGAAAAGGCTCGTGCAAATGTGCACCTTGAAATGAACTGTGTCATTTCGCAGTGCAGGAGGCGTCGAGAAGACTTTGTCGTCTGTTATTCGATGACAAGGCAGGTGAAGACCGCTAGGAGAGACGCCGTGAATTCTGAATCTGCAAATTGAAAGGTTCCCTGTCCTTTCGCATTGCAACTAAATGAGTGATCTCACAAATTAAATAGGCAATTTATAGGTTCTGAACTAGCGCATTACGTCGTTTGTTAGAAAAGGGAAAAATGGGAAAGGACATATAGGTCCGTGGCCCATTTCTTTTATGGCTCATCCCAACATTTGTCTTAACGCCTTAGGAAAGCCACGGAATACCTTAGGCAGAATAAGTTGTCTCATATAAGAGACTAGCCAATTTGGCTTTTAGGTAGGGGGTGATTGACCGTGTGCAATATATTTATACCCATTCATTAAGAATGCTTGGTCTAATTAGATTTGTAACTTATTCTTTTTCTACTCCTATGTGTCTATTAATTTTATACTATACATTGGTTAGATCCAAGTTTGAATATGCATCTGTTTTATGGAACTCCATTACTTCCACTGACTCGGCTAAATTGGAGAATATTCAAAGAAAATTTATTTCCTTGTGTTCTTATAGATTTTTACCAAATTCCGATTATAAATGTGAGGTTAACTGCAAATATTTTAATTGCTGTAGTTTATTTGCCAGACGTCAAGCTCTTGATTATTTATTTTTTTGTAAAGTCATTAAGGGTGATATTGATCGTGAATCATTATTAAGCAATATCAGTCTTCGTATTCCTGTTAAGGTTTTAAGATTTCATAAATTTTTTTATAATAGAAATTCTAAAACTCTCTCTCCAGTCTGCAGATGTATAAAATATGCTAGGCTAATTTGCATGGATTGAACTTGGGTCCATTTAATGTGTAGTACAGTATATACTTTTTGAGTTTTATGGCAGTTGTTATTAATTTATGCCTTTTGTTTAGATATGTATTATAATATTCTCGTCATCTTGTACTTATATCTTTGTAATACTATTTATATGATTCCATTCTCCATTTATACGATTCCATTCTTTCAATTGCAATTATCATCTCATTTAACTGCCATTATTTTAATACTTATTCCATTGTACTTTCATTGTAATTTATATCATTGCTATTGTTTTGTTTTATTGTCTGCGCTGAACTGTAATTGGCCATTGGCTGTTGTACAGCACATTGAATATAAATAAATAAATAAATAATAATAATAATAATAATAATAATAATAATAATAATTATTATTATTATTATTATTATTATTATTATTATTATTATTATTATTATTATTAAGGAGAAGAACAGATCTGAAAAGTGACTTAATTATGCTAAGCTTATATTTCACAACACTGAAAATTAAAGAAGCAATTATTGAAGATACATCGAAATAATATCCTCAGAGCATTCCAAAATTAATTTTGCTACATATTTCGAGAGGCAAGTGACTGGAATGACATCTGACCATTGTCGTCTATTGTATGAAGGAGATGGTGCTGATTATTATTATTATTATTATTATTAATATTATCTATTAACTCTCCTTGAGGTGAGGGCACGAAATGGGAACCGCCCTCGCACGTCGGCCATTTGGTTGGGCCCATTGTACTGCCCGGAATGCAATGGTGTGCATGCCCGAAGGCTCCCCCTCTCTATAGATTCCCTTGCGGGCCGCTCCCTAACTCCCATAAAGCCTACAGAAACCTTTACATGCAGACACCTCAACCCCGTTCCCATGAGCTATCATGAGCCGCAGGGAAGAGCCCACTATACGTAGCACTACCACCAGCAACTAACGACCACATACACCGGAGTCCAAAATCCCAAAATGTGGGAAACAAACGGAAATGATGATAATAATGATGATGATGATGATGATGATGATGATGGTGAAAGAGAGGAAATGTAATTATGATGGCGAAATGGGCCCGAGGTCCAATTGATTGAAGGAAAACTCGGAAGGAACTTCAACCAAGTTACTTGTCCCAGCCAGGACTTGAACCTGGGCCCGCTCGTTCCACGGTCAGACATGCTAACCGTTACTTCACTGAGGTGGACATCAACATCATCATCACTCGTTAGGACCCAAATGGTAACGTTTCTAGAAGGGAAGTAAAGATCTACTCTCCCACCCACAGGAACTGAGTAGGTGTACGTAGCATCGTATCTGTTCTGTGTTGTTCTGAGCGGCTGCTTGCGCAATGTTAATCAAATGGCTTAGGAATCCCACTACTTATGCATGTACTGTAGATATATAATACTTAAACATAATCCTCAAAAGAATAACGGTGAGAAGAGTAAGAAGCTGAATCACTAATTAAAAATAATTTCACTACACTTGTGAAATAATAAAAACAATAATAAAATCTTACATTCATTAAACCTGTGTACTATAGGGCCTTATGTTTACTAATATTTGTAAGATATAATAAAATTAGGTAATCAAAATTGTTATAATCATGAATCATCATCGACTAACTAATTACTTATAGTTTATTTTTAAGGACTGAAACCATTCATTATTTTTATCTGATTTTTGCGAGAATTTTTAAGTAATTGTTTATTGTTGTGGAGGACCAAACCATAGATTGAAGCAATGCATAGGAAACACAAGATAAGGGAAGAAAATGTTTAGTCTCTTTGCCAGAGGGGATCGAAAACGGATACATTCGAATTGCGACACAGAGGAAGGCTACTATGGTCCAATAATACTGCTGTGAATAATAATAATAATAATAATAATAATAATAATAATAATAATAATAATAATAATGATAAAAAGGCCTAATGTATAAGTTAGACTACTTTAAAATTTATAATATGAAATTTATTTTTGAATTAACTAAGGAGAATTATAATTTATTATATTTACACGCCATGTTCAAACTATTCGATTTGTAGCTTTCTTAGTTTCAAACGTACTCGACACGTGCATCACTTTCGGTAAGAATGTAAAATAGTTTATGTGTGATTTTTGTTCCCTTGACAGAGACTAGCTTGCGTCCTTCGTATTATCTTATCTTGAACTATGCTTATCACACGATAAGGCACTTTCTCATTAGTTGTGAATATCAGCTAATAGTCTACTGACTGATATAGACCTATAGACTAGGCCTTAACACTAATGTCAAAGAGAGGAATCAAAGACCCCAAATTCTTAAATATATCGGGATAAGGATACGTATTATTACGTTTCAGTTGAAGTGCTATAATTAGTAGTAGTAGTAGTAGTAGTAGTAGTAGTAATAACTTAGTTGTAATAGTAGTAGTACTAGTAGTTTTTTTTTATTTTACTGTGTTATTTTACGACGCTGTATCAACATCTCAGGTTATTTAGCGTATGAATGAAATGAAGGTGATAATGCCAGTGAAATGAGTCCGGGGTCCAGCACCGAAAGTTACCCAGCATTTGATCGTATTGGGTTGAGGGAAAACCCCGGAAAAAACCTCAACCAGGTAACTTGCCCCGACCGGGAATCGAACCCGGGCCACCTGGTTTCGCGGCCAGACGCGCTGACCGTTACTCCACAGGTGTGGACTACTAGTAGTAATAGTAGTAGTAGTAGTAGTAGACGTAATAGCAGTAGTAGTAATAATAGTAGCAGGCTAATAGTAGTCTAGTAGTAGTAGTAGTAGTAGTAGTTTTAGTAGTAGTTGTAATAGTAGTAATAGTAGTAGTAGCAGTAATAATAATAGTAGCAGTAGTAGTTGTAATAGTAGTAGTAGTAGTTGTAATAGTAGTAGTAGGCTAGTAGTAGTTGTAATAGTAGTAGTAGTAGTAGTAGTAATGTCAGTAGTAGTAGTAACAGTAGTAGTAGTAGTAGTAGTAGTAGTAGTAGTAGTAGCAGTACAAATAGTAATAACATTATTTTATTTAAGGTTTTGAACTGTAGAGATCACTCAGCTCGGAAATTAAACAATAATGGTGAGAAACAGCAGATAAATTTTGCCTGGAGGTCATATTAAAATGTGCAGGTTTTATTTACTTGCCGTAAATATACAACACGGAATACAAAACTTTACTTCCACCTTCCATCCCGAAAGAAGTCAAGGTAAGTATTTTATACTTGCATTCGGCTGAGAGTGAATTGGGCTTAATTGGCCGAATAATCTTGCTTGGAGCCGTCTATCAGGAGACAGTCCTTTTACGTTCTGTAAATTACGATAAGAGAGTCACAGCTTTACTTCCTTCCCTCAGAAAGCCATGCTAAGGATTTTATCGCCATTTAAAATCTATCACTCTCGGCGAACCTCAAAATCCATCACGATAACCGTGAGACTACAATGGCGACATGTAAATAAGTTACTGTATACACCTAAAAGGTAAAGGTAAAGGTATCCCCGTAACATGCCATGAAGGCACTTTGGGGGCATGGAGGTAGAACCCCATGCTTTCCATGACCTCGGCACTAGAATGAGGTGGTGTGGTCAAAATAAGTAGATAAATAAATAAGTACATTATACAATAAATAAGTACATATTACAAGACTGAACATTATTTGAAACCATCTGTTGTCTCTTCTATGAGACTTCAGATTTCTTAAAGTGGAGTAGTATTGTAGTCTCTTTAGATATCAATTAATGATTGTCTTTTGTCTTCGTGTTTTAGTCTGGTTCATATTTCTACAGCCTGGATTACGTCAATATTAACCTAATTTTGTTTTCCATCTAGTTTTTTTTATCTAATTTGCACTATTAACGTAAATATAATATAACTTATAAATGGAAAAAACGCGGTGCGGTGAAAAGTTAATTTTATTACGTTCAGAGGAAAGAAAAATTATAAGAGGAATATAGCATATAGAGCTTTTCATGATGGAGATAAATGGAGAATCAGAAATAACGAAGAAATTGGAAGAATATTGAATAATGAGAATAACATTGGATTTATTAAGGCAGTAAGATTGAGACGGATTGGTTTTGTAGAAAGAATGTCGGCAGATCGTGTACAAAAGAAAATAATTAAATCGAAGGAACAAGAAAAAGAGGAAGATCTAGAAGTAGATGGATTCGTGAGATAGAAAAGGATTTAAGAAAAATGGAAAAGGAAAATTGGAGCATGGAAGCTTCGGACCGCGAGAGATGAAAAGCTCTTGTGAAATAGGCCAAGAGTCGACCTGTAGCACCAGGGAGTAAATAGGCCTAAGTAGGAAAATAATATGTTCAAAGAATCCATAAATCAATAGACATTATAATCCAGCGTGTCGAAATGTAGTAAATTACCAAATTAAATCGCCTACTGGAGAGCAAAGTGTAAACACAAGAATCCATATAAGTGATCGAAAAATTCATTTGATTACGTTAAAAGAATCCATAAATTCATGGACATTATAATCTAGAGTAGAAATGTAGTAAATTAGTCTAGTGGAGACCAAAGTATAATCAAAAGAATTCCTAATTAATTAATTAATTAATTTGTACATTGTTTGTTGTTTTCTGCTTTGTCTTGTATGACTCTTTACATTATCAGTTTCATTGGCATTCAATATTTTATCTTTAGATTATTCTTCAAAGTAAGTTATCTTTACGTAAATGTCAATTAATTTATGACTGTTCATTGTCTCTATTTTGTAGTTCCTATTTCTACAGTCTGGATTATAATCGATAATTATTTCGTTCTCCATCTTCTTTATTTAATGTGCACTATTAAATGTAAATAATAATATATAAAATGGAAGAAACGCGCCGTATTTACCTACATATGAACGAACATCTCATTTGATTACGTTCGAGGAATCCAGAGATTAATGGACATGATAATCCAGCGTGTAGAAATATAGTAAATTAGCAAATTAGATCGCCTACTGGAGAGCAAAGTGTAAACACAAGGATCCATAATTGAATCGCTGCCCTAAATAAAATAAATTGCCCACATAAATGCGTTAAAACCTTTGCTCAATATCCAAGCCTTCCTACTCGCTTATATATACATGTTAGAGCCATAGTCAATATTTTATGCAAGTTAGTTTATTTATGGATATTTAATAGGTTGAAGAATTTACATTACTTTGAACCAATATCACGTCCTGCACATAAATTAAGTTCTCACACACAAAGATACCCGCTCTTTATTAGTATTACTTGCTTGTCGGCGAGTAGTAAACGGTCGTTTTAAATGCCATTTTCCTCCCCTCTCTATCCCTTCCCGGCCAACTCATGTTTATGGTTAGCCATAAAAATGTAAGCACCTTGTAGAAGGCAGTAAGTAAGCAGTAGAGACAACCCCATAAAGCTTAAATCATTCTTTACATAACTACGGACCATTTTAATGGTCTAAGCATTCAGTTAACTTTCGGTAGCTCTTGTAGTGATAGTTCAGACTTTCACCACCACAGATATATCGGAGAATTGTGAGGGCAGCACTGTAGTAAACCCATTCTCTCCTTTTACTTATTTCTCCCCTCCCTTCCGACAAGACTCCGTCTCTTTCTAGGTTAGAGTCCCTTCTCTCTTACCCATACAAAACCTCCCTCTCTGGTAACCGCCTAGTGAACATTTGACACTTAAAGCTTTTCATGGCAACTCAACAATCAATGTATCATCCCGTCAAAAGCGAGAGCTAAGGCGGAGCCACTCACATAGTATTAACCAATAATAATACGCTCACGACGGAAGCCATCTTTGTTTTTAGAAGCTATGAAAGTGATGATGTTCCAAAACTTAAGGCGGCAAGTATGAAATAAAGAATAGTTTTTAATCATACAGTTCAGTAATAGATTTGTCGCATATACGAAGAAAACAGTTTAATTATTGCGGTGTTAGACATTATTCATTAAAATTCTCGACCAAGAAATAGGTGAACGATTTATCTAAGACATGTTTCATAGATGTTATCATTAAATGTCTAAGACACAAGATACATTTTCCACGTAATAATATTTGTTATAGGCTGGCTTCGTAATTAAAGCTAAAGAAATACACAGGAATACAAACTAGAAATGTTTAACCATTTCACTCATGTCAACGAAAGATATATGTTCCTATTATAACTGTAGCCTACATAAATAATATACGTATTATAAAATTATTTTGTAATGGAGATAACGAAACGAAAACTATAGTCTATTTCTAGCAGCTTAAATGCATATTTCTGGATAATTACACGGGAATAAATAAATATGTGAAGAACTTCGACATAAAAAATTAAAGATCGCTAGATATTGCAACCGCCACCACCATCATCACTACTATCATCACCAAAAACAACAAATACCAGATAAGACTAAAGGCCTGTACTGGTCATAAGAGGATCGAACATTTTTAAGGCCATAAATCGTTTTCTTTGAAGATCCTATTTTCCTCTTTCCTGAAGGTTTATAATTTAGAAATAATTTACATTATGTTACTCTATATGAATAAATTCGTTAAATACACAGTCCTTTAATTTTGATCCATATCGGCCTACTGCAATATAATGAAATGTAATCTATTTACTCCTAGAAACAACTCAGTGAAGTTGACTACCTTGATATGGTCAAGTGGTTACTGCACTGGCATTTGGATCCGAGGCTCGCGGTTCAAACCCAGCCGAAAGCGATGAATTTTAAAGGGCAATAAAATTCTTAGCATGGCTTCCTGAGAGAGGGAAGCAATACTGTGGGTCCCGTGTCATAGATTTACGTTACATGAAAGAACCATGTATTTTATAAAGATTTTCAGACAAAATTTGTGGCCAGGTTCAATTCCAATTCCGAATAGCTACCTCTGCAGATGAAAAGTGTCATTGCATTAAATACTGCTACTACTGCTACTACTACTACTACTACTACTACTACTACTACTACCACCACTACACGTGACTAGATAATTTTAGTCAGAGATTAATCTTGAAAATTTATTTGTTTTTATTATTTTTAACTAGGATGACGTTTGGGTTCAAGTCTCCGAACCAAATGGCAGAAAGGTGACTACATTTTACTCCAAAGTAGTTTTGTTTTGTGACAATATAAAGCTTATCCAATCCAGATAAGCATTGAGGGCCTATTTAAACTTTATTATATTATCCAATCTAGTTTTACGACATAAATTTATTTTTATTATTCCTATTTATTTAAAATTTCTAAGATTATCCTCGAAAATAAAAAAGCCTAACCCCAAATAAGAAAAAAAATTATTAACTCTTCCTTAAGTTTGATTTTGAATCCAGCTGTAATAACTCTTCGTCATGGAGGTCAAATAATTACTCGAAGTTTTGCAGCAATTATTATTCTTTACACTTTTGTCAAAATCAAGAACTGATCTTTGCATACGGCTTTTCAGTAGCCTATAGCTAAAATTATGATACCGTGTGCAGTTTACAGTAAATTATTTTCATAAGTAATCTCACGTTTCTCAGAACTAGTCCATAGTGACTTGGTCGATATTAGAATTGAAGGTTCTTAAATCTCACATAAAAAGGATTTAAATAAAAAACATTAACATTTTATATCATTAGACTTAATATCGAAAAGCAAATTATAAAATTAATGTGCAATCAAAGCTACAACTCCAATAGAATTCCTATAAAATAAAGTAATAGGCTGTAACGGAAAGTAACTATTTTACATAGGCCTACTGAATGGTGTTTTTTTATTTTAGACCTACAATTGCTTCCAAGTGAATAAAAGATTCTAAATTCCAAGTACATGATCTAATACAACAATAATAGTGAGGTAAATACAATAACAACAAATTTCACGACTACAACATTTTGTTATTTTTCGAACAAAACTGCTGTTCAAACTATGGAGCGAGATACTCTTATGAAGACAATTTCTGTATTTGAAGCGAAGTAAAATAATTATTTATGTATGGCTATTTATTTACTTATTTATTATTTATTTATTCACTATTTATTTCTTTATGTAGGGGAGAGTCGGGTAGTATCGGACATCGGGTAATATCGGACAGTGCGTTTCTTTCATCTACCACCATATGGTAGTACCTGAATGACATGGTTACGTTTCTCTATGGGACATCACAGGAATGTAGCCATGTCAATCAGGTACTATCACTGTGTGGTAAATGAAAGAAACTCACTGTCCGATATTACCCCATGTCCGATACTACCCGACTCTCCCCTATGTACTTATTTATTTATTTATTTATTTATTTACTTATTCACTTATTTATTTACTTGCTTTCTTATTTATATAGACCCTATTTATTTAAACAATAAAGTTATCAGAGATGGTAACATGATCACATGTGAATAATAAACAAGAATTCTAGGGAGAAAACAATGTATAAATTATGGGGAAAACGTGCCTAAGGTCATTTTCACTCTCCAAGAGTCTTCTAGAGTTTGTCGAAAATTGAAACCAGATTAATTACGAAAAGAAACAACGGCTGGCTTTGTTACGTTTCATCACTTAAATTTGAGAAAAAAACTATTGTCAAATCCTCAAGAATTCACAAGATATAATGTATTTATAAGTTAGCCTATATAGACCTACAGTATAGACCTATGTAAATTCTTGGAAATGTGTATAGGCTAGGTAGAAAAATAAAGAGAATAATTACGTCTATATATTTGTGTGTGCACATCCAATAGGAACTATCACAGACTGTAATACGAAGATTTCTAGTAGGCTAACTTAGCTCGATTTTCTTATAAACAAAGACATGATTATTTCTCTGCATTAGTTAATAGGTCTATCACACATAAGAAATGCATTAGTATATGCATAACTAATGATAGCCTAATACTAATAATAAAAATAAAAAATAATAATAATAACAGTAATAATCATCATCAATACCATCATCATCATCATTCTATATTACTAACGTGTTATAATTTACAATTAAATTAAAACAATTAAAATAATTAGTTTTGAAACATTAAGCTGAAAATAATAAATTTTTAGGTCTGTTCAGTACGCTCATTACACTACGTTTTTATAGGTAAATAAATAGTTGGTATGCTACCATGTAATAGGCCTATGTAGGATAGGCCTATACGCCACGAACTGCCATATTGTGGTGTGTTTTTCAGATGAGACGAGTCACACGTGACAAAAATTATACCTCATATCCTAATTCAAATGTTTATTTGTACCTAAAAATGGTGTTGGTATATCGCATTGATGCTTACCGCCAGAAAAATAAAAAGAAAATAACTCTGGTTTCGTTGACCGTTACAGTCTTAAATTCTCAAATGTAAACTACACTTAACAAAGACAGAAATAGGCTATTATAAAAAATTAACAACATTTAATCGCTAATGTGTTCTATGCAATAGATTATAATTTTTTTGACAATCACATCCTGTAATTAGAGAATTCATGTCTCGTTTCCTTGAATTTCGTGTCAGTCTGTGCTAATATTTGGTCCCGTAGAAGTATCCCGGATCAAATCAACCAATTGATCTGTTGAGTACATATTAAACAGCTCATGATTGCGTGATTTTCACTGTTCCCACAGTTAAATATTTGACCGCTTTGAACCCTATTCAACCTCCAATCCTCTCCACCCCTTCAGAATTGAAGACAAACGTCAGTCACAAAACAATATTTGTATACGAGTTTAGCCTACTTAACTGCAATATTAGTAACCATCGGCGATTAGCGAGGCAGTGATTCATTCATTCATAGTGTTCTGCCCAAGCGCAGGTCTTTCACTGCAAACCCAGCGTTCTCTAGTCTTTCTTATTTTCTGCCTTCCTCTTTGTCTCCTCATAACTTATGATCCATATATCTTAATGTCGTCTATCATCTGATATCTTCTTCTGCCACGAACTCGCAGTTTCTTCCAACCAGTGACCCAGTCAATTCTTCTTCCTCTCTCTGATGAGTTTCAGCATCATTCTTTCTTCATGCACTCTTTCCAACACAGCGTCGTTTCTTACTCTGTCTATCCATTTCACACGATCTATCCTTCTCCATAAGTTATCCACATTTCAAATGCTTCTTTTCGCTTCACCTCACTTCGTAGTAATGGTCCATGTTTCATCCCCATATAATGCTACACTCCACACAAAGCACTTCACTAGTCTCTTCCTTAGTTATTTCTCCAGAGGTCCGCAGAATATGCTCCTTTTTCTATTAAAACCTTCCTTGGTCATTGTTATTCTCCTTTTGACTTCCTAGCAGCAGCTCATGTTACTGCTTATAGTACATTCCAAGTATTTGAAGCTGTCCACTTGCTCTACTGCCTCATTTAGAATTCGCAAGTTTACCTTCTTTTACTTTTTTTTCCCTATGACCATGGTCTTCTTCTTGTTTGCATTCATCTTCATCCATACTGCTCACAGCTGTCATTTAGCTCCGAAAGCATATCCCTTAGCCTAATCTCCTCTTTTGCTAACAACGCAATATCTTCAGCAAATCTCATACACTTTATTCTTCTTCCTCCTACTATCACTCCTCCTATGTTCTGAAAACATTTTTTTACTAAATCTTCCAAGTAGATGTAGAACAGGGTAGGTGATAAAGGGGATCCTTGTCGTACTCCTCTCCCTATTTCACTTCCTTTTGACATTTATTTTCCTATCCTGACTTTGACTCGTTGTTTCATATAATGGTTACTGAACAGCCTCCTCTCATTCCAATCCACGCCAATTTAGAAAGTAATTATGGATCGTAAATTTTAAAGGTTCAAAACTCAACGGTTGAGACCTTATTTTGTAGTAATCTGTTCACAAAAATTGAACTTACACTTTAAAATTACAGACACTTCAGAGAATATGGAATGATGACACGGCAATAGTTGTTCAGTGATGAATTCATTTCTGGAACAATAAATGTGGATATGGAGAAGAGCGGAGGGTGTGAAATGGACAAAGTAAGAACTGAAGCTGTGTTAGAAAAGAGTGGATGAAGAAATAATAATGCTGAAACTGATGACGAAGAGAAAAAGAAATTAACTGGGTCATTGACTATGAAGAAACTGTCTACTGAAGGACGCACTGGAAGGAATTGTAATATTCTTTTACTCTTAAAACTAAAGAAGAAAGGTATTTTACTAACAACTTCAAATTAGTGTAACTCTTAAAATATTGAAATTAAGACACATGTTTATATGACATTTTTTGCTCAGAATGTCTTCTGAAATAAGCTCCTTAAATGGAGGTAGATCCTCGTGAATCACCCTGTATATTATACAGTCAAGTTGTATTGTATATACAGTCCTATTTCGTATTGTATTAAATAGTGGAATAGTGTAATGTTTAGTATATGCTACGTTAATCCTACTACTGTATTTGTATTCTATAAATTATTATTATTATTATTATTATTATTATTATTATTATTATTATTATTATTATTATTAGAGAATTAAGCTTCTATCATCCAGTCTGCTGTCAAAAAATCTGAAAGTTAGAATTTATAAAACAGTTATATTACCGGTTGTTCTTTATGGTTGTGAAACTTGGACTCTCACTTTGAGAGAGGAACATAGGTTAAGGGTGTTTGAGAATAAGGTGCTTAGGAAAATGTTTGGGGCTAAGAGGGATAAAGTTACAGGAGAATGGAGAAAGTTACACAACACAGAACTACACGCATTGTATTCTTCACCTGACATAATTAGGAACATTAAATCCAGACGTTTGAGATGGGCAGGGTATGTAGCACGTATGGGCGAATCCAGAAATGCATATAGAGTGTTAGTTGGGAGGCCGGAGGGAAAAGACCTTTGGGGAGGCCTAGACGTAGATGGGAGAATAATATTAAAATGGATTTGAGGGAGGTGGGATATGATGATAGAGAATGGATTAATCTTGCTCAGGGTAGGGACCAATGGCGGGCTTATGTGAGGGCGGCAATGAATCTCCGGGTTCCTTAAAAGCCAGTAAGTAAGTAAGTAAGTAAGTAAGTAAGTAAGTGAATTATTATTGATCAATAATTGATACTCGTTCAGACATGGCTTCATGTAAATAGTTCTCTTATTCTAGCACTATATATATAAGTTATATATATATATATATATATATATATATATATAGGCTATAAATCTAGAATAAAATTATATAGTGATGAAATTACTGGATATTGAAAGAATAAGAGAACTATTATATATATATATATATATATATATATATATACTAAAAACAGATACAACTTAATTCAATATTGAATATTTAAACAAGTAGAACAGAACGTCCTGACCAAATAATTTATTTTGCAACATTGCTTATTATTTGACTCTACTGAAGTTCTCGTAGGCGTGTGAAACAAGGGGAGTAATTTATTCGCTCAAGATTCTCGTACACAATTTATGCACTTCGCTAATCGAGAGGTTTATACACGTCTGCAGACTTCACGTCAGTCCTAACTCTTAACTAGAGAAGGCAACATTAAATATATACAAGCGCGAAATTATAGCATTAAAGCTGGACAACAAGAAACCCATGGATTGGAAGTGAGTAACAATTCATTATTAACATTTTCAATACCGTTTCTTCTCTTTGCTGTATTATATTTCAAATTATATTTTTGGCTTAACGAAGTTAAGAAATTCTAACATTTATTTGAGCTTACGTAAATAATAAAAATACTCCTCTCACAAAAAAAAAAAAATGTTATTCGCTTTCCTGTAAATAATATCACAAGTTTAATAAAATACGAAAACGTTCCATTCATTTTCATGTAATATAATTCTTATGTTCCTTATCAATCAGTCTGTGTAATTTAATTGGACATTTGATGAGACATATGTTTGAATTTACATGAAAGCAACTTCAAACAGGAAATACCCCACACAGCGCAAGAAAGGAAAATTCAGACAGTAGACTTATCGTCAAAATAAACTGGCCATCTCTTCCACCTTGCAGCTATTGAAATTATTACAACATCTGTAACGATATCCTGACTATTTGTCACTGTATAGTCTATTAATAATTGACAATATTTTCTACTTATCTCATATTTTAAACTACAGTCTGTACTCAGAGACGATCATGTGAATAAGCACAGTAATTAAATATTAGTATATATATATATATATATATATATATATATATATATATATATATATATATATATATTGAAACGGGTAAGAGAAACAAAATTCGCCTGCTCGAAGAAAACATCTAGTCGCTTTTATACAACAAACTTGACAGCTTCTGTTTGAATTCGAGTCTGTCCCATATGGTGCGAAGTCTTTTATATACAAGCTATTTTACAATTTAGTATTTCACGATTTCATATTAAATTGCAAGCTAAAATATATATTAAATGATATTAAATTAGAGTAGATAGATTTATTACCATTAAATATATTTTTAATCTCTTGTCTTCAAACAAGATTATTTAATTCCCACACAGCAAAATTATTCCATGCTGAAAAATTGATATGATAAAGAATTTTCCAAGGACTATATCAGTAAATTTTAAATATGACCTCAAACTCTCTGCCTGCTATATAACTTACGGAATTTGTAGGCAGCAGTTTTAAGGTTCTTTCATATTCCTTTCAAATAAAGATTTCTTTTATTAATAATTTTCTTCATAAAAATGAAAAATCAATAGCACTTTACTTCTCAATTTTTCTACACGATTAAACATCAGTGCCTGCTTATTTTAACATTTTTCTGTACAAATTGAAATCTCTTCATCTATTCACTTTGAATCGATTCTTCTATAAAATTAAATCCATTCTCCATCCTTCTAAATGAACTATTCTATAAAAAGGAAATAAGGCCGACTATCCATCGTATTCATCTTGGTTCTATCTAAAAGTGTAAAATCTCCGCCATGTTCATTTTTGATCTACGTGTATATAAAACGGAAATCTCCATCACATTCATTCAGGATCTACGGAAAATTCCGTTACATTAATTCTGAATTTATCATTTAATAAAATGATAATCTTTACTACATTCATTTTGAATCTGCATGTAGGGGTAACTCGGCTAATTCCGCAGTACGGGTAATTCTGCAGTAGTGCATATATGATTTTACTGCGGCTTTACAATAGCGTGAACGTAAGTTTTGAGAGGCTGTCAACAGGTGGCATGTCCTCTGCAGTGCTATAGAAAAAATCAAGGATATTGATCGACACCTCTGTCGACAATACAGTGAAACATCGAAAGTTGGCTGTTTTTTGTGTTTTGCTACACAGCTGTGAAGAAAGTGAGCATTGTTACATATAAATTGTTCCTTTTATGTTACTTTCATTAAGAATTTCATAATTATTTACTACTGCGGAATTAGCCAGGTCCTATTGCGGATTTATCCACACTGTTGCGGAACTACCCGAGTTGTTCTTTTTTCAACTATAATGCATACACAACTAAATATATTTGCATTTTAATAGGTCTCTTTATCTTATTTGGTGATGAAAAGTTTCGTCCATGTCTACATACCTTGACAATATTTTTCAATAAACATTTTGATAAAAATATGATAGATTTACTTTTTAATACTGCGGAATTAGCCGAGTATCCCCTACGTAAAATTGAAGTTGTCACATTCATTCTGTATCTATCGGTATATAGGTCTACAATAAGAATTCCCACCTTATTAATTTTGTATCTACTTGTGTATAGAAAGGAAGATTTTATGACATTCATTCTGAAGCTATCAGTGTATACAATGAAATCTCCATTATATTCATTTCAATCCATTTCTGTGTAAAGAATAAGTTTCCATCACATTTATTCTGAATCTGTCAAGTATATACAATAATAACTTGCACCATATTTATTTGAACCTAGTTGTGTATAAAACCGAAATCTCCATCACATTCATTCTGGATCTATCAAGACGTAAAATCTCCACAATATTCATTTTTAATCTAGTTCTGTGTAAAACGGCTGTTTTCATCAAATTCATTCTAGATCTATCAATACATAAAATGACAATCTACACCATGGACGATATTCATTTTACTCTTATGGGAAACAGAAAGTTTTCATCACAGTCATTTTGAATTTATCAAAATATAAAATGAAAGTCTCCAATATATTCATTTTTAATTTACTTCTCCGTAAAACGGAAGTTTACATCACATGCATTCTGGATCTATCAATATATAAAATGAGAATCTGTATTCTACATCTATTCATTTTCAATCTACTTCAGTGTTGAATGGAAGTTTTCATAGTATCTATTTTGGATATATGAATGTAAAAACAAGAATCTCCATCACAATTATTTTAAATCTATTTGTGTGCCAAACAAAAATTTTCGTAGGCTAGTATTCCTAGATCTATCAATATAAAGAATGAAACTCTATACCACATTCATTTTAAATCTATTTGTGTGTCAAACAGAAATTATCATCATTCATTCTAGATCTATCAATGTAAGTTTATACAATAAGATTCTCTACCACATTAATGTCTAATCTACTTTTGTATAAAACGGAAATATCAACCGTATGACTTCTGGGTTTAGTATTGCAAAAATTAAATTCTGAATCTACTTGTCTCCCTAATAGAAAATTCCATTAAGATTACACTACACTTACTCATCTATGAAAAGGAGATCTCTATTACAATAATTTTTAATATATTGTGTACCAAGTATCAATCTCTAGATAAATTTATTCTGAATCCACTTTACATAATATAAAATCTTAATTTCCATTCATTTTGAAACTAACCGTCATCTAATAGAGATCTCCAACCCACTCGTTCTGAATCCATTTATCTTTACAATTGAAATCTTCATCCCCATTATTTTTTAACCTAATTGTTATTTAAATGGAACTCCATACCTATTACCATTTTAAATCTACTGATTTATTATATGGGAACCTCTTTACGTCTATTATGATATGATTTTGGAAATATAATAAGATTGAGCGGATCGAAATTATTCGTATGATAACGTTACGATTACAGATTCACTCAACGACAAAATTTATTTCTTAGTTATTAAACAGTCAGTTCTGAGTGACAGACCTACTGTATATATTTTATAAAGTACGTCAATGTCTGTAATATAAAAAAAACAGGAAACGCGAAACACTATAACGTCAATTCTACTACATTTCTCTTTCACTGATATTTATATTTACGTAAATTTAGTTTTAATTTTGTTACGCATCAGATAAATCTCAATTCGCTCATTCTTTTAAGGATTTCAGGAATTAGTTTAGGATTAATTACGAATATAATAAAGTTCTAATTATCCTAGCGATGAAGCAAAACATATAGGCTACACTAAAAACCAATATTATTCTATTTTCATAAATCTATAGCAATGGAAAATATATAATTTGGAATATAAAGTTTCTAAAACATATTAAGCTATTTATTTAAATAATTTTGATAATTTTAAAAACTCATAATTCTTAGAATTTTATTATCTATATTGTTATATTTTAGTTTAAAATTAATGAAATGTAGATCTATATCAGAAATAACAATTAATTTAACAAAACACACCAACGTTTGACTTATACTGTTTATTTCTAATAAATAATTAAGAATTAGTTTTAGTGTGATCTCAAGTATTTTAAATTAAGATTCGGTTTTCTGCAGATAATGACGATCAGTCAAATCTTCCAAAAAAGTAATTATGTATGTTGAATATATGTGGGTATTAGTATAAATTTATAATATATTTAATCGTACTGTATATAAATTATCTCGCACGTCACAGAGGGGAGTAAATTGTTTATAAATAAAAGTAATATGACAGGAATATTACCTAATACTTAGTTTATAATCCTGATACAACGCTAGGAAAATTAGTGCTTTACTATATTACTCAAAGTACTACTAATGTTATTATATTCAACCACAATTTTTATTGTTTTCCTTTTTTGTTTTCAAACACATTATATATGGACAGGATTCACAGTACACTATGTATATTAGGGACACTACAAGTACATATAGGTACAGCTACCAATAAGAAATTCAAATTTGCACTTTGACAAAAAACGTCAGACTAAAAAAAACACAATAGATCACGAAAAAATGATGAGGTATTTCAATGTCTAATATAATTTAAGCCTATTTTATATATATAAACATCTATGATGTTTTATATATGTATATAGATTTCTATGTGTGTGAGAGGGATGGTAAGGGAGGAGGAGAGGGTGGGGTATATGTGATTAGACTCAAATAATGACTTGACTCGTTTTAAATATAATAGGCCTATGCAATACGTATAATTTGGTTTTTGTTTTTTGCAGCATTTACTCCTTATTTCTTCCTTAAAATAAAGGAGATAATTTGAAATCGTCACCTTCTTATCTGGAATTTTTACAAAACTACTTAAAAAACTTAGTATGGCTAGAATTTATTTATCTTTTTCGTATACTATGGTTCACAATGTGAAAGACGCAAGTCAGGTCATTTTTATGGACATTGCAGGAGTTCGTACCACAGAAATTTTATTTTAATGATACACGGATTCATTTCAGGACATTTGTATCTTTGTTAAGTGGTTCTAGTGAATATATGAACTGTTATTTTGAAATACAGATTCTTATTAAGAAAATAATATGTTTCGGTTTGTTTTCCTCGTCAACTGAACTGACTCAAAATTACGTTGAAATCAAATAATAGGCGTTTATTTTTATTATTTCATAAGTCGCTCCGACGCATATCTCGTACCGTACTTAAAAATATTTGCAGAAATAATTAAAGCATGGACATATATTCACACCTATAAATAATCAGCCATATCTGCAGACTTTTCGCAGTTATTTTAAGTATAAATAAAGCCAAACAATTTCTGAGATATTTAGTGAAATGACCTAACAAAACCGGTTGATTTTGGACTTTTTACAAAGTTTTCTTTCTGGAAGGACTTGAAACTTTTTCGCTATGCAAACCTACGTAAAGCCATTAAAAGTAAGATCTGTTATCATAAGTTTTACGTATATAAGGTGAAAATTGCATGTGTGACTTTCAGATCAGTCTTGGACACTCATTTCAACTATTGTACCAAAAAACTGTAGAATTTTTTTAAACTCCTGTGTTACGTATATGACCGGTAAATACTTTTTTTGTCAAGTATTTAGAAAGAAAATCTTCGGTGATTAATATCTATAATGTTAATTCTCAGACTCAATAGTTTTAGCATCAGCTTTCCTGAATAAAAATAATTATATTAACACCAGTTACCTAGATTATAAGTAACTTCAGATGTTTTCTAGGCGGTCGGTCCTATTTACTTCTGAGAATACACATTAAGAACTTCACCTTCTAGTATTTGTCTGTGTAGTTAATAATATTTTAGCCTAGTACACTCACGCGCGACATTTCAGAAGCCCGAGTATCTCGGAACTATGTATGAGGAACTGTACGCCCAACCGCACGGGAGTTCAATCCATGGTTCTCCCGGCTACAAAGTAAACGTATATTTTTATTTATTTTTTGTACAATTACTACAAAATCACACTGACAATAATGTGTACTACGAAAACTTTACAATGACTCCTGTTCTTATCTACGGACAAATGTACTATTTAGTTTTTACGTGACAAAACATGTGTTTTTATGTTTTTTTATCGAATGTGTTTTTCTCTTAATATACGAATGCGCGCAAAAAACCATAAGGTTTTATTCGATTTATATTTAATATTTATATATTTATACGTACTTTTTTATTTCATAGTGTATATATAGATTCGACAAGACACTAAATTATTTATATATAGAATCTTTCCTTCCGAAAAAATACTTTTATACAAAGACGACGAAGAAGAATTGCTTTATTTAAAAAACAAAACAATGTTAGAAGAGGACCGATGTTTCGCCTTTTAAATAATTACTATATTACAGTATTCAAATACCGGTCTTCTTCAATAACTTTGTTTTTCCCTTAAGTTTTTTTACGTATTTAAAAAAATCTCAAACGAACAGAAATAAAAGTTAACCTGGGAAACTGCGTTTTACATTTAAAGATTAAACGCAAACCCGAGATAAAATGTTAGTTATTAAAGATACAATATTTAACACAGCACAAAATATTCATCTAATGTCACCTATACACATTATACAATTCCGAAACAAAATAAAAAATTGTTTATTTCTTATTGGCTTATAAATAAGTTATACTGCAATCTTTATAATAACTGTTGCGTATACAATACTCTAATATCAAAGAGATGCAAGGGGGCATTTTTTCATCTTACGTATTTCGACCGCTCAATTTCAAAGTGCCATTAATTCACTGGACAAAAATTACTATTAAGTATGCACAAAACATAACTACAATTTATATTCTAAGTAATACTTCTTTACGTATGCGTTTATATTAAGGGTGGATGCTTCTGGTATACAAAATAGCTTTTCTTAAATTCTTATTTAATTTTCATGTTAACAATAAGTATCTTCATTGTTACCTTTAAACTGTAATAATAGGGGAGATGTGAAAATTGTAACTGGGGGTACAACATAAGCTCACACCAAGTGACGTGGATTTTTCAACACTTTTAGGCCTGGTCAAACCTCACATATATACTTTAAATTAAATATCGTAGTTTTTTTTTTTTTCAGTAGTTTCTCTTTTCGAACGTAACCAACTCTAGGACGTAAATAGCAATTCAGAAAGTCTTAACTAAAATTTTCGTGCAAAAATTAGACATAGTTATTTTCTTTTGTAATAAATTACTAAATAATTACAAGTACAGATTTTGGAGCTTGAAATACGAAGATGACAGGGGAAAAATATTTTAAAAATATTTCTACATAACCTTTGGTATAAACGCGGTTAAAAATTAAAACAAGAATCAACTCTCCACTCTCTTTAAGGGTGCTGGACCGATTATTAAGAATACCATCCCCCGTCCTGCAACTTCATCTTTCATTAAAACATCCACCAGACGTTATGGGTAATCGAACATGTAGGCCTATCATGCTTCCCTTAGGTGGCAAAGAGTATTTCACAACTAAAATATCTCCCACCTCATTGCACATTAAATATGACTTTATTAAAAGTCAATTAAACTCTTTTTAGACTCACGAATTGATGAATTAAATGGGTAGTATAAAGATAATCGAACATAAGAATTTCTCGTTTTCAAACAAAACATTTTATGAATACGTAAGTTACCGGTATTTAAATGTTGATTTATAATTAAATATATTATTTAAATTCTGACATTTCAGAAGCAAAATTTGTGCAAACAGAAATAAATAGGATGATTTAGTGTTTTGAGAAATTTTATGTACTAATTATCCCCATATTTAAAACGTTCACCAACTCTAAGTCTGACGTCAGATTAAGAATCGTGTAATATTAACATTACATTTATGTAGGCAATATGAATTTCTAAATGAAGAAAATTTCCAACAATAGTAATTGTGTCAATGAACATTATTACACGCTTCTTAATATGTTTTAAACTTTAATAATAATCTGTCTTACCATAAAACTTCCTGTTATTTCTTTTGAAAACCCTCATATAGTCACTCCTCAATATTTGTTGGGAATAGTAACACATTCCCTTCAGATTTACACAACCGTCTTTCACAGTCTTGTATTATTTTTTTAATGGCATGCAATGCCTTATTTACGTATTTGAAATGTAGACATACATTTTATCGTTGTCTTGCTGTGTAGTTTTAATCCATATTTTCATCACTTGCTTTAAGCACTTATTCACACACTTTGTCAATACACAGAATGCTGGTGAACAGTTCCACCGTTTTACATTTAGAAAACACAAATTCAAAAGCTAACAGTCATTTAAGAATTTGTGTCTTAGCCTATTACGTCTAATATTTCACCAATGTTAGTTGAATTCTAATGTTGATTTTAAAGCTGATTTTTTCTTGGTACTCGTTTCCTTTGAATTTGAAGTGTACCTTTCTCTCAAAATTTTAATAATAAAATTATGCAACCAGACATTTTGTAACTAACTTTGGCGAAATTTTTATCCGGGTCAAAGATGAGCAGTTTTAAGTGTACAGTTAAGAGTTCTCATTGTTCTTTCTACCAATTCACTGAGTCATTAAATCACTAGTCATCAATGGCACCGGTTGATATAGAACATAGATTATCTATCAACAGCTTATCGACACTAACCTTTATCCTGTGGCTGGTGACATTTCCCGGAAGTTTGACTTGCAGTCGTAAAATTAGGTCCGTGAAGTTGGAGTTGAAATATATGTGTAATCCACTTCAAGTGAAGTTGCAAGATGAGCGCTGAATGCTGCATTCGATGAAAACTTCTTCTTGTATAGCTGGGTTATCAGAGATGCATTTTCAAACACTTTGCAAAGGGGAAACACTTCCGAATTGATGTTGAAGGGGTGGAAAAAAATTCACTGCTGTTGGCACTAAAATCTTCTAAATATATATATTTTAATAAATTGTTGATTGCACTAATTCTTGAAGAGAGATAGAAGAGAGAATTTTTAAACACTTTGCACACCCAATAAGCACATTTTTTCTTAAACTGTGAGATCGCGATTGTATTTCTTAAAGAGCGTTGTTGAATCATTTGAATTCTCAAAACTTTGTAAAGGAGTTTTGTAAAGCACTGAAAGGACCTCTTTAGGAACAATAACGTTCTCGTATTGTTCTCCAAGTCTTACATATAAAAGTGTTTTTACGTAGCTCTGGGCATTTTTTTATCTTATTTCTCAATACATTAAAGTTGGAGGGATATTTTACGTATATAGGCTAGATTTATCATCAGAAATTCTTCTTCCACATATTTTACGTATATTATCTTCCACTGTTTATTCAAAGAGGACTTAACATCAGGACTTGGCATGTTACATGCTATAGTATACAGATCCGGTCAAGTTTCTTTCTTATTCGTTTTTTTAAGAATTCGATGTTTCTGAGATAAATATTATTTTCGTTCAGCACGCCGTGTTTAATGTTCATCTATGATTATTATTATATTAATTCCTCACTTCACTAGGAATAAAATATTCGTCTTCAATGCACTTCACGTAACTCCACTCTTCAAATGGGGATTTGTATTCTTAATTGTCTTTCCATCAAGTTAACTTAAAGAAGAGAGATTAAATTTCTATATGAAAAAAAATATTTACCGGCTCCTTTTTAATTACGTATCTTTGCTGTAATGTGTTCCACATGTCAAGAAAGTGGCAGGGATTTAAAAATAAATTTCTGCCCAAAAAGTAAGGGGTCTATTCTTTTGAAACGTGTTAAGGGAAGAAGTACTGTGCACTTAATACGTCTGAACGAATGTCATGGAAATATTTTGTTAATAAGAGAGCGCGATAATTCGAATAAACAGAAATGTAAAGTGACTTCGGAAACAATGACACTACGCTATATAAACAAATGCGCTGTGATTAGTATTTTTGTTAAATAATTTATTCTCTAAATATGGTGTTCGAAAGAGATTTTTTAACTTTGTCGCAGAGTTGTATGTGTGTATGTATATTCCACGTACTGTAATGAAAGTCATTTTTTTTTAATGTTCTAGGGTTACTTTAATTTAAACTCCCGAAAGGAGAAAAAACAAAGAAACTGTTCATTTTGGCTAAATTTATAAATAAACTAGAATTGATTTCAATTAAGGTAGCGGAGGGTTAACATATTTTTCTCCTTGAAATTTGTGGCCGCGGGGAAGGACCTTATTGTGGCGAGGTTTGTGGTGTTATGTCCGAGCCTGTATTTCCGTCACCGTTTTGACCAGCTTCAGGTTTCGATTTATTCTCCTTCTTCCACTTCATCCGTCTGTTCTGGAACCAGATCTTGATCTGTCTCTCTGTTAGACACAGAGCGTGGGCGATCTCGATCCTCCGCCTTCTGGTCAGGTAGCGGTTGAAGTGGAATTCCTTCTCCAGCTCCAGCGTCTGGTACCTCGTATACGTCTGCCGACCTCGCTTCCTCTCTGTTCAAACAGGAAAAGAAAATATTATCAGATATCTTCATTCACGGAGAACCTCTTACTATGGAGGAGTGGTCACTAAATTTCAAATTTGCATCCACACAACTAAAGCAAATTCATAGATATTTCTTTAAAACCCTTTTATTTGGAAATACGACAAACGATGATAATAATTAAAAACAAAAGTAATTTGTATTGTATATTTTTCTACACGCAAAATTTCCTTATTTCCTTAAATAAGCTTCAGATTTACTAAGAAATAAAATAATTAACAATAACAATAAATAATATACATGTCAGCAAAATTTGGCGCTGAATAACTGATAAATATAGGGCATAACTTGAGAAATGAGTTACTCTTATGTAAATAATAAAAATAATTTATATAACAATAAGTTCGGAAAGATTTATTTCCTAAGTTTCTTTCTTCAATTGTTCACATTACCTTACAATAAATGTTCAAAATATCTATCTTTTGACTGAACACAGGCCTCACATCGATGTCACATGACTCCGCGAAGACGATTCCAAATTTCTAGTGTATTTCGTATTATCTCACAACCTGCCACAATTCGATTACTGGGGGTTTCCACATCAGCCACCGGAGTCGAATACACCAATGATTTTAAATGGTCCCATAATAAATCAGGTGAGCGTGGAGGCCAGGGAACTAGTCCACCAATACCTATCCACCGACCAGGAAACTTTCTATTCAGGTAACTGAGGGCACGGTGACCAAAATGTGCGGGAGCGTCTAGTGCGCAAAATGTGATTCTTAACGATCCGTGACATGTCGTGCAAGAAATCAGGCATACCGAATTATTTTTCTGAAAATTTCTGTAGACTCGCCCCGTGAGTTTGTTTGAATGTACACAAGACTTATTAACCAAGCATTTCCGGTCCTAAATCGATAGCAATTATTTCTATATTATCTTCATATGAATAAATAATTCTTGAAATTAGGCCGTGTATTTCTCAGATCTTCAGATGTTCAACAACGTGCAAAGTTTACTAACTATTGCCACAGTATAAAAGGTATGTACCATTCAACGTTTCAGAGGTATGCAGTGGACAATCAACAGCGAAGGCGAAGAAAAATAAATCGAAGAATTGTATCCTGAGTATTGATAACGTATCCAACAGAAATATTTCCCTTTCCTTGCCTTTACTGATTATGGAGCTAACAAGAATTTCCAAACTACTCGATATTACTACTTACGCCTATGATTACAGAAGTTTTCTCAGGGTACTCCGATTCCCCTGTGACATGTCAGCAATTCATCTTTATCTTTAATTCATTACGATTGTAATATACACCCACCGCCTGTGGTGCACTCTGGATAAAGTCTGATGAACTAATTGGTCTACGCTTCTCGACACTAGCGACATCAATCACCCAATCTCTTAGAGTCGGGGCGAATAACGTCAAGTTAAGGGCTCTGCCTTTGTACAAAAATATTACGTCTAATGACAAGGTAAAAATCGAAAACTCTTCCACGAAATGTTCTGTAGTTTCAAGGAACAAAGGCAGAAGTTAATGAAGTATACTTCCTGTTGTTAACGTATCACAGTATACAGTTAATGAATTAACATTCTTTTTACATCCAACGTTTCGGAACATTATATGAGCTGTATAATCACGGAAGATAGGAAAGGGGAGATCTATCTGTTGATTCGTTACCAAGAGCTATTCTATAGGACTGGAATGTTCTAACTATATATATACTAACTATATAAACTAACTATATAAACTAACCATAAATATATTCATGTGAACTATTATTTTAACATCAGTTATTATTGGGTCTATTGGTGGATTAAATAACGGTTCTATCAAATACGTAGGTTCTCGCTCCAGATGCATTTTCAGATGATGGGGCTAATATATAGTTCCGAAACATTGGATCTTTCTACATCCATGGCAGTGTAAATTCCCAAAACCATAGCACCACGTCGAATAGGTCTCAAATAACACGTACCTATTTCTACTGTCTTCATATAATAATAGATACAACAAAATAAAATTTATTTCCTTTTCATTTATTATTTTGAAGTTTTATTTCCTTTTTATTCCTTTGTTTACAAATTTACCTACAGAATCCTAAACAGGAAGCTAAACAAGAAACTAAGAATTCAGATATCGATTCAAGAGAGTAAAATTCCAATTACTGGAAAGGAATATTAACTAGCCTACATCAAGTACGATTGTGTATAAAGAACAATAAAACGTACAAAAATGCTTCTCGAATAGAATTGCTAAGGAGTGGAACCATCTACGGAGAGAATTATAAATGTAGACAGAGTTCAATTATAATAAAGAAAAATTTGTGATAAAATAAAAACATACAAGCACTTCATGGAATCAAAGCAGATGAAATATCACGTAATCTTGACACAATAATTGACTGATAAGATTCACTTGAAGACAACGACAGAACTAGTGTTACGCGAATTAGGGTCATTCCATGAATTCTGTTCGTTAGGGACGGAAATAATCATAATGTTGTTAATATCATGTATATCAAATTTGTGTGCAGTCTAGTGTTTTAACAGTGGAACTTCAAGTTCAGAAACGTAAACTGTTTTTGTGTACAAAATAAATTATTTTTAGTGTGACTAACGTAACATTTTAATGGAATGACCCAATAACATTAAGATGAACAGCCTGCTTCGGGAATTTAACACTAGTTACGTTTCTGAAACGGAAATTCTCTAAGTTAAATAAAGTGACATATGGACATGTTTCCTCAAATTTTATCTCATGATTTTTATAATCTATACTTAGCTTAGAGATCAATTATGAGTTCTATGAAATATAATATTATTTATATCGTCATCAATAGTTAACTTTTCACTAGGATATGTAGCATTGTGCAAATCATCTTTCAGATTGTCTGGATCGAAGTTTGAGAACAATAAGAAAGCAACAATAAATCATAAGTTGTATTCCGTTTGTGTAACTGGCATTTAACAAACGTAATGGCAGAAACAACTTAATACAAAAGTCTTAATATTTCTTAAGCTCTTTGTTCACGATCCTGATCATGATGCAACGGCTACCCCGAGGCTAAATTCAGCCTGGCCACATCACGGCGTTCTAAAATTGATTCCATCTACTTTCTCCATTTAGTTTAGCGGATCTACACTGTGAATTCTTACTTTTTTTTTCTTACTGCCGGAGAATTTGATAAACTCTGATACATAATTTACAAACTGCTGATAACTTTATTAGGTTCTATTACGTGCAACAATGCTGATCTCAAATATATTGTGTGAAATGTTAATCTTTTCTGTTTCACCAACAGATTTATGTTATTTTCATTCGAATTAAAATCTCTTTAACGGAACAGAAAATAAAATTGTTCGTTTATTATGAAGAAGTGTAAGTAATTGAGCTGAATACTTAATCTGAATGATAAAATAAAAGAATGGAGAAGGAAATGATTAGATCTCTTAAACAGACGACAATAAAATAATAGGGTGAAGAAAGAATTGTTATGTATATAGTAAAACAAGAGGGAAAATAAGTATAGAAGGAAATAAAAACAAAATGGATAAAACAAGATATATAACTTAAAGGACTGGAAAAGTAAAAAATGCCTAATTCTTGTTTAAAGGTGATGATGATGATGATGATGATGATGATGATGATGATGATGATGATGATGGTGGTGGTGGTGGTGGTGGTGGTGATACTGCATTCAATTTAATTAAACAAATGTATAATTTCAATTGCTCAAACATTATTTATGCCATAAATAGATCTAAATAATATACTTGAAGAATTTAATACGATTCGTAGAACTATAAGGACTTTAAAAACACAACACGATATGCCATTAAAATGATCTGAAAGTCGCAATAGCTACATTCATAACCTACTGATATACTCTTTCAAGAGATGGACAACAAGTTTAATGGGGAACAATAAGGAGTAATGTTGTAGAATCAGAAAATATTTGGTTCCTAAGAACTTTGGCTGATTACACATCACTTGCGAAAAAAGAGAAGTTAAAAGAAAAGCACGAAAAATGCTAGATTTTAAGAATAAAAACATAATAGTAGACCTATTATAGCAAAAGATAATATTCTGGTACGAACTCATAAAATTAACTAAACCAGTCCAGTGTCGAAAATTCTGAATTACCAACGGACAGATAATAACGATTTTTGGAAACACCGATACTCTCTCGTGAAGTCAGAACAAGTCCAAAAATGATGATGGTGATGATGATGAAGACGCACATTACAATACGATGTAAATTTCAGAAACTATTAAATCATAACAAAGCTGTAAATCGTCCTATTACTAGTAAAACCAGTTAAGTCCAGTAATCCAATTTTGTAAAAAAAAAAAAAAAAAAGGCGGAGTTACGCAATAATAGACCAACCAAAATTTGAAAAAAATGAGATATTTGCACAAATCTGTTGATGGCAGGCTTAACTCGGAAAAAAAATTAAGAATGTGATATCTGAATTTTGCTGCTATTTATGAGCAAAAATTCTTTTATTGCATTAAATTCATTTATTTTGATTTGAAATATTAATTCAAATACTGGTCTCTTATTAAAAATCGTTTAGCCTTTTTTGGTATTAGGCCTATTTGTGCTACTTTTTTGTAATAGTATGAATGTTATAATACTTCTTGCATAAAATGTTTTATTAAAAAAAAAAATTTATTTCAATGACCAATATCTCGAAACAGGTTTTTGGCGCTTGGATCACTACTGCTATTCACCATCCAATTGAAACTTTATTAATGCACGAAAAATCTTAATAAATTCCTTAAATAAAATAATTGGTTTGTTGCCTACAAAATTTCGGACTTACTCGATTTTACTAGAATATAGAGCACGGAAAAACAAGTCGCGGACTGTACTTAATCCATTTTACACAAAAAGTGGACTTAATCGGTTTTACTAGAAATAGGACGAAATATACATCACAAAAAGTATAATATCCAGTTCAGATCAGGGATGGAATCATGTCGTACTACAAATATAGTACGAGTAAATCTATCCGATAATATTGGAAAACGAAACACATACATGGTACTTTGATATAGCTATAATAGGCTAAGCTAAATATTACACATTATGTTACTGACAAAATAAGACTTGTCGATCACAAACAACGTCCTAATAATAAATACATCGTCAAGGTATGTCACGGGTCTGACAGGAGAGGAAGTGCTCTTCTTCATTCGTTGGTAATAATCATTTTATGAGAATTTGTTTAATCTTCTTAGGAGAATGTAGAATATCCTGGGTGAAAATCTGCCAGTGTTTTAATTCGTCAGCATCATTCAGGAGCGGGCTAGTTTATCTTCCATTGTATTTATTAACTTGTATTCATTTCAAACTTACTAGCAATAAAATATCTGCGAATTGCTGGTGTTCTAGCCACTGGCTCAACAATGAACACAGAAACAGAATAGAAACAAAATAGCGCAGGATTAGAACGACCGGAAGTGGAAAGAGTGCACAACAAAAATAAAAATAAATAAATCGATGGAACGTTTCAAAAGGGAAACAACTCAATATTTAAAGTTTTGATAAACCAGCATTTTAAAGCTTGATGTTGCTGTGAAAAATCCAAGGATCATTCAAATTACTCCAAATTCCGTTAATGAAGTTTTATATAGACTATACTATATGTTCCAAATTAGAGCTTGTTAACCCTTAAATTGATAAAGTATCCTATAGGATACAACAGGTTAATAGGCTATATGCTATAATTTTAATAGAACAACAGGCAAAATTTGGTAGGAAAATTAAAATTTCACACTACTACAATATTGTACAATATATTGAAGGCCTCTTTTCAAATTCTACACTATCATTTATATGTTAACACGTAAATTTTTGTTTTAATGTACAAATCGAATCATTATTTCACTCCATTTATTTCCCTTTATCTTTTTATGGTTAATTCCGGATCCCAGTGGTCAACCTCACTTGAGGACGGATGATTTTAAATAAATCTTAGTAGTAATACGGACATTGCGACAGTTGTTTTTTTTTTTTTACAGTCCGACAAGGTTTAATAAACTAGTGTGAGAAATGAAGTTTTGCAAATTTAAGGGTTAATTGGCTCTTTTACAAAGCAGGAATCTTTAAAGTGTAGCTTTCGCAAAACTTTAAATTTTGAGTTATTTCCCTTTTCAATTAAAACTTACTTACATGTGGCTTATAAAGAAGTCGAAGGTTCATTGCTGCCCTTACATAAGCCCCCCATCGGTCATTATCCTATCTCTATCATCTTATCCCACCTCCCTCAAATCCATTTTAATATTATCCTCCCATCTACGCCTCCCCAAAGGTCTTTTTCCCTCCAGTCTCCCAACTAACACTCTATATGCATTTCTGGATTCGCCCATACGTGCTACATGCCCTGCCCATCGCAAACGTCTGGATTTAATGTCCCTAATTATGTCAGGTGAAGAATACAATGCGTGCAGTTCTGCGTTGTGTAACTTTCTCCATTCTCCTGTAACTTCATCCCTCTTAGCCCCAAATATTTCCTAAGCACCTTATTCTCAAACACCCTTAACCTATGTTCCTCTCTCAGAGTGAGAGTCCAAGATTCACAACCATACAGAACAACCGGTAATATAACTGTTTTATAAATTCTAACTTTTAGATTTTTTGATAGCAGACTAGATGACAAAAGCTTCTCAACCGAATAATAACAGGCATTTCCCATATTCCCTTTTAAATTATCCCGCCGAAATAAAAAGAGAAAACAGAGAAGGTAGAAGCAATGCAAACAAAAGACGGGGAAAAAGCGTTATATAATACAAAGAAGTAGAAAAAGAAAGTAACAAAAAAGAAATCGAGGAAATAGAAATAAGAATATTGAAGAATTTTTGTCAAATTACTTTGGTCATAGTGCCATAAGTATTCCGTAGCTTGTTTTCGAAAATCTGATTGCTGCTTTCTGAGGAGTTTCAAAAATTCATACCGACGAAGCGAGACGAGGCTGTGATTTCTGATAAGGTAATGACCATAACCTGTTTCGAGTAACTATCTTACAACCATAAAGAATTACGAAAACATGTCAGGCTGCCTCGTTGGCCTTGGATATTGATGTCTATATACCCTGAATATGAATCAAAGTGCAATACACTAATGGAACGTTCTCACCTGTCCAACATAACAATGAATTAAGAATCTTGACGGACGGATGCGGAAAACACATTACTTTAAAAAATTTAAAGTAACACACAATTAACTAAAACACGGACTTCCAGTATTAGAGGTTAGGTAGTTTTAGACTAGGCCACATCTAATTTTGTAAGTCGGTAATAGTACTATTATGTAAAGGTGTGTCCCTCTTAAAGTCTAGAAGCACCGTCTTACAAGCAGGTGTGAACAATAAACTCCTTGACATAATCATCATATTATAATTTAGATATATTCATAGAATACTTACGAAGACATTATAGCGATCTACATATTAAAATAAACCAGTGGCCTATTAAATACAGGACAGCTCCATTAACATTAAAGAAATTTATAAAAATAACTATTGTAGGGAGCTGTTTCTCGCTATAATACTAATAATAATAATAATAATAATAATAATAATAATAATAATACTAATAATAATAATAATAATAATAATAATAATAATAATGTGTTATTTGCATCTGAAAAATATTCACCTTCAAGTTATTTTATATTTTAATATACAGTCATATTTTTGCATTTCGAAAATTAAAAAAAAAAAAAAAAAAAAAAAAAAAGAAGTGCAACACACGAAACGCGATATATAGTCAGAGAATTTTTTTTTCACAAAGAATAATTACCCCTCTCTTTAACTAGTGATTCAAAATGAAAGGAAAATAGAATTTCAATATTTCTACCAATTTAAGATTCTCTCGTTTATTTCACTCTGAAAGCCAATTTTGTTTTTAATTGTTGTAGATAGGCTAATACTATTTCGGCATTTATATTTTCTTTTATTTATTTCATAATATTCTTTATTATGTGTGTTGAATGGTCAGATATGCGCAAAAATATATTACTAATGTTTGAGACTATTATTATTATTATTATTATTATTATTATTATTATTATTATTATTATAACAACTGAGCATTAATCACAATGCATATAAGTATTCCTACGTAAAAGAAAATTAAAGAAGAAATAACTAATTACAATCGCTGTGCTTTCTTCACGAAACTTCTAAACACTATCGATTTTTCATTGTTGCGTTTCTTAACTGGAAAGAGATTTGTAACTTGGATATTTAACCCACAAATACAATAGAATTCTTAAGTTTGAACAATAGTAGCAATAACAATATTAATAATATCTGAGAAAAGAAAATCATGTATTATCGTACAGATTGTAAGTTAAAAGTAATTTCTGTATTATCGACATTATCTATCCACTAGATCATATAGGCTCTACCTACTAAAATATAAGCTGAAATGATATCTATGTATATATTTCCCTCTCAATTGACTGTAAGACACACAAAGAAGCACGAGTCTCGAAGTGATTCCTATAGTCATAACAGCAAATGGGTTTACAAAGGGTACAAGAATCAGAAAACAAAAAAAATCGCGTATTCAAATCAACTAAATTATTCAAAACACCTATAGATAAATCAATTATAGCTATTGGACATTCTTAGAAGTGTTCTCACAGTGCTGAATATGTGAAATTCCCTAAAATGTGGGATGTTTCATCTTTCTTCGAGTCCTGAGCAATAATTATGCGTTTACTTATAAGATTACTCTACTGTTTAGCCCCTAACGGATGACAATAATAATAAAAATAATAATAATGATAATAATAATAATAATAATAATAATAACAATCATCATCATCGTAACTGAAAATGAATACAAGCTCATACTGATACCAATAAATATTACAATTTAAAAACTATAATATAATCAGTTAAGCAAATATTATTGACTGTTTTTCAGTTTTCTTATATAGGCCTAATGAAATACTTATCTGAAGATGTTCATCGTTCAGTGAGGTTATGTGAAGAAGGTAAGAATTTGGAAGTAAATGGTCAATAATTTTAGATATTATTCCAGCATTTTATTTAGGAGTCTAATAACAAGACAAAGAACAGCAAAAGAAATAATATAATTAATAACAGTGACAAATAAATAGTAATTTTAGTATTACCCACCAAAATTTTAGGTTACGGTAAGTGAAGATACGTAGTTTAATAGTACCGTGTCAAATATGAGATAAATCAAACGCGTTCTGACCTGAATGCTTGGTAAAAGTTAGGGGCGAGAATTTACCACCGAAAGCAATTATCAGAGGGACTCTGATTGGAGGCCAATTAGAGGGTTCCGAACAATGAAATTCGCTGACGGCTTATAATTGGCTGTGAGGCACTGCGTTCTCTTCTAATAGATACTTTTTTACCTGCCTTGACGGTGCAGGAGGGAAAAAGTTTGAAGACTAAGAATAAGGTTTTAGTTCCATTGTCTGCTCATCTGTTTCCAATCTCCATGATGCGCACAATGTGCAGTCTTGGGGCGAAGACCCCATCACACGATACATTCCAGTGCACAAATCATTACAAGCGTTATACATTTGTTACGACATCATAATAATGTACTACTGCATGATTGAAATATAATTAAGAAAACGAACAATAGTCATATTGCCTTGTTCGGCATTTAATATGTAAATGGAAAAAATGATTATGGAACCTTGGTTCAAGAATTAATGTTAAATAACGTTAATTAGTCTACTACGTTTTACATTAAAACTTTAACGTGGCATTAAAATAACTTTTTTTTTTCTTCTTAACTTCTACAATAAACCTGTCCAGCCTTTATAAATAACTTAATCTTTTTGTACTTTGATTTTTATTGTATTTGTAAATTTAATATTAATTGTAATTATAATTGTAATTGCATTCTTAATATTGTAGTTGTAATCCCATGGTAGAGGGGAAGAGAAGGCCTGATGACCTTATCTCTATCAAGTTAAATAAATAAATAAATAAACAAACAAACAAAATCAATGTTTAGGTCAATATTTTGTACGTATTTGGCATTAGTCTTTCTTCTTTGTTTGAGTATACATTATTACTAGATTGGGAATTATCTTTCTCTTCAGGTTTTCTTTTTCTACAAAGTCTCATATATTCTGCACAACTGCTTCCTGTAAACAGGTTTATCTGTGCTTGACATCAGACGTTTGCAGTTGTTAAGGTTATTGCGCCATGCTTTCATCATAGCAGTTGCGTAACCCAAACAAAGTGGTCTTCTTTCCTAAACCGTAAGACATGAATAAAAACGGATTGCATTTTATTAACATATTTGACTCGCAATGTCTAAATATATATCTTCTACGGTTTAGCCAAAGTAAGCAGTTGGATGTTTGCAAAATTAGAAAAAAATATTTACATGTGTTTGGACTACTGTTTAAACAACGCACAATTTTATTTTGGGAATGAAATATATATTATTCTTTTTATATATTGGTTTTTATTTTTTCATTTACATATCAAATGTCGTAGGCTTTAAGTTTTTAGCATCCAAAGATGAGGTTGCGACTGTGCCAGGCGAAAATGTGTCCGCTTTAATCTATTGACCCTCTGATAATTACTTTATCCAACATTCTTCATTATGGCAGCGTGGTTTGGACGATAAATATGTGCTGCAAATGAGGTTAAAATCGAAACATAGAGGTGGGATGAATTAAATAGAACAACAAGCAATACTCCAATAAAATTGTGACGGTGTCGTGTATAGTTCCTGGGGTGACTCAGTCGGTAGAGCATTCATGCGCTAAGGGAAGGGTCCCGGGATCGATACCCGACCACGAAACAATTTTTCCCTGAAAATATTCAAACCTGCTTTACAGGGAGCTACTACCTGAAAGCCAGATTTGTATAATACTCCAATAGATTACAGAGAATTTAAGATATTGAGATATGGAATGTATGACGTTCTGAGTTGAAAAAAAGCGAGGGGGGAAAAATTATACTTGAGTAAAATTGTATCCATCATCTATCACGTTGGAGGAGTACTCATTTAAGAATGTTTCTGCCAATATGGTTACTTGCAACTTTCTCTTGTCATGTAAATCGGTTGTGAAATTGTAGTAAATTATATTCAAAAACTAAAATTATTATATAAAATATGTCATAGCACGAGACATCTCACTGGCGCAGATCAGGAGGTATGAGCGTTCGCCTTCTGATCTAAAACTGCATTCGGACATAAGTTCGATTCCTGAATGTACTGATTACCCTGTTGGGTTTTTTCTGAAGTTTTCCACAATATTAAGGCGAATGTCAGGTATGATCTATACCGAACTCTTGGCATTATATCGCCAAATAACATCTCACTATCACTAATTCCATTTACGCTAAATAACTTAATGATTAATACAGTATCGTTAAATAATCGACTAAAAAAACAACCGGACGTGAGTTCGATTCCCGCTTGAGCTAATTACATGTTTGGATTTTGTAAGGCGAATGTTCAGTAATCACGTGGCGAATCATCGGTCCCATCTCTCACAAAATAGCATCTCGCTATCATCAATTCCATTTAAGCTAAATAACCTAGTTGATAGACTACAGAATCGTCAAATAATCAACTAAAACAAAATAATAATGAATTTAGGCACTGAAAGTGCTCATAGAAAGACCTTGTTTTATTATGGCAAGAGTTCGTTGTTTCTTTCCTATTTATTTGATGTGTTCTAACCTCCTTCTAATATGACGGAGACTAAAGTAATATCTAACGACTTGAATAGGATAAATTTATCATTTCCTTCTTCACCTGTGTAGGAAGATAAATCTTACAGTCGAAACGTTATATATTCTCAAGTTTCTTGTTAGCAAAATCATAGTCTACTCCTTTTAAATAAGCTCCTAATTTTAGAAGTTAACAAAAACAGGATAGAAAGAATAAAAATTAAAAATTAAAATGTGGAATAACGCATAATACACGCTACTGTAATACGACTCAAGAGCAGGTTTATTACTATCCCTGTAATAATTCTCCACTACAAAATATGTTCAACTTCATGCAAGCTTTTAACTTTCTTCTAAACACTGGGCATATTATACACTTGGTAACATATCGTTACACCTATTTCGGCTCTACGTACAGGTGTGATACATTGCCTGAAAATATTTTTGTTGGCATCCAGAATGATCTACATATTTTTAGCGACCTACATGTCCAATTCAGTGGAATCTTGAGGAGGCACTGGCTGCACCGATTACTTACAAACGTTAGCTGATTTCCTAAGTAACTGGAAAGTATGAGAAAATATTTACTAATTCGAATCGACACTATAAAATATATATTTATGATTATCTTTAATATACTGTATCGGCTTTATTTTTTATTAGTTTTTAACATTTTGTATTAGAATTTATTTCGGACTATTTTGTTCCTGTTAACATGAAATACAAATCAACAACGCTTCATATTGCAAGCCTATACATCGTCTTACTATGAAAATTGCTCTTATTTTACGAAAAGAATATCTAGACCCTTAATTTGGGAGGGAATGGGGCACTCATGCATATGTGATACGATGATACTGTCGCGTCTGACCGTGAAACCAGGTGGCCCGGGTTCGAATCCCGGTCGGGACAAGTTACTTGGTTGAGATTTTTCCGGGGATTTCCCTCAACTCAATACGAGCAAATGCTGAGTAACTTTCGGTGCTGAACCCCGGACTCATTTCACTGGCATTATCCCCTTCATTTCATTCAGACGCTAAATAACCTGAGATGTTGATACAGCGTCGTAAAATAACCCAGTACGTGGTACTTGCTCAAGATTGTCGGAAGTAACTCTAATTAATGGCTAGTTGCTATCGTTCAATTATAAAAATAGTGTAATGATGATATTTTTTATTATTTATTTATTCATTCATTCACTTATTTATTTAATTATTTACTAATATTTTATTGTGCTGTACAACCGCCTGGGGCCAATAATAGTTCTGCACAAGATAACAGTTAGCACAAGATTTACAGTGTACAAGGAATTACAAAAACAGTGCATGAAATAATTATTAAAGTTAGAGACAAATACAAACAAACAAAAATGACAAAGTGAATAAATAACTCTAAATTACATGATACAGAATAACTAAAAAACTAAACTAACGAATAATTGAAATGAATGTGATATAGATGTGTGTACTTAATATATGAATAACAAAACAACATAACTATACATTAAACGGATCCGATTTAATACAATGAAAATTAGCAGCTTTCTTGCATCTGACAATTGGAGAAAGAGATTTAGGTTTATAGGTATATATATATATATATATATATATATATATATATATATATATATATATATATTTTAATCTTAATCTTTAAAAGGGACACGAAGGTAGATATTGCTTATGAAGGATTCACAATCAATATCACCCTTTACGGCCATATAAAAGAATAAGTAGTCAAGTTCAAGACGTCTAGCATAAAGGCTAGAAGAGTTAAAATACTGTATTTACAAGTACGCTCATAATTGGAAACAGATGAATTCGGTAAAAACCTGTAAGCACATAGGGACATAAATTTTCTTTCAATGATTTCGAATTTAACCGAGTCAGTAGAAGTAATAGAACTCCAGACAACAGATGCATATTCGAGTTTAGATCCGATTAATGTGTAGTATAGAATTACAAGAGTAGCTGGAGTAGAAAAAAAATAAGTTATAGACCTTACAAGTTCGAGCATTCTAATAGAATGATTATAAATATGTTGCAATTTGGTATCGAGTAGAACTCCCAGGTCTCTAATACAGTATTTCCTTATTATATTGATATTATTAAGAGTATAATTGAATTTAAGAGAAGTGGTTTTTCTTGAGAAGGAAATTACTAACATTTTCGATTAATTAATTTTCATTGCATTATCAGCAGACCAAATCGTAATAGCCTTTATATCATTTTGCAAAATTTGACAATCAGCCGGTCTATTGATTTCGCGAAGGATTTTCAGGTCATCCGCAAATAATAGGCAGTTTGAAGAATAATATTAATAATAATAATAATAATAATAATAATAATAATAATAATAATAATAATAACAACACACAGGCATACAACCACAATTCCATAAAACATGCAACATCATAAGATTGTCTTTCGAGAGTGTGGTAGACTTAAGTTAGGTTTAATTTATATTTGGTTATAGTTAAGGATAGCAAACTCAGTAACTATTATAAATTTTTCTACTATTACTTGCAGAAATAAGTATGAACAAATAAACGGGTTATTGTAATTACCACTTCAGATCGTATAATGATCTTAAATAGTAGCGGAAAGGAGACTGCTTTCTGCAGTAGCTACTGTCTGAACGCGTCCATAATTAAATTGCTACCGACGCTGTGTACTAATTTAACTGAAGAGTAAGGTCAACACCATGCGAAGCTATTAGCATTGTTTCGGAGTGTTGCAGGTTTTCCTCAGATCTCGAATACATTGAACAGAGGTGTTGTGACACGTGTCCCACTGATGGACAAGCTCTCTTAAAACGCGAGACTAACATTTACATTTCAATGTTTTCCGTTCCATTGATCGCACCGACAAGACAACTATATTAACCCGGGGCCTCTCTCTTATAGTGGATCTTTGCTGTTTAGATGTGTTTGAAGATTAAAAACTCGTTATGAATTATGAATAGGAAAGCGAGGAAGGAAATCGCCGTGACTGTTTTCTAGTCTTATCCGAATGTTGAGTTTTAAAAATCTGATGTTATTATAAGAAACAGACTCACGATTGAGAAGCAAAAAGTACAAACCACTGCGGTATTCGTAAGAAAGTAAACAAAAAGTAATAATGTTTTAACCAAACTAAACTTTAAATGTGGGAAGAATATCTCCATCGAAATTAAGACATTGTTCGAAATACTGAAGAGAATATAGTACAAAGTTAAATTAAATAAAATAGCAAAATAAATTTCAAACAAGTAAATAAATAAGAAAGAGCGATATAAGAAAGAAGTAACAAAAATAGATAACATCAAAGTAAACAAATAGATTAAATTAAATAACCTATAAAGGAAGGGTGAGAAGTAGTATAAGGAAATTAATGAAGTACTAAAAATATAAATTATCGAAAGAGAAAAGGTGGAGGAAACTTTCAAAACCTGACATGATCATTTTCAGAAAATTTTACATTTGAAGGGTTCAGAGCCATAGTGAGCCAAGCGCCATTTATTAAAAACTGAGAAAGCAAGGGTTAAAGTTAAGTGAATACCATAGTTTAATGAAGATTGATATATCATTTAGTTTTAATGTGTATACTTTATATTATTTGCTATATGTTTCCATTGAATTATGGTAATAACTTCATTTTAACCCTTGTTTTCTATGGTTTTAGTAAATGGCGTTTGGCCCACTATGGTTCTGAACCCTTCATTTATGTGTCTCTGTAATAAACGATTTTTCTCTACGGTGAAATTTTATAAGAAACTATAGTAAAAAAATATATTTAATATTTCACCAAAGAAAATATTTTGTTCATTGCAGAGGTTAAGTTTTTGGCATCTGAAGTGTATTTTCTGAAAGTGGGCATGTCAGGTTTTGAAAGTGTTCTTCAAATAAAGTACAAAGAAAACTGGAAATAAAGGGAAAATCAGGAATGCAAAATGGAAGACATACTAGAAAATATCAAATGATAGAAGAAAATACATAAAATGCAAGGAAATTTGGAAGAAATATTAGGTCTTTTCAATAGTGTTTTCCTATAACTATGCTTCCACGAATTCATACGTATCTAATCATCAGCGTTTAGGAACAATCATAAAATTTGTGGGGTGACGACAGACTATAGTCTTGGCTCAGTTTGGCTTGGCTTTTCGGGGAGAGGGGACTCGCTGCACTTGGCTTATTTTGGTTGATTGTGCCCCTATATACTTATGCGATGATAGGTGGCATGGATGGCATTCGTGTACCCGATGTTGACAGGTGGATCATCCTCCAGCCTTGATAGTGTCACTTTCCGTCCTCAGACGAGTAACCTAATAACCCCAGAGGCCCGGAAGATCAAGACCTTTCTTAATATCAGCATAGGAATCCCGAACTATCCCAAAGACTTCATTGTAGCCCATTACTGTAAATAACGGTCGCGGCGAAAAAGCGAGGCAGCCTAATCAAACAAAAGACCGTTTAAGAATTTTTTACGAAATTATAAACTTTCAGTGTACTGTACAGTATTGCATTTTAGTTGTTCTTTAGGTATACGTGCAGTAGGCCTATTTTTAAATGCCTAGATTTCATATTAATCTGATTAGCTCATTCTATTTAGTCTATTAAGTAAAGAGTTTTTACAATTTGTAATCAAAACACAGTTTTTCAGTAACCAGCCGTTTTATCCGAGTTTTTCCTTATCCGAGGTAGTCTTGGACCACATTAACTCGGATGATCGAGGCTCTACTGTATTCAATTTCTGGCATTTAATGACGTTACGTACCAATGTGACATATTTTGTGCCTAGCGTAGGCTAGTAAATAGGTCTAAACGTTATTCAACGTTAAAATGAGAATACAAATAAATAAAGAATAAGAACAGATAGATGTTTTGTTGATATCCCTTAAAACAACTGGGATTACTGAATTCAGAGTCAATAATTTAAACGAATTCTATGTGATAGTAGTCAGAAAAATAACATTTGTATTAATAGACTTAAGAAATGATACAAATTCTCTTGTTTCTTTCAGAGATGAGGCCATAGAAATATGACGCTTTTATGAAAACATGATACATAGTATGTAACATATATGTACAATTTGTATACTTCTTAATCTTGACAAAGTTAAAAGAAAACTCTCGTATATGACATCATAACTTTCATATTATGGAATTTGTAGTTATAAATGTATCGTGTAACGAGGGTTTACAAGACATACGAGTTGTCAGCTAGACGACCCCTGGTAGTGTGGATCCCACATGAAGCCAGTCTTACAGGCCTGTCCGTCCGTCCGTCTGTCTACGTTCGTGGCATGTTTTGCTCCAGCTTACGTCAGAGATGATGAAGACAAATGGCGCCTTTCAAACACATTCCACAACATTACACTATGCTATATATCTGTACAGTGTCTGGATAGTCGCTAGGAGGAAAAAACTTGAGCATTACTATTTTAACTGGATTCTGTAGTTAACTGTTAGGAACATGGCTGTTACATTTTTTCTTAGTTCTTTATAATTACTCATCAAATGAAATTGAGGAATTGGGACACAGAAAACATGTCTGTCAAGCTTCAAACCCTTGATAGAGATTAAAAGATATTCAAAATTAATAAAGATTAATTAATTTAACGTCTAGAATGACAATATTTCAGTAGATTCACTTCTTGTGTGTCTAGTTTATGTCACTCTTCAGTGACATCTGATGAGAGACATGTTGCACAGCATTAGGAGTACAAATCGTTTACGTCATGAAATGACTGGTAATCAAGAAAATGTTGCAGGAATAAGCGTGTAGCAAATTCATAATAGACTACACGAAGGAAAAAAATATTTATGTAAAATAAATTTATTAGAATAAGTAGGCTACTAAGTATTACATAACTTAAACTTCAATCAAAGGCTTCATTCGATTTAGCATTGCAACAAAGACAAATAGGCTATATCTTATTTATTTTTAATTACACAACATACGAAGGGAAAGTACTAATAATCTAAAAAAAAAAATTAGAGATTTTCACCGAAATACTAGTACACAACTTCAGTATTTCTGACACCGATATTTTAGGCAAGCGGTCTACCTATCTATCTACGTAGTACAGCGATTTATCCCAAACTATTAATATTTGACAGATTTTTTTTTTCGTACCCATTTTATCCAGAAATTATACAAATGAAATGCCGGTACAATGATTTAGTAAAAATTATATGTGCCTTAATTTTAAATGAATGACACACAAGTCCGATTTGAAATTAAAAAAAAAAAAGATGCGATGAGCAGAATTACTTGGGATGCTCCCTCTTCGACTGCCACAATCCCATTATTTCCCAATATTAACCTGTTACTAGATTTGAAATGTTTATGAAAATCCTATTTCATACACAGTAGCGTTTTGAATATCTTACACACTTGCACGAATCAAGACAATTAGAGCAATTTAATTTAATTTCCTTTCATTTCATTTTATTTTGTTTTGTTAAATGTTATTCTTCATTTTTCCTTTCCTTGCACACACACACACACACACACACACACACACACACACACACACACACACACACACATATATATATATATATATAATTTCTAATCGCTTTATTATTATTATTATTATTATTATTATTATTATTATTATTATTATCATCATCATCATCACCTTTCTTAACTAAAATAAATATTTAAGTATTAAATAATATAAGAAATATTAATGAAATATTAATGAGAAATAACTTATGAACTTTTAGATATCCTACATTCCTTATAGCACCTACATAATTGTAAAATAGTCGCTGAATACGCTATATTTATTTTTATTTTTTTATTTAGCTAGCAAAGTGAATACAAATTAAATTTATAAGACAAAAATGTTTCTAGCGACTACCGTAAGAGCCAGGCTCGTGTACGATGTGGTCTTAGCCAATAATATAATATAAAATTTATACAAACAGATTACTAAATACAGTAATTAACTTAATTAAAACCGATAAATAACACACAAGAGCAAAAAAAAAAAGAAGAAGAAGGGAGAAAAAACACGTTTAATATATATTGATAATCAGACAGAAGCCAATGATATTCAATAAAAACATGAATATAGTCGACAGAGATAAAAAGGTAAAAAATACACACATTTGTTAATATTATAAGATCATGAATAATTTTTTAAATTTATTTTTTAAAAGGTTCAATTTTAAAATATTTCAAATTTGGAAAATGGTTTGTAATTTTATTATAAAATCTTGGGCTGAAACTAGTACCATTTTAATATATGTTGCAGTGTAGAACAAAGGCCTAATGTTTTTTTTTAACGAATTAGCCTTGAACTAGCTTTTATAGAAATCTATTGTTACTTTCTTTTGAAGAAACTATATTCAAGGTTAGCGTTATTGCGGAGTTTCTCTCTGGAAAGTTAACTGATATTGCATTTGATTCTAATGTTTCAAATATAACTTGGTGACTTATTTTGCATAGGTCTATATGTATAAACCAATGGCAGAGTTGTAATGTTTATTCAGCCTCAGAAGATAGTTTGAACATCGTAACTGACACCAATAAGGCATAATTCTATGAGGCAACTAAGCCAGAAGATAATGGAGTAGGGTAGCCCCTGCATTGCGTACATCGCTGACTAGTAACTTATTCACAAATCAGACTTCAGACGTATGTAAGAATTATTGTTCTTTTTCTCACACATTTCGTCAAGTGAGATATATAGCCTGATGATAGATGTAACAGCCAGAACCTCAGTCAGAATAAATTGCAGAGTATGAAACCTACAAATCACTTCAACGGCATTGATTAGCAGAAATTTCTTGTCAAAACAACTGATGAATTTATGGCGGTATTATGATGTATAGTTTTTGTATTAATTTTATTATGACTGTGTAACATATTATTTATTTGTTGGTTTTCTCTTTTGCTACCTATAAATATAGTTTCAAATAAAATGTATATTTATATTTTTCATTTTAATACCTCTTTGTTTTCAATTCCATTAATGTTCCTCAAACCCATTTATAACACTCACATATCGCACTTCCAGCAAAACTGTGTCGTAACTAAAAAATTGTGATCTGTAAAGATATGCTATTTTCTCATAAAATACTGCTATAAAGATATTTTAACAAATAGATACCAAAATCTTTGATAATATACTATTTTATTATTAGAATTTCATACCTCAAACCAGTAAAACAGTGTTGGAAATAAATTACAAAAGTAATATGTGATTTTCGTCATACAACAGTATTTTACTGGGAGTACGCTATACGACTTCTGCTTAATACCAATGTCCCATGAGGAAACGCCCGACCTTGACAACCAGCATTATGACATACATACTCAGGCACATAGGAAGGACTTGACCAACCACTTCAGTCTGAAGCATTTCGAGAGAGAGATGGAGATGATATATATGGATAAACTTATGAAGCATAAGTTAGATGCAATAATTCTGGTTTAATGTTTTACATTTCTTATATCTCATTCAAAACAAAATATAGCTACTTCTCGAAGAACTTGTGAGAATTTTAGAGGGCAAAGGTAGCGTAAGGAAGATGTTTTCCAAGACATTTTTCTCGATCTCATTCTACTGTTAATTCGTTATAACTGCGATGCAGCGGTAGCTCAGTTGAGTGTCACCAAAGAGGATTTGTGTTCAATCCAGTTGGATAATATGATAATTTCGTTGGGCGAATATTATTCATTTCAAGAAGGCCTCCTGTTTATTTTACCTTGACAGTTTCAAACCACGTCTGTACCTTTATCTAAATGTATTATTATATTAGAGTCGCATGCAATAAACACTTATTTCTGAAAAGTAAAATACTCTGAGACATGTAGAGTTGTTTATTTTAATACAATTAATATTTTATTTGTCTTATATAAAATATATTAAAATTTGCATAATGTTTTGTGACCTAATTTTTCCATTTTCAAAGAAATGGGCATTATTGTAGTCTACCTTTTACATAAATGCATGTTAAATCAGTGTACAAACTTTCAGAATTCTATCTCTAGTTGTTGTGGAGTTGTGAAATAATATATGTAAAATTTTAAAATTTTGGAAAATTTAATTTAAAGTAAAAAGTGAATTCTACAAAATATTACTAGTAACCTTTTTTATGCTTTTGTCAGATATTTTTAATTGTAATAAGTCTTGTTGTGGTACCTTGTAATTTTTGTCCAATTGTGAGGTCATTTCCTTATACAATTTTATAAATTTAGAGCCTGCATTTTCTGATAATATTTGTGATCGTTTACGTACATACTGTATCTCCTTAATTTAAGTAGTGCTGCTCCTAAATCACGCATCTCTGGTTGGTTAATTCCAATACTATTCTATAACGTTACTTCGTAATAATTTGTGTTCTTTGTCTTGACTTGATCTATACATTTATTGTTCTTAGGGATGTATATCAACTATATAACCAATTAAACTATATAAACAATTAAATTTCAAGCTATAAATATTTTTAGTAATTTAAAATTTTCTTACAATATTTAAGATAAACAATCTACAAATTTCCATAATCGCGTGAATGTTCTGACTCTAAAAATAAAAGGCAAAATATAGAAGAAAAAATTGAAGGTAGAATCCTCGTAACGCGCCAAACTGAAAACAGTTTTAATGCGAACTGGAGTCCACGCATATTAAATTACTTGTTAGAAGGGGAGAAGGAGTTAGATGGGTCTTATAATAGTCTCAGATAGAAAACCAGGAGGAGGAGAAAGAGAGAAAATTGAGTAAGAAACGAGAGAAGAAGATAGAGAGAAACTTGAAGACTTTTGAGGTTAATTAAGAAAGCATCAAACGTAACGCCAGAGCAAGAGAAGGGTGGGTCTATATAACTTCTACCATACCAGAGGACCAAAATGATGGATTGCTATTCATCTTGCACCCCTCCTCCTACCAACCCTCCTACCTCCTCCCCTTCCTTCTTCATCTTCTCTTGTTTCATGTTCATTTTCCTCTTATTTTCTTGTTCCACACTTTCTTGAAGCCAAAAGTTTCCCATACGCACTCGAACACATAAGACAGAGAGAGAGGGGGAGAGAGAGAGAGAAATTACCAAGTCATGTAATGCTACAAGAAACAGAGAGACATGGCGCCATCTTATTTCACTCCTTGTCTCGTCGTCCTGAGTTTCCCATCCCCCTCCACCATTTCTTTTAAAGATATAACAAAAATGAAAGACCTGTGTATTAGAGAAAGATTGATTTCCATTTCGCCTTTCCGTAAACAAATGGAAAAGATGTCTTGTTTTCTACTCTCTCTCTCTCTCTCTCTCTCTCTCTCTCTCTCTCTCTCTTCGTCTCTAATGTCGTTTTCAGTTGATTTGCAACGAGTCGAGAAATAAGTAAAGGCACAAACAGTATAAATGACCTACAGTTGTAAAGTAATAAATCTCACAATAGATTGATGCACAACTATTGTTTCAGATTTTCTGCACTTTCTCAAAATATAAAATAGGTTTATTAATTTTTGTGAGCATTATATTGCATTCTCGGAAAAAAAATCCTAAGGCCCCAAAACTCTAATCATTATTATGGGAATTCGATTTAAAGTGAAACGTTTCCAGACCCGATTGTATGTACAACTTGTAAGTATAATTAAAAAATATTTTACGTGTATTCCGAAAAAAGAAGTAAGACGTAAAAATTCATTTAGGACAGTTCAAATATCTCTCAAGTCATTGCCATACATCAGAAGGATTCGCACTTCCAAACTGCGCTGGAGCGTGGGTTCCAATCCCGTTTGAGTCAAAACATACTTGGATCTCTTCCGATGTTCTCTTAACTGTAAAGCGAATGTCACATAATTCCATGACAAATTCTCAGTCTCATTCTCGTCAAAACATTAACGTGTGATTCTATAATTTTTAATAGTTTTTTCGAAGCTTTGTAATGAAGGACAATTTTTCGTAATAGTTCACTGTCAGTGTGCTGAAGCCAATTTCACTGATCTTTTTTTGTAAGCTTTCTAAAAATGTGCATAACTTACAGGCGTACTGTGTTCTTATTTTGGAATTTATATGAATATTTCACCCTTGTACCAATCCACCGATGGGATGTAAAAATTGGTTGAATCAGAGCCATCTGTCGCTGCAATATTGTCACTTTTTAATTATTATTATCACATTTGCCCTCTCGTAGATGATTCTTAATTGTTTCTTGCCAGGCATTAAGTTGATAATTTAACAACAACAAACACGAAAAAGGGCTCAAGAAATATAAAGCAGTAAACAAATTCCTTTTTATAATAGCTATCACTAAATAAATAACCTCAAATATTTGTCTACGTTTATGTTTTATTAGTCATAATATCTGCAACAATTTTGAAATGTTTAGATATGAATTTCATAATGGAGGATGTCAAGGCAATGCCGGCCAGTGAAATACAGGCATATTAATTTCGAAAATTGAATGAGCCTATATGATTTAATAACAGAATTAATAAAAATAAGGTGAAAAAATTGTTTATTTATCATTCTATTAATGAAAGTGTCTTATTAAATAGGCCTATCACGCGAGGTTTCCACACCCTTTGGACAAATTTATCGATAAATAATACTACTTACTCGTACATACAGTATGATAATTTAACATATGGATTCTAAAAGCGATATCACGATGAGTATTTTAAGATTCTTTCAGTTATCTTTTGTTACAAATCCAAGTAGGCCCTACTCGTACCTCTTTTTTATTATAGACCTAAGACGCTCCTAGGTTTCAAATGATCATGATTATGCCATGTCATGACAAAGACCATATCATATCAAATCGAATCATAAATAACATATATTATATTATATTATATATTATATTACATTAGGCCTTTACTTACTTACAAATGGCTTTTAAGGAACCCGAAGGTTCATTGCCACCCTCACATAAGCCCGCCATCGGTCCCTATCCTGTGCAAGATTAATCCAGTCTCTATCATCATATCCCACCTCCCTCAAATCCATTTTAATATTATCCTCCCATCCACGTCTCGGCCTCCCTAAACGTCTTTTTTCCCTCCGGTCTCCCAACTAACACTCTATATGCATTTCTGGATTCGTCCATACGTGCTACATGCCCTGCCCATCTCAAACGTCTGGATTTAATGTTCCTAATTATGTCAGGTGAAGAATACAATGCGTGCAGTTCTGCGTTGTGTAACTTTCTCCATTCTCCTTAACTTTATCCCGCTTAGCCCCAAATATTTTCCTAAGCACCTTATTCTCAAACACCCTTAACCTATGTTCCTCTCTCAGAGTGAGAGTCCAAGTTTCACAACCATACAGAACAACCGGTAATATAACTGTTTTATAAATTATAACTTTCAGGTTTTTGGACAGCAGACTGGATGATAAGAGCTTCTCAACCGAATAATAACACGCATTTCCCATATTTATTCTGCGTTTAATTTCCTCCCGAGTGTCATTTATATTGGTTACTGTTGCTCCAAGATATTTGAATTTTTCCACCTCTTCGAAGGATAAATTTCCAATTTTTATATTTCCATTTCGTACAATATTCTGGTCACGAGACATAATCATATACTTTGTATTTTCGGAATTTACTTCCAAACCGATCGCTTTACTTGCTTCAAGTAAAATTTCCGTGTTTTTCCTAATCGTTTGTGGATTTTCTCCTAACATATTCACGTCATCCGCATAGACAAGAAGCTGATGTAATCCGTTCAATTCCAAACCCTGCCTGTTATCCTGAACTTTCCTAATGGTATATTCTAAAGCGAAGTTAAAAAGTAAAGGTGATAGTGCATCTCCCTGCTTTAGCCCGCAGTGAATTGGAAAAGAATCAGATAGAAACTGACCTATACGGACTCTGCTGTATGTTTCACTGAGACATATTTTAATTAATCGAACTAGTTTCTTGGGAATACCAATTAGGCCTATATTATATTATATTATATTATATTATATTATATTATATTATATTATATTATATCACACTACGTTAGTCGTAAGCGTAGCTCAGCCGGGTAAGGCACTTGCCTGTTGATTCGAAATTGCGCCCGGGCGCGGGTTCGATTCCCGCTTGGGCCGATTACCTGGTTGGCTTTTTTCCGAGGTTCTCCCTAACAGTAAGGCAAATGTCAGGCAATATAGCGAATCCTCGCCCTCATCTCGCCAAATAACACCTTGCTATCACCAATCCCTTCGACATTAAACAATCTCGCAGTTGATACAGCGTCGTTAAAGAACTAAGTAAAACCACTACACTACACTGTATTATACTTATGTTATGTTATGTTATGTTATGTTATGTTATGTTATGTTATGTTATGTTATGTTATGTTATGTTATGTTATGTTATGTTATGTTATGTTATGTTATGTTATGTTATGTTATGTTATGTTATTCCTAGAAATTTTGTTTCCAAAATGTTTCTAAACTCCAGAGTAAAATAAGCTTTTAAATCATATGAAGAGCCTGCTGTTGGGCAGAAAGCTGTGAATGGATGAGTGAATAGTCAATTTTAAGGAGAGAAGAAGCATGAAAGAGGAACGAAAGTAGGAGAGAACTGAAAAAAAAATTATGATTTCGCACTTTTAATAAGGTAAATACAGGATAAATTTTTTAATTCGCAAATACAATCAAGTAACTAATTAGTTTCGATGTTAATTATTGAATTATTGTTAATCACACATACTATGCAAGTCTAAACTTTGCTTCTGATTACGTCACAATTGCTCACAGATGGTCTACTGACGCTAAATTTAAAATTTGGAACAACTTCAAAAGCCCATAATGAGATCATTGCATTTGTATCCTTCAAGATGAAATTAGCATACGTGACACTGAGAAGCTCGTGGCTACAAATTCAATCAAATTAACATTTCTTACACTCCGCTCCAAACAAATAACTCCTATTCTATCTGAATGCGGACACAAAGGGAAACAGTGATATTCATTTATAAAAAAAAATGGCTTCGAGATCAAAAGCAATTGCCAAACAGGAGTTCATGAATTAATTTTTAAACAAGAAGCTAATTAGATGTTTACGAAATTAGGCCAGTCATAAGGACAATCACATCTCTCTTCACAATGAAATGCATAAAAGATAGACCTCTCCGTCTCTTATATTAAATTAATAAATCCCCGGGGTAGATATTAAAGGAACAAAATTATAACATAACAAATGACTAGCAGTAGAAATGAGTGAAGACTCGATGTGTGATACAGTGTTTTTTTACCTGGTTATTTAACGACGCTGTACCAATTACGAGGTTATTTAGCATCGATGGAGTTGGTGATATTTGGCGAGATGAGGTCGAGGATTTGCCATAGATTACCTGACATTTGTCTTACGGTTGGGAAAAACTTCGGAAAAAACCCAACCAGATAATCAGCCCAAGCAGAAATCGAATCCGCGCCTGAGCGCAACTCCGGATCGGCAGGCATGTTCCTTAACCGACCGAGCTACGCCGGTGGCTGATACAATGTTACTGCAATTGTAAATGAGAACGTAACTTCGTCTGGTATTTGACAAATTCTAATGAGACGAAGAAAAAGAATAAGAAAATGGATAAATAAAGAATTCGGAATTTTTAGTGAATATGGAAATCCGATAATAAATTCCAATGTTATCAAAATAAATAATTACATTATTGCTACATGTGAAGAGTGAACAATAAGTATGAAGTATTGCCTAATAACTTCTTAAATTTTAATTTTTCGCAAAAAAAGTTTTATACAAAAGCTGTTTGAGATAAACCATATAATATCGATGGTGTTCAGATGAAAGGGCTTATCTCACAAAAGACAATTTTTTCAGAAACAGCTATAGGCCTAATTAAATTTTAGCACATTATTATTAGTTACTTTATCCGTGACCATAACAAAAAAAAAAACATACGTTTACTAAATAATTTTGTGTTTGTAAAGTAGACTTTTATTCAACATTACTTTACTCCACTAGTGAAATAAATTTTACCTCACAGTTCATTAGTATTTTCCTAGTAACCGGGATCGCACATATGCTACTTTTCCATTCAACTATTATTCAAGAAGTTAATATATTAGTTACTAGATGTCACTACCTCTACTACTTTATTACCATTTCTTATATTTCTGTACACTCAATCTCCTTCTCCTCTCTCTACCTACTACTACCACCACTACCACTACCACTACCATCACTAAGTCATAATTTGTGCATTACATCAATATCTAGGCTAATACGTTGGTTTTTTTTTAGGGGGGGAGCGAGGAGAATGGGAACCGGCGAAGTTGGATTTATTGGATTTAATAACAACACGCCTTAGTCAACTGATCTAAACAGACACGATGATTAATTACGTTTTAATATTCCTCTTAAGTTTACAGAAGGAAAATGTAAAATTATTTTAATCACATTAATCCTATGTACGCTTTTAAATAATCCCTGTACCATAAATAAATGTAATATGAAATAATGTAAGCTAATTGTCAAAAAACATATCTTCCCGTTTTGTAGTTAAATTTTAACTAATTACACTAATTACGGCCAAAAAAGTCCTTTTACCTAAACACCATCGAATGATACCAGTGTTTGAAAAATGTAAGTTATTCAGACATACAGGTTGTGATAGTAAACTTTATTTTTTTTAATGGATCCTTATATTAAAATTCAGGTATTCCGAAGCTCCGTTAAATTTTACTGTGAATTTATAGAAATTTTATCCATTCACCAGTTCCTTGTCTTTTAACTATTTATTAACTTGTTTCGTGGACTTCAAATTTGAGACAAATAAGTATGTAAAATCATGTAGAGTAGGCTATAAAAGTAAACAAAACACTATCACTAACCAAATTTTACAACAGATTCTCAAAATGAGAATCATTAACACATTCAAACAATGTCCCAGTGTATCACGAAAACAGTCCATTGTAGATATGAGATGGTATAGATCAGTCATGTAACTGTGAGAAAGACAATGGACTAATTTTGTGATGGACTGGAACATTGTTTCGCTGTGACGGGTTCTCGTTTTGAGCACCTTCTGTAAAGTTTTGTTAGTGATAGTGTTTTGTTTACTTTTATGGCCTACTCAACATGATTTTACGTACTTATTTGTCTCAAGTTTGAAGTCCACGAAATAAATTTAATAAATAGTTAAAAGACATGAAACTGGTAAATGAGTGAAATTTATATAAATTCTTACATAAAATTTAATGGAAATTCGGAATGCGTAAATTTTAATATAGGGTGTCATTTAAAAAAAATTAAGTTTACTGTCATACCCTGTATACCTGCATAACTTTCCTCGAACACTGATATCATATTGTATGGTTTGTCTCCAACAGCTTTTATGTAAAACATTTATTGTAAAATTAAAATTAAAAAGTTATTAGCAAAATTCCATACTTATTGTTCACTCTGTATATTAAATAAATAAATAAATAAATAAATAAATAGATAAATAAATAAATAAATAAATAAATACTTACTTACTAGCTTTTAAGGAACCCGGAGGTTCATTGCCACCCTCACATAAGCCCGCCATTGGTCCCTATCCTGAGCAAGATTAATCCAGTCTCTACCATCATATCCCACCTCCCTCAAATCTATTTTAATATTATCTTCCCATCTACGTCTCGGCCTCTCCAAAGGTCTTTTTCCCTCCGGCCTCCCAACTAACACTCTATATGCATTTCTGGATTAAAAATAAATAAATAAATAAATAAACTTCAACTCATTTTGGTGAGAAGTCATTAGTTGACTGACATAGGCCTACTGATCGGTTATTGAATATAGGAACTTAAAAAAAAACGGATATTTTGTTCTATTTACAAGGCATTTGTCGCAGTCATGTGCCCAATTTAATAAGAATACTGGTGACCACTGATGTTGGCAATCAAACTCATAAATTACACATTTTAAAATTAATTAAACTGTACTCTCTTTACTTCAATAAGCCCCACAATCTTTAACGATGTTTTGAAATAATGACATGTTAACTGTCTCCACAACATGTATTTTAAAGGTAAGTGAACTGATATAAAAGGATCTGATATTCACTTATAAAGTTTGTTCTGCAGGGATCGGCCCCTTTCTTCGGTTTCGGCGAATTTAAAAACAAAATTACACTTAATACGGTCTCTTATTTCCGCATGTTCAGCACTGCATGACCATCGGTCTCGTATCGTAAGTTCGGTTACTTCTTTATATGTTAAAAAAAGAAAAGAAAAACATGTAAGAGAGCGGTGAAGGTACAAGATTTGAAACGGCAAGCTACCACTTGTTCAGGGGAGGGGGTGCCGCCGGAAAACAATGTGGCTCTTGCAGTCTACCTGATAGGGCAGCCTCTACTTTACCTCTAAGGAACCATCTTTAAGATGTACCGACTTCCATACTGCAGAATCTTGAAAGCATGCAAGCAAATTTCATCCGTAATTGCTACGAAAACACAAATACTGTACTGTGTTCCAGTTTTGTCACTTTAAATAATTAACAATTTAGTAGTATAATTATAGAGTTATATTGATAGAGAATAGTAATATGCGTTACAAGAGCGGTATGTTGAAGTTTTCATGTTCGAGGAAAAGTTTGAAAAATCGAAACGTAGTTGAGCTTTTTTAATTTCCGAGAATTGAAAGAAAACATACCACTCGTGTATCGTACATTATTTTGTGCGAAGATCGTTTATTACATACCTGAAAGAGGAATTTCTAATTAGTTGCAATGAAATCTCCATCTTGGTTTCTGTTCAATGACGGCAACTTTGGAAAACAAAAATATCTATCTTCAACATTGTTGCTTTAAAATGTTTTCTGTGTTTACTATACTCCAGCAGGCCGTGATATACGTCTGTCTTTTTTTTCCCCCAGTCTATAAATGCGAACTTAAAACAAACGGCTTCCTTAATGTTACATGCATCACGAAATGCAGTAACTTCAGTGGAGTTGTAGAGTTTACTTAATTTTTGCAAATATTTAAAAACAATAATTAACAGTGCAATTTAGGTAAAATTGCAGTGGTAAGTTTCCAATTTATAATTATTACTATTTTGAACGTCTCTAAAAATAATATGTTAAAAGCCTAAAGCAGTAAAATCAATATGTCACTTAAGCGGTAAGAAGAGGGAAATTGTTATGTGTGTTCGGTTGGGAATACTGAATGTGGAATTTTAGACTTACCGCGGGTTGGTTTTGTGCGGAAACCAAGCAAATACGCACGATCTCGCACAATATAATAATAATAATAATAATAATAATAATAATAATAATAATAATAATAATAAATATTATTTAGGGTTATAGTTTTATGTGCTGTGTGATTTAAACGTAACTTACAACTTTCGCACAGTTGTTTTGCAGTACTAATTTGTTTATTTATTTTTATTGCTAGTAAGTTTGAAATGAATACAAATTAATAAATAGAATGGAAGATAAACTAGCCCACTCTTGAATGGATAAGACTCGTGCTCAGGAGGGGATTCCAATACAGACAAAAATAAAATTAAAATTGAGAGTGAATACAGATTAAATAGTGTTTAATATGTTTAAACCCAAACTATAAATCCAATACAAATTTTTTATATTTTTATTTTTTTATTAATTTGGAGAGGAACATTGTGGTTGAAATATTATTGGAATAAAATTTGTTTAATAATTATAATCTGGGACCTTGACTCATGCTATGCTAAAAAAGCTGTATTGGGTTTACAGTTTGGTTGAGACAAACGCAGAGAATTCATATTTTTAGTTCTATATTTATGTATATACCTTTCAAAGTTATTAAAATTCCTATAAAAATATTTTAATAAAATAAAATAACACATTTGTTTAATGTTGAAAACTTTGAAATGTTTAAACCACAATTCAGAAAAGATAAGATGGTAGTATAGAAGTAAGCCTAACACAGAAAATTATACACTTTTTTGTCAATAATAAATATGTCCTTAAGTTCGCAAGAGTGTGTTGTAGTTTCTGAGATAAACGTGTTGAGAATTCAAAATATAGTTTTCTTAGACTGCAAAATAATGCAAATTTTGGGCACAGGATGAAATTTTAGAAAATAGCAACTTTACACAGAAAAATAAGGCCGAAGATTTAGTTAACTCGACTAATAAGCTTTCTGAAGGTTAATTTAAAGTTTTATGTTTTCATAGTTCGCACGAATTGATGATAGCGAGATAGTATTTAGCAAGAAGAGGTCGAGCATTAGTCATATGGTTAACTGACATACACCTTACAGTTGGTAAAACCTCAGGAAAAACCCGATGAGGTAACCAATCTAAGAGAGAATCATTACTGGAAAGTTAAAACGGTATGGAGTCAAGAACCATCATAACGTTATGTGATAAAAATGCTATAATTGGTTTTGCATGGATTTGGTTGGGAGTGTGGAAATTGAGAGATTTTAGAAGTAGACTAATATAGAAAATGATATGTATATTATGTGGCGAAATAGGAACTATAAAGTATATTGTTAAAAAGTGTCAAGACAGATTGGAGTGAACACAGTTTTATGAAAAGCGAATGGCTTAATTTTAGAAATGAAATTGTTTTAGCCAAAATATTAGGAATTGAAGGGTTCAGAACCATAGTGGGCCAAGCGCCATTTACTAAAACCGAAGAAAACAAGGGTTAAAATGAAGTTATTACCATAATTCAATGGAAACACAGCCTATAGCAAGTAATATAAAGTATACACATTAAAACTAAATGATATGTCAATCTCCATTAAACTATGGTATTCATTTAACTTTAACCCTTGCTTTCTTCGTTTTTAATAAATGGCGCTTGGCCCACTATGGCTCTGTACCCTTAAATTACGCCTACAAATGAACAGGTAATAAAATTCTGGGGAACATACCTTTGGGAAGTAAGAGAAAATCGAATGAGGGAAATAAATAAGTTAAAAGATATGTAAAATAAATTTTAAAATATGTGTGTATATAATGTAAGGTCTACCTATAACATCATCATCATCATCATCATCATCATCATCATCATGACAAGTATTAGACCGAGTGGTCTGTTACGGCCTTATTTTCTGTCCATCTTTCTTTAGGTCTGCCAATGGATCTTTTCCCTCGGTCGATAATTTAAAACTGCCTTTGAAAATCTGTTGTTGCTTATTCTGTTGCCGTGATTTTTCCAGTTTTCTTGATATCACCAAATGTATTCCATCACTGGTTCAGCCTTGAGTTCCTCCTTGATATCCTCATTCCGCTTGTGATCGAATTTAATGTATTCCGCAGTCTTCCTCATGAATCTTATCTCACATGCTATGATTATGCTAATATCATGAACTCTTAAGGTCCATGCCTCACTCCAGTAAGAGAGAACTGTTCTTGCGAGAATATTATACAGGCGTAAATGGGTATATTTCTGAACAGTTGCAGACTTGAAAACACTATTGATTATGCCCATAGTTTCACTAATAAACCGTGTATAGTTTTTATACGAGACTTATGCAGAGTTGAGAGAGAAAACTTTACTAATAAACCATGCATAAGCGATGGATGTATAAACAGTCAGTAACTATACAAAGGGAATTGATTTGCAGTAGTTATATACTCGATACCCCTTGTTTATGCGTTGCATATAGAGAAAAAATGGCCGCTCCTCTAATAGCTGTTCGTATCGACTGTCATTTTATGATGATGGTTCCCTTGTAACCACAGAAGAACATACCAAAGAGCACAAAACTAAATAGAATAATATTGCTGTAGCTTGTACTCTTTGACCAAAATATAGGCTAGTGTGTAATCGATCAGAGCCAGTTGTACTATCGATACTTAACACGGCACACCAGAGCGCTCTACCGGATGCAATAGAGAATCTCAGATATTTTATTACCTTTCGTAATGAAGTAATAACGAAACTATGACATAGCTGTATAACAGTTGTACTGTTATACACGACGTATGTAGTGATTATTAGTAAGGAATTCACACACGACTTATAAACGAGCTACTCACTGTGTATGTATAAGACAGTTAAACGTCTGCATATAGAGTTTTTATTAGTAAGACCGTTAGTGTATTTGTTGATTTTCTGGGCTATATCCCTTTTAAATTGAAAATTCTACCTATGTACGAGATATAAAAAATTGTATGTTGATAAGTGAATGATAGCTATATGACGGAAGGTCATATGTCTTCAACATGTTATTCAACATTATAACGCACTGCAGCCAAATTAATAATACTGTAAAATTCCAATTAGCTATAAATATCCGCGTTCTGAGCCTTGATATTCGATATGAAATAATAAACTGATAAATATCTGATTAGCGATACGCTTCAAAATTTCGTATAAAATATATTGATTTAACTTAACAACTAATATTATATTTGCGTTTTGTACGTAAGCAGGAAGACATTCAGCAAAGCATAAATTTTCCCCTTGAGTGATCCTGCAGTATAAAATATGAGCGACGGTTATAACTTGAGATGTATCATTATCCAGACCAGGGAGCGTTACAAATCAAAAGCATAGGAAAAGATGGCGTAAAGGTGAGGGGGAAAAATAAGAAAGAAATACGTAAAAATAAAACTGTAAAAAATTAAACGTAAGCGTAAAACTGTTGCAGACGGAAGACGAAGCAGTACAAAACAAGTTCGTTTTTATTTTGTTGAAGCGAGTAAGGTGAAGAAAAAAAATCTTTTTACCATAACTGATTGCTTTCTGAAAATCGTTGCCTTTCAAGTTTACTCCCCTTCGGGTTCCATAGTTCTACAATTGACATGCCCCTGAGTAAACGATGATAGCGCAAGCGTAACCATTGCACATCTTAAAAACTTCATTCTACTACACCCTTCCCTCCTCCTTTTATCTGGTATTTCTTTTTGTTCTCTTTTCTGTGATGAAATCTCGTTATTCTAAGCTCCAGTACACCTCAGCGGACATATCAATTTATACCCAATTAAATTCTCCGTACTTCCATTTTCGTAGCTTGTTAAAATTGTTTTAGGAAATTGAAAGTTTTCGTCAACAAAAAAGAACACAATGGCGTCAAAATGTGTAAGGTTACTATAATGATGATGATTACATGCATGTCATGGAGTCGACATAAATATTACTCTTACATCTCAATTTCGAAGCCAAATTTTATAGTCTATAAGTTAAATTCAATCAAATTCTCACGTACTAAAAATTTACGAAGCAGAACATTGCAAGCAGAACGCTAAAGAAGAGAGTATACAGCAAAACAATTCTCAATTTATTTAACATTAATTTAAAAACTTCTATTTACAGGCAGTTATTAATACAGGCCTATATCTCTATGTATTTACAACGAACGATTACATTTTATAGAAGGTAAATTGACTAACTTGAAACTTCGAAAAACATTTTACAGGTCTATATAAAAATGCTTTATATTCATTTGAATTTTCAAAATGTGTTATTAAATATACGTTTGAACTTATTGCTAAAAGTCTTCCTTCCTTCTAAGAGGCTCACCAAGAAGTCCACTGCCTTGCAAAAGACAGAAGTTCTCGGCGTGTTGACATCATTGCCATTGATAGAGGAAATGACAGAGCAATTATCATCGATCCCACCGTCCGCTTTGAAACTGCAGTTGAACAATCTGTAGCAGTACATGAAGAAAAGAAGACCATCTATGACCCTACAATTCAATACTTTAGGGATTATTATCATATACAAGGACAGATTGAAGTATTTGGACTATTGTTCGGAGCAAGGGGAACAATTCCAAAATTCTCAGTTGAATGTTTTAAGTCTTTAGGAAGCCCTTTAATAATTTTGAAAATTATTGCTATAGACGTAATTAAATATTCTGTTCAGATTTTACGTAACCACTTGTACACCTAAATTTCTTTATAGTCTATCTGATTACTAATAATTATTGAATAAAAGTACTTTCCCAAGGGTAGCTTCATTTAAAAATAATAATCATAAATACTGATAACGCAAATATTTATATTTATTTTTATTTGTTTAGTATGGTGTATCTTTTGGCGACCCTTACTGAAAGGCAGCTACCCTTGCGGGATTTATGTATTTGGTAAGATCCTGACACCTGACTTAATAATTTTTTGAAGATATTAATTTTAGAATAAAAGACATTTAAGGAGCTGAAGAATGTTGTCAAGAACTACAGCCACTTTTCAAGGATATAGATGTCATTAAGGAAATAAAGTTGAACACGTTAAAGTGGGCAAAATGTGAGATGAGGAAGAAAGATAGGGAAATAACCAAGAAAATTTTAATTTTCCAAGTAGAAACTCGAAGAAAGAAAAGGAGGCGAAGACTGGGGTGAGCGGTGATACGAAGGATATAGGAATGAGGAATTGAAACGTGGCGGCTATTGACCAACATAGGAGGAAATTTCTTGAGGGAGCCAAGATTAAGAAATGAGTTATCAATTGAGCCATAAATGATTATGATTATGGTGAATAATTATCCACCAGAGGATCTGAGGAAATCTCAACGCCTATGTTATTAACTTCGATACTTGAATTATAATAATAAAATAAAATATGTACCTTCTTTAATACTGTAGAGTGTTTTATTTGATATTCATGTAAATACATAGCTCATATACACATTTTCACGAATGTTGTGTGAAAAACCTGAAGTCGCATTAAATACAGAATGGCGAAAGACGACCCGAATGAAAAACCACGAGGAACGAAGTTCACCTTAAACTTTTGTTTCAATTGTACCAAGATATCAGTGAAAACCTTTCATGTGAAAACGTTACAATTTTTATATCTTGTATCTTGAAAGTAGGCGTTTGTGGGGAGTCAATACAATTCGGTGCAACATAGCAAAAATCACGTGGTTTCATGCTATAAATTTGTCCATCTGTAACCTAAAACATTTCCTTTGAAATTCTAAGACATACAAATCCTAAACAGATTTTAGTTAATTGATTTTGTAAATTACTACAATATTTCGATATGCAAAAGTTTAATACAATGAGATAATTTATAAAAATCTATTATGTTTGGTCAAAACATGACAACTCCAAAAAACATATTTTGAGATACAAGCATTTTTATTCACTTTTCCCATACAAATCATAATTCTAATTTACATACAAACGTGAATGAAAATAACATAAGATTAGATGGCGATATCACGGCTATACCGAACTAAAGAGAATTTTTTTATATAGGATTGCACTTTCAGATAAAAAAGATCATGTTCTGACCATACACTACAGAAATAATACATTTAGACGAGTTTTTAATTCACTTCGATCTATACTTTGGAAAATTGCTGTCGAAAATAATTTAGTTTTCTGTCATTTATTTTCCGAAATTTCACGTAGAATAAATTAAATTAACAATAATAAAAAAAAATACAGTTTAAGTTATAAGAAATCTATATACAAACAAGAGTTTTTAAGTAAATCATACAACGACAATAATAAGTTTTAAAAAATTAATATATTTTAATTAATATGATTTTTTTTAGCTTTAGGGCATTACGTCCATTGTGAGTAGAACTTATAACAATTAGAAAATCTAAAGGAGAAACAAGTATACTTGAAAAGATATCTATTAGAAAAATAAAAATTTCTTCAAGTGAAACGTCTAAAGACAAGGTGTCTAATTTGCAATAATGTCTAATGCAAATAAAGTCAAATAAAATATTTAATAAATGGCCAATAATCATAAAAATATTATAAAATTGTAAATGTTGTGATTAACATTTTGTTTCCTTGTCAATAAGATGTTCTTTTATTAGTGGCAAGTAAAAAAACTATAGGTCTAATAGTGTTAAAATAATGGCAACTTACAATGTACTCCGTATTATCACAGTCTAGTATATACAGTCACGAAGCTTGAGTTGTTGAGGGTACTAGGAATAACAGACTGTGCCGGTACTATTTCGCATTGCCTGTGATGAGGCGATAGTAGCGATCCTAGTGGTTAGCAACTGTCTATGGATGCATATTCCTTATGTATTGAGCTTCGTGACTGTATATACTAGACTATGGTATTATGTTAATTTATATTATGGAGGATTTTCAGTCCATTTCAGTTTATCTCACCGTAACAATATGAAATTCATCCCTTCCAATTCAAAGATATAACATACCCTTGTCATATGTTTAACATAATGCAAAGAGACAATACAGAACAAAGACGGTACAAAGAGCTCAGAAAATCTTATGAAGAAAGATGAAAGAGATGTCAACGTGCCTTTAGAAAATCGAAATCGGATCTGTTACCGAAAACCAGCTGAACTGAAGATGAGAAAATAATGCAACAGATGTAGGCCCTAATAGTATTACACCTTCAAGTGTTGCGTACGACGAGGTGAGAGGAAGTCAACAATCAAGCTGACGACTGAGTAAGCTTATAATGTTGTAGCATTTAACGACGCTCGAATTTATCACCCTTTATCCTGTTATCTTCTGAAATATTAAGGGCATTTTTGTTACGCACAGTACGTAATTCCGTAATGCGATAGCCAATTTAATTTTACTAAATTATCCACTGCTGTAATAGGTCCACTAATTATGACATCGACATTATGATGAGAAGCCTAAATTACAGGGTAAGGTGAGGAAAATTACAAACAGAATCGATTCCAATCTAGAAATTATAAGCTGAAAAATAGAATGAAGCCATAGATGATTTTATAAATAACGTAATTTGTAAACGCAGGCCCTTACCTGCGACAAAAAAAAAATATTCAAGATAATTTTGAAAGGATTCTGGTTATGAATTGTCTTGAATTTTACGCATAAATTAAATTACCATGTAATAAATAAAATGATCCATAAATACTTGTCATGTTCTGTCTACTACACTCGGAATATGTAAATTTTTAATAAATATATCCTACCTAGTTGCATTTTAATTATGAAATAAACTTATTGAACACAATAACAGATACCCTACCCAGTGACATCAGAGACTGTCGGAATTTAGTAGCGTTCAAAAGCAAACTTAGGCCTATTAAGCATTTTCTTACTGCGTAGAGTAGGTTTAATTTTTACTTAATAAAATAAATGCTTCTCTCTTCTTAACTTTGACAATAAATTGTCTAGCTTTTATTAATCAGTTAATCTCTTATTACTTTCACTTTTATTGTATTTGTAAATTTAATATTAATTGTAATTATAATTGTAATTGTATTCTTAATATTGTAGTTGTAATCCCCTGGTAGAGGGGAAGAGAAGGCCTGATTGCCTTATCTCTATCAGGTTAAATAAATAAATAATAAATAAAATAATCTTACAGCTCCATTTATTCCAAATTTATATTTTATTTTCAATTACTCTGCACTAAATCAACTGACTCGTAGCTTCTCAATAAAATACGTCATACGAGTAAGTGATTGATACAATTTCGAGGATGAAATACTAGCTAAACTATAAACCATACCCACAAAATAATCGGTAGAGGATGAAAGTCAAACTCTCGGAGACTTTAAAAATGCCGATAAATCTCCATATTATCAATCTTTACCACCAGTTTCCGTCACTTACAAAGATTATTTCTTTTGGGAGAGCTAGAGTTACAGATAAACAATGAGCGAATTGACCTTTTCACACCCCTTGGTCTGAATAAGTATTATTTCTTTTCATGGCGTTATTTGGAGATAATATTTCTGTGGTACCTCCACCACTGGATATTGATGAATTTATGTTAAAAACTACTGTAACTATTGAGAAAATTGAGTGAAACTTTCAGTATTTGTCTTTTAAATGACTCTACAATACAATTGTATTCCTGTAATACTGTAATATTACAAATTAAAAATGTATAAGTAATTTACGTACACGGTATATAGGTCCTGCATGATATAAATTCCAAACAACAAAGCTGCACTTGTAAAGAAAAGCAAAATAATATTACCAGCATTGACTACATTTATTATTTATCCTTCTATTTTATCTTCTATTCTTACTAATTTTTATATTTAAAATTTAGAGACATCAAACTATACATAATTTAAAATAAAATGGCTTCGACAATAAATGATTTGCTGATATTTATGCGATCATTCTCAACCATCGTGCGTTATACAAGATGTAACTAAAATGTATGTAAAAATTTTAGGGATATATTCCTCTTTTATAGAGAGGATGAAAAAAAATATAAAAACACTGAATCGAAAACGCTTTCTTTCCTTTTTACAGCCATTTTTCTACAATTCTGCTTACATTGTATGATGCGGTACATTATGGAGGGGGGGAGGAGAAAATAGCATTCCACATGGAAATGTCAATGTTTGGGCCAGGAATTGTTGGTGACGTTTAGGTGGGACCTCATGTTCTTCCACCCAGGCTCAACAGAGGAAGATATAAAGTGTTTTTACAGTACACCTTGCTTGTTCTGTTACACCATGTGCCGTTAGCAATACGACGAAACACGTAGCCTACTTCATGCACGATAGAGCTTCTGCTCGTTTCAGTGTCAATGTTCTTCGATTTCTAAATCAAAGATTCTGTGACAGATGGATAGGTAGAGAGGGACCAATTGCTTGGCCTCTGCGCTCTCCGGACTTCAACCCACTAGACTTTTATTCGTAGGATGATTTAAAAGAGCTTATGTATGGAACCCCGGAGCAAGATGAAGGCATCTTCGAGCCCGTATTTTGGAAGACGAGACAATACAACATTCTCCAAGAATACATTAGAGCATCCGGGATTCAATACGACGGTGGATTGATGCATGTATCCATGCTAACAGGAGCATTTTTAGCACTTCCTGTAAGACAGATTCCCATGTGGTATGCTATTTTTATTTCATAATGTATCGCATCATACAATGCAAGCAGAGTTGTAGAAAAAGGGCTGTAGCAAGAAAATAAAGCGTTTCCGGACAAATGTTCGTAGAATATTTTTTTATCCTCTATATGATGGGAATATGCCTCTACAGTTTTAATAACTTATACATTTTAGTTACACCTTGTATAGTCTAATTTTAACAACAATTTTGCATCTGACCCGAATTTTACATAGGCTAATTGAATATTATCAGTGCCTGCAATTTTTTCGATGTCCACACAACAAAAACAGAAAGTAATTAGAGTTAAATTAACAGGCGATAAATCTCGGGACTATGGGTAATAAACTATGTGATCTCTAAGATAGTTGGCCATTCAACTCACTCCCGAGAACATTGTATTACTGAGAGAACTTAGGATTTTTTAAGGAAAAGGCCGAAAGCTGATATAACTTACTAGACACAAAACGGGGGTAGAAAGAAGAGTGTAACAACGGGGCCGAGTTGCCCAACTATCGGTGGTGGAAGAGCAAAACGATTCTCATCAGTATTGGGAGACGAGTGGAATAGTCGCGTGAGTGACAACCTTGACAGTGATTTAGGATTCGTTCCTAAACTCATAAAAAATCTAGACTTCCATTGTTTCGTCACCGATAACATGTAACATGTAAATAAAGGCTGATATAGATAGCATATATCAGTTATTATTTCTACTGTGACAATTACAATGTAAATTTAGTTGTGTTCTGTACAGGAGATAGTTTTTAGTATTGTTCTTAAAGTATGTAAGCATTTGTTAGCATTTGACAATCGCTGATGAATTTCTGTTTTCATTAGGTTTTATCTGTGGTTTTGTGGCCTAAATATTTAAAATAATGTCTTATACCTATGTAAAATATTTACCGATGGAAAGCGAATATCTTACATACATGGTTACATAAAAAAATGTTAGCTTACGTGAAATATAGGTTGAGTTCGTCATGTTAGTATAGGAACAGTGTGCAAATCGTTTGGTGCAATAACTCTTGTCCTTTAACGAAATGCCTTATTTGTGTTTGATTTACTGTAAAGGTTTTTTGATAGCTTTTGCGTGTAATTTAGAACACACTTTTTCTGTGTGGTTTAGCATTTTTGAACTACAAGATTAACTTCAATGACACTATATTTTTTCCATTATCTAATACTGAAGAGGATGCTGAGGAAATTGGAATGATATGTTATTCACCCTGCTAAATGCTTTCCAGGATCAGTACGTTGCATGTCCCTTGTGCTCTTTTTTTTTTTTTTTTTTTTTTCAATTATGGTTTATTTAACGACGCTCACAACTGCCGAGGTTCCTATCAGGGTCGCCGGAGTGCCGAAATGTTTTCCCCCTGCAGGAGTTCTTTTACATGCCAGTAAATCTACTGACATGAGCCTACTTAAATGCCATCGATCTGAGCCGGGGTCGAACTCGCAACATCGAGCACAGAAGGCTAGCGCTATACCGACTGCGCTACCCAGGCCGACCTTTGTAGGCCTACTCTTATATTTATGCCTAGTTCATTCTCAGATTACAATGTTGCTCATCGTACATTCGTACAATATATACCCATTATAGGCCTTAATGCATTATTTCCAAGAAATTGGAATTGCAGTAGGCCTACTCAAATTTTTGTAACAACCTGATGATATTTGTAATATCTCATTACATTCCTTACAAACTTTTCCTTAATCTTAGCAATGAAAAAATACAGTTTCAAAAAGAAAAAAAGCGTAGGATGAATTTTCTATCACAGATTTCCTTAGTCAGATAGAATTTTTACCTTGTTCATTATATACTCTTTAAATCATGCAAATTTTGTTGAAAAATGTTTTCGGAAACTAAAAATGTAGAAAGTTTTTCAGTTTGCTTGTTATATATAAGTTACACAAAATGGCAACCGAATCCCTGAAAATATTTGAACAAGTTTGTGGCGAAGAAGCAATAGGTTTTAGAAATTTTCTCCTCTCGTTCTTTGTGTCCAGAACCAGTTTCGAGGGAAGTGTTCCGTCCAGCACAGAACGCACGCTTTTCGTCGATTCCAGAAAACATTTTCCAGGCCTCTTTCCGAGAACTTTAACATTGCTGGCATCCTAAGTGTAGGTATCGTAGCCGGAAAGATTATTTTAAAAGTGAATGTATTTAAGGTACCTAAACAATACAATCAGTGTCTACAGTATCCGTAATATAAGAAATTATTAATTCTACAATAACTTATATAAGGGATACACACACAAATATAAAATATGTAAGAAATTTCTTATTTAAGACATTCTGTAAGATATTTTTAACCACTTTCTAAAATTGTCCTGGAAAATTTCGGCTCAGACAACCTTTGTAGGCCTAGTTTTGACACCGATTCTTATTTATTTCCTTTGATTTTACTAAATAATTAGTGTTAGCTTTCATCATATCACTTTTATATTTGTTTAAAAATATATGCATTTTAATAACACATAATTATTGTCTAGCAGTCGTATTAAAAATCTACCTTGTTTTATTAGTCTTAATATTAAACTATTCATGGGAGACGTTTTCATGGCATCCGTTGCACATGTGTAAAGAATTGTTTCTAATTCCTCAATTTTATCTAATAGACCCTACTGGAGTGATTTTTAATTAATTTCTAATTTCATTTCTCTCACAATCTGACCGAGTATATTCTGCAGTTTTCTCATAAGTTTCATTTCATGGCCTCTAATTCCTGATTTTTCCTTGGTTTTAGTGTCTACATTTCGCAAAAAAAATCATTAATATTTGAAGAGTCAAAGCGTTACAAATTATTATTATTATTATTATTATTATTATTATTATTATTATTATTATTAATTCCTAGTATTCTGAACAATATTACAATTCTGTTATGTATGTCTTTTTCATTTCTGTAGAAACCCTAAATAAATAAATAAGTTGCTTTGTTCTATAATTTTATTATTTATTACTACTCATTTTGTTCCCGCTGAACTTCTCTTAAAAACCTTAGTTTTTTTGTTTTTCGGTTGAAATTTTCTTTCCGCATTCTTCTATTAGTTTATTCAGTTTGTATAGGCCTATTGCTAAAGTGTGAATTCTTTTCAACATTCGAAATAACTACTTGGTAATTTACAAATAGTATTGTTTTACATCATGATTTCTGTTAATTTAATTCCAGTGACATCTTGTTCCCATTTCGCAATTATTTCATTAAAATAAATATAGAGACGTGTTAGTAAGAGATTGCAATTTTGATATATAACTATGTGTTGACATTAACAAGTTCAGATAATTTTGAATATCATTGTTAATACAGAAATTACTTACGAATTTGTGACATCACCAGTCGCGAATTTTCAACATTACTCTAGAAATTAAACAGACCGAAAAATTAAAAATATTAATGGCTAACACATATTTCCGGATACTTACTTATATAACTATTGATTTAACACCAACTTTGGTATGTTATCACATCTGACCTCTTTTAAAGAGAAAGTAAATGGAGAACAGTTAACTAATGACCAACTTGGAAATAATTTTTCGTTGTGTCATTGCAAGAAAAATGTAGCATTATTTATTCGTACAAGAAAAAATACAAATTCTTTAAAGTTTCATGGAATTCTTTCTGCCTTCTCATCTTGATTTAGCCAGTGTGTTTTTTATTATTATTTAAAGAATGCCGCAAAACCAAGTGATGGATATTGTGTGCAAGAAACACGACACATGAAAAATGTCTGACCACTCCCCCTACCTCTCCTAGCACTCATTTCCCCCACTTTCTCTTTCTCTCTCTCCCACACGTCCTCTCTTTATCTCACTCTTTCCCCAGGGCATATTATGGTACCAGTGTTATTTTTCTCTTTCCTTAACCCCCCACCTTACTTCTCTTTTCCTCTCTTTTTATCGTATTTTCTCTCAGCCAATCACATTTCATCTAGTTTTGGTACGTAGTTCACTTCTTTGGTCACCAGAGGGCAGACTAGAACAGTGAAAGATTAAGATTAATTTATTTTAAATTAATTATGTAATTTAATTAATTATTCAATCGTAAGTAGTATTTTATTCTTTAAACTTTCTTCCAACTTTTTGTTAAAAAATTATGTGTTCTTAGGTACCAAATATTTAATTAAGAGCAGTTAATTTTCATCGATTAAACTTATTGATCAAAACATCACAACATCACAGTTCCATCAACACAATATGGCAGAACAGATTAATGAAGAAGGCAAAGTCATATAATTTTTCCGAAGTCAGGGAAACATAAAAATTATGAGAGTGAATTATGATTATCGATCAAAGGCTATTTCAATGACAAAAGTTAATCAGGTAAGTTCTTAATTGTTTTAAGAATCTTGCAATCCACTTACTAAAACGTAATTGCCAATAGAAATATGTTTAAAACTACCACAATCATAATTTTACTCCAACAAAAACTATGGTAATAATTAACAGTAGCAGCATAAACCGGACCATAATCAGAGATTAGAACTAATATTGATCCTGTGAGTCTGCATTCGAAAATGGACTACTTTTTTTTTCCTTTGGTGGTACTCCTGGTTCTATTTTCGGTAGCGTAATTCTTACGTCATTAGAAGTGATCTCAAATGTTCCTTCATTTATGAACAGTAGTAGTCTACTTGTTTATGCTGTCCCTCGTGGAAAACGAATTTCTGATCTCGACATAACGTCCATAATAAAACCGTGAGTCTACTAAGCCACCTACAGCCGGAGCGTGTGGACGAAGTATGACCGTATAGAAAGCTTGTCACTTATATCTCCCAGCCTTTTAAAAATTTCGATAATATGTATTAACTTACGTCTTATTGCTGTCAGAATTTATTTTCATACGCTTAAATTTCGCTTTTGACTCGCATTGTATTCTGTTACAGCTCTAATGGACCATGAAATCCTTAACGTGATTTCTCTGGAATAAGAAATGAAACTGTGAGTCCCGTGTCATAGATTTACGGCTCCTGAAAGAGTCTTGTTGCTTATAGAGGGCTGCAGACAAAATTTACTGGCATTTTTATCACACGTTGAATTTCGACATTCAATAACCTCTAAAATTGAAAGCATCGTTAAAGCAATATTACTGCTACTGTTATAAAGAGCGTCCGTTAGGAAACAGGCCAGGTAAATGCCGTCGATCTTTTAGACTACTGGATAGAACGTAGGAATATTTCGTGTTGTGTAATATGGACAGATAGCAAAGGCTGAAAGGATGTAAAGATTAGAACATTAGTATACAGCTGACTTCCATTCAGTGCAATTCAGTTTAATTCACGGCAGTGCAGTAGTCCTACACATTAAAACAGCGAATCTTCGTTTATGATACGTATTTATATTACGAAGAAATCGTACTAAAAGTGTCATGCTTTATTTCCGGAAGTCGACAGTTCCAGCATTTATTATTAGGTAAGCCGATAAGTTATATCTGTATTATGTAATGTAATGTGCAAGTAGCGAGGCTTTATTGCCAAAAACCGACGGGCTGAATCACTGCTAAGAAGGCTGTTATTTACCCATTTCGAACTTCGCCGTAGTAAGCGAAACCTGTTTTCACCCGTTTTGCCTAAGAGACGTTACAGTCTAAGGAATTAATCAATCACAGTATGTTGTATTTATATTTTTAAATGAATAGGTACATCAATTTCGGATTATAACAACAAAATATCCAAAAGAGGGTGTAGTATGTATCCTCCTGAGTCCTGAAATATTAAGTTGTTTTATTTTTAAAGTTCAATATAGTTCTACACTTCAAAAAAAAAGTCACTGGCATGAGAAAAAATGCTGAAAAATTCTGTAGGTTACAGTTAGGACACAAATGCAGGTATATTATACTATACTTCGGGTCTCTGTACATACATCTTATATCATAATCATATATGAAGTATAGCATAGTAGCTATACTATACTCTCAGGATTCAGGAAGATATAAATTTCCCTACTACTCCAAGAGAGTGAGAAAAATCTACAAGCCCATTACGCTATGTCGAAACTTTTACGTGGCAGAGAAATGTTCGGTAAATTTTGTCTGGAATCTTTCCATTCAGGGACAGTGATCGCTTACGTACCGTGAAATTTCAAAACCGGTTTCCAAGTCTTGCTTTCCTTCCGAAGAAACCTACATTAACGAATTCCTTCGTCTTTAAACGTAATGTACAGTACATCACCTTCGGTGAAGTTTGACCTCCGAACATTTTATCTAATTGCAAAGACAATAACCGCTAGGCTACTGAGGACGACTAAGGAATCAATAATTATAATGAATAGTACCTTATAACAATGTTAATTTTCCTACTACTATCTACTTCACGAATCTCAATTTAGTATTCATTTCCCTAGTACTTACAAGCTCATGGATGATAGAGCCATTGAAAAGCCTTCTGAGAACTATCCATGAGTATTTATGGTAAAATGCCAATAACCTTTTTTCACAAGAAATCTGCAACAAGAGGTTACTAGTAACGTGAAATAGCAGTTTTGTCCGTTACTACGCTCGAATACAAGAATTACTTTTATTTCTGGAGTAATCTAATATTTTTAGGTTACATGTATCCGATTTTATTGACAGCGTAATTCCACTTTTCCATTCAAATATATAAATTCGTCGTAAATAAATCTGTGGCAGGATTAATGAAATTGTTGCATTCTGTCACAATGTTCAACATAGTAGTTTATATACATTTCCGAATTCCCGCGTGAATTTTGCCTGTTATAAATTTATCTGTCGACCTTTTACATCTGGGGGCTTCAAATGTTCAGCACTGCTGGGCTGCTCTGATGGCCTGGGTTCAAATCCCAGATTCTCAAGCCTATAGAAAATATGAAAAAGTTTTATGATAACAATACTTATCTATAGATATACGAGAGACATTACAATCATCGTCTAATTGTTTCTCTCCATGTAATTAACAAAATTTGACTTGACTAATTTCTCAATGAAAAGAAGTACAGGTATTGACGATAAAATAATAATAATAATAATAATAATAATACATAATTTATTATTATTATTATTATTGTTATTATTGCTCTATGAGAATGACAGAGAAAATTGAGACTAAAGTGAGGAACAGTCATCATAATTTCTGCATAGCCTAATCTACACAGAAGCGAATCTCTGTTATACTTCGGAAGACCCCTATACCAAGCAATCTGTCGATTTTGAAATGAATGTAAAATTCATCTCCCACCGTTCCACTACGTGCCTATAACTCAAAATTATCGATATAGGCCTAATAGTTGCATAAAAAACAGGTAATTACTGCAATTTCCGTGAAATCTCTCGGTAAAATACATAGGTCTAAATTATAAAAGACATATAACATATAATTTTATCAAGCATTTAAGAACGGATATCAGGCAAGGACAAACGTGATCAAGGATGAGAATGGGGAGTTATTTGCAAAAAAAAAAAAAAATACGGATGAAGTTACAGGAGACTAGAAAAAGTTACATAACGCAGAACTGCATGCATTGTATTCTTCACCTGACATAATTAGGAACATTAAATCCAGACGTTTGAGATCGGCAGGGCATGTAGCACATATGGGCGAATCCAGAGCTGTATATAGAGTGTTAGTTGGGAGACCGGAGGGAAAAAGACTTTGGTGAGGCCGAGACGTAGATGGGAGGATAATATTAAAATGGATTTGAGGGAGGTGAGATATGATGATAGAGATTGGATTAATCTTGTATAGGATAGGGACCGATGGCGGGCTTATGTGAGGGCGGCAATGAACCTCCGGGTTCCTTAAAAGCCAATTGTAAGTAAGTAAATAAGTAAGTAACTTATACAGTAAATACCTAAAGTGAAGAATCATACTTTAAGAAGAAAGATAATTTCATTTTAAAATGGCGAAATTGTTGCAAAACATTAGGCCTATAATTCTCCTTAAAATATCAGTGTAATTAATTTCTGTGTTTATGGTGATAATTATAATTAATTTCGTTAAGATCAAGGTTATAGGTAATTACTAAATTATTCAAATTTTTGTTAATACAACCCATAGCTATTACTACTATACTGTATGTAGGCATGACTTACAGACTCAAGGTTATACAGGTATATATTATGCGTCCAACAGACGAGCCGTATCTCAGCCAGGTAACTGCTGTTGGTTTATTATGATCAGTTTGTGGTTAGCCTATATTACGAATCTGTCAACTTTCCTACATAACTTTAGTTTTTAATGTTAACTTTTGTCCCTCTATTATTATTATTATTATTATTATTATTATTATTATTATTATTATTATTATTACACTATTATTATTGTTGTTGTTATTATTATTATTATTATTATTATTATTATTATTATTATTATTATTATTAGTATTAGTATTCCTACTAAGGGTTTAAGATTTCATAATTTTTTTATAATAGAAATTCTAAATCTCTCTCTCCGGTCTGCAGATGTATAAAATATGCTAATCTGCATGGATTGAACTTGGATCCATTTAATGTGTAGTATATACTTTTTGAGTTTTATGTCAGTTGTTATTAATGTATTCCTTTTGTTTAGATATTATTATAATATTCTCGTCATCTTGCATATATTTGTAATACTATTTATATGATTCCATTCTTCATTTATATGATTCCATTATTTCATTTGTAATTATCACTTTATTTAATGGCCATTATTTTAATTATTTCGTTATACTTTTATTGTAATTTATACCATTGCTGATGTTTTTGTTATATTCTTTGTGCTGAACTGTAATTGGCCACTGGCTGTTGTACAGCACATTAAATATAAGTAAATAAATAAATAAACAAATAAATAAATAAATTATCATTAATGTCTATTTTGTTTTACTAATACTACTTATCTCCATTATAATCATTTACTTTCACTCTTAATGTTTAATATTATTGCTCACTGTCATATTCTTGTACGTTTTAGATATTATTGTAATTATTAATGTATTGGATAAGGCTATTGTATTCTTTAGAGTCTGGTTGGATGGAAGATAAGGCCTGCCGGGCTTAGATCTGTCAGATTAAATAAATAAATAAATTATTATTATTATTATTATTATTATTATTATTATTATTATTATTATTACCATTATTGTTTAGTTTTCTTTTACTAATACTACTTATCAGTACTATAATTATTTACTTTCACTCTTAATATTTAATATTATTACTCATTGTTGTACGTTTTAGATATTATTGTAATTATTAATGTACTGGATAAGGCTATTGTATTCACTCGGAGTCTGGTTGAGTGGAAGAGAAGGCCTGATGGCCTTAGATCTGTCAGATTAAATAAATTATTATTATTATTATTATTATTATTATTATTATTATTATTATTATTATTATTATTATTAACCATGTCCTCCCTAACCGTGGAACTGGCATGGCACCACCGCTGAAAACGACACATATATGAAAGACACTATATCCATTCGAGGAGATATGAAACTGTACCTCCTTACCGGAAATGAAACGCGGTATGGCTTACATAATTGTGGCAGGAAGCTCTTCCTAGTTTATCTAGAAGGGAGCGTCTCCTGCGGAAACTTATCTAAAACTACCAGTAAATAAATTAAGTCAATCATTCATCTGGTTTTCGAGATACTTGAATGTTACATAAACCTAGAACAGAGATAGCTACGAAAGGCGAATAAAAAAGAAAGTGACGATGGATGCATTAAAGATAATGTGTTTGTTTAACGGCATACAAATGTACGTGTAGGTATACAAGATGTATAGCATGTTTATACGTAGTATGTATGTGAAGGGGCGGAGTGTTTGTTGTGTTCTTGTTTATTTAAAAAAAAAAGAGTTCTCTACTTTGCAACCTACTCGTATAACGCAGTTTATGTTCTGTAGTACAACTACTACACACTTAAAACAGCTTCGTTCTCCCGCTCTCGGGTTTTCGGCCCCCCTCACACCACCCCCACTAACCCCCCCCCCCCACACACGAACTCAACTCGGCCCATAAATTCTGACTCAACAAGTCTCCTATATAGAACCCTGCAACTAGGAATCTGTATGACCGACTTACACGCAAAAACAACTTCGTTCCATAAAATTTCAAACGAGATAGTTTCATACTTATGTATCCGTCTGATCCAAACATTTTCCCTAACGATGACGCTAGTCCCAAGAAAACACTTATACAGAGAGCTACAGAGAACTAAAATTAGCACGATAGGCAAGAGAACAATCTCCATCTTACTTTAATTATCTCTTACAATATTCATCTGGATTTTTAACATGTGAATTAAAGCCTTGGCCGTTAAATATTATATTTATTTTACCTATATGCCTTTAACTTTTTTCAAATTTTAAAATATAAAAATCTGTTCTAATACATTTGTTTTTAATATTACGTAATTTCTACATTTATTCGTTGTTCTAAGGAATTTCATTTTAGCGCTTTGAACCTTTGTCTCATGGTTTCACTGTCTCATAATGTTAACAAGAAGCATAAAAAAATAAGTATAGCGTCGGATAAAAAGTACAAGACCATCTTAAATTTAAATTATTAATTCTGTGGTGTTCGGGTTAAGGGGTATAAGTCATTTTTTTGTCCAGGTGGAATTTTGTTCCCCAGATGAACACACAAGTTCAATTATACAAATGGGTGTGCAAAAATAAAAAAATACAAGCAGCTGATGTGTTTTATTTGTGTAGAAAATTATTTGTAATAAGGGTTCCAAGTTTAATTTTCATTTATCTCCGAACTAATTTTTATGACTTATCTCCCTTTACTCAAACACCACAGAATTAGCTACTCGTTTTACTCTTATTTATTTGAATCTTCTGAAAATTCTATGTTAAGGGAACACTCCACTAAAATCGACAACTTTTTTTCTAATCATTTTTTTCAACCAAATTTTGAGAGCACGTTTACTATGTAAAGGACTGACAAAATACAAATTTTGAACTCCCAAATGTTTTAGGCTTTTGATTTTTTTTTCTAATCTTTTTAGGAATACTTTCAAATCCATGTATATAGTAGAAGATTTCAATTTTCAAGCTTAGTTTTTTGGTTATATTCACAAGACATAGAGAAATATTTCTATGCATTAATTTTATGAAATATCTCATTTATTCACTTGGAAATTTTAAAAATGTTATATTTTCTATAATTCATTAAAAAAATCAATAAAATTAACTAGCAGCATTTCTCACAAAATAAGTGGATAGAAACAAACAACTACCTCATAAATACTTGCAGGAAAAATTTCATCCAGATTGATTAATATTTAGCGTAAAAAAGTTTATGTTGAATCAAGAAAAATAAACTTACAGAAAATGGATTTGAAAGTAAAATGAATATTTATGTAAATTAAAATTCTCCTCCACTACATTCATCTAGTCACTTTAGGAAGCCAACTTTAGAACAAAAGTTACTAAATTTGTAATCAGAAATTTGTAAAATACAAATTTTTAATAAAAAAAATACAGTTCTTTAAATGCTACGGCTCCTTACAGCCTTAATTACAAAAAAATAAACATATTTGTAATCAGAAATGAACTAAATGAATTTGGTGTATGGAAATATACATTCTAAAGAAGTGAAATGGCCATAAAATTTTTTTTTGGAAAATTTTCATCATTTTCAGTGGAGTCTCCCTTAATCTACGTGAGAAATGGAAGGTTTTCTAAAAATAAATGTTCTATAACTGAAACTACAAACAAATAAGAATTAAAAAAATTAAGTTCACAGCAAGAAACTGGGTTCCCTTTTAAGGGAGACTCGGCTAATTCCGCAGTATTAAGAAGTAAATCTATCATATTTTTATCAAAATGTTTATTGAAAAATATTATCAAGGTATGTAGACATAGACGAAACCTTTCATTACCAAATGAGATAACGAGACCTATTAAAATGCAAATATATTTAGTTGTACATACATTACAGTTGAAAAAGAACAACTCGGGTAATTCCGCAATAGTGCGGATAAATCCGCAATAGGACTTGGCTAATTCCGTAGTCGTAAATAATTATGAAATACATTATGAAAGTAGCATAAAAGGAACAATTTATATGTAACAATGCTCACCTTCTTCACAGCTGTGTAGCAAAACACGAAAAACAGCCAACTTTCGATGTTTCACTATATTGCCGACAGAGGTGTTGACCAATATCCTTGATTTTTTCTATAGCACTGCAGAAGACATGCCTCCTGTTGACAGCCTCTCAAAACTTACGTTCACGCTATTGTAAAGCCGCAGTAAAATCATATATGCACTACTGCGAAGTTACCCGTACTGCGGAATTAGCCGAGTTTCCCCTATATAAAAAGTATAGTTCTAAAATTGAAAATGCATTAAAATACAGCAATGATTTTTGTTCTCCAAAGAGAATTAAGTTAGCGTAAAATCAGAGGTCTTATATTGCCAATATTAAATTAATCATTTTTAAGAATATTTATCTCAGAAAATATTGAAGATATTTCTATGAAGCTTTGAATCATTCTTTATTATCTTAAAAGTGCTGAGTTCTCGTTCGATGTTAGAAGCATCATAATAAGTGTTCATAATATTGCAAAAGTAATAAGACTCGTAGTAGCAACAGCAGTAATAAAAGAAGTAATAGTAATAGCAATATACTTATTATTTTAGGTAACAATTTTTCATAAAAGAGATTAAAGTTCGATTCCCGGTATATGTTTTGAGTTTCGTGATGGACAATATATCTGAGAGACGAATTTTATAGTAAGCTTACTATTTCGGTTTCTCTGATATCAAATCGTCTCTAAATATATCATCATTAAGAATGTTATCATAATAAATGTTTGTATAAATTAAATTTATTTTAAAACTTTGAAGGAATAATGACATATTTCTACCTTCTCTTGGTGCTCATGAATTGATACACTGTCTCAATTCTCTATATGCTATGCTCTGAATAATGATCAAATCTGAAGATAATAACGTTTCAAAATGAGTAGAACTAACAACATAAATGTCATAATAAATCACTAGCAATGTGAACTTAAAACACATTTAAAACTGTTAGATGTTACACACTCCCATTTTATGATCCGTTTACTTTATGAAGTTCATCAAGCTGAAATTAATTTTCATTACCTAATTTTGAAGCGAACTGTAATGCTGACCCGTCTGCACTTTTTATCAGAACTGACCCATGACCCTCGAGTTCGTCGCACTTTTAATGGAATTAAAGGAGTAGCCTACATTGTACGAGGACACAATGAAGGCATAGTGAAGTGAAGTGCAATAGAGTCCAAACTCCAAAGGATACTGAATGAATGTACACGCATTCTCCTCTCAATTTCGACATCGGAGAGAGTTAAGAAAAGAAGACAGTTGTAATCATAATTATTCCTTCAACTAACAATTCGAGTAGAAGACAACGAGCAATGGAGAACAAATAAAGAACTTATGGAACTCGGTAGAAAACTTTTAGAAATCTGCATCCTTCACTAAAAATTTCACATTACCTGAGATTATATTATATTTTATGCTCGACCATGCCGAAATGTAGTAATTATACACCTGGTAGCAGTCCTTTAATGCATGTCATTCACTAAAGTTCAGGTTTTCGATTATTCTCGGATATGCAATCGAAAGACAACTATCGAAAGGTCACGGAGGCTGGAAATCCAATACTGTCGCAGAAGGTTATGTTCTGTTACTATAATAATTAGCGTTAATTGTAAATAATATTAAAATAAATTCAATTTGTCATCTCGTTTTTCAATGTCGAATTCAATTTCAAAGTTATATCAAGAATAATGTTTATCTTACTCTCTAGATTATATCAAGGTCGTCGACATTCGTTTCCCGGAAAAAATCAATACTTTCGCGTCTGCGCACATCTCACAATTCATGAGGTAGGCTATTGCACTCACTCACATAACAATAACATGAATACTTATGAATAATTTCAAGTTAGAAATATGGTCGAGCATAAAAAGTCGTATGAAACTTGCCTATAATGGTAATTAAGACGCTCGTATGAAAATTATGAAACTCGCTTGCGCTCGTTTCATAAATATCCTCGCGTCTTAATTACTACCATTATAGGCTCGTTGCATAATGTACTTATATTATATTATATTATATTACAGTATATTATATTATATTATATTATATTATATTATATTATATTATATTATATTATATTATATATAACTATGGTTATTTTAATGACAGAGCTTCAAGACAAACCATTAAGTTAATACTATAAAAAAGAGCAATAATGGGATTTATAAACGTATGATTGAAGGTTCATTCAAGAGTCAAGAATTAAAGAAAGTAAAAAATTTTATAATGAACTAGAGGAAGACAAAATAAAAATTAAATTATAAAATGGACAGTGAAATATATATAGGAAGAAAGAAAAATGAGAGAATAGAGAAAAGAAAATAGCAAATTAATAATAATAATAATAATAATAATAATAATAATAATAATAATAATAATAATAATAATAATCTTGTTGTGTAATCAGTTGCCTTAGGTACGCCGAGAAAAGTTTTGCGACCTCGAATACCACGCTACTGAAGATGTCTGCCGTAGGAGCAGACGAAACGTCTGGTAGAAAATCAACCATCAGACCACGGCCTCTCAGCCCGAAAAACGAATCTAGATCAATAATAATAATAATAATAATAATAATAATAATAATAATAATAATAATAATAATAATAATAATAATAATAATATTTGTGCGCGACAGCCCATAGAGAGCTAAGGCCTACCAGTCGACTGCTGATCTTACGTTCACATGCCTCAGGAGAAGTAAAGGATCATCAAACCAGTAACGAGGTAACGTGTGTTTATCACGATGATTCTACCAGCCGTTGTAGCTACCTTCAGCAGCTCCCAAAATTCACGACGATGCTGTATGGGCACCGGTCCCATACAGTGGTCGAAATTTCGTGAGAAAATTTCTTCCCCATGAGAACTCGAACCATCACACATTCTATAACGTTAGTCCAAGGCATGACGTCTTAGACTACTACACTACGGTGCGGGACAAAAATAAATTAAGACGAAAATAAAAAAACAGGAAATGAAAAATAATAAATAAAGACACAATTCAGAAAAAATATAAAATAGAGAGAAAGAGCTTGATATTAAATAAAGAAAACAACGAAACAACAAAAAATTATAGAAATAAGAAAAAAAAGAAGTAAGTAAGAATGGATGGAATAGAAAGGAACAAAGAAACAAAATAAAAAGAAAGAGAAACAAGAACAAGAGGGACGAATGGAATAAGAAAACGGAAGAGAGCCAAGAAAAAGAAAAGAAATAGTCCAACTAAGGAGAGAGAACCAAGAATTAAATTGTAAGAAAGAAAATATAAACTAAAAGGGAAAGAGAAACGAGAAAGAATAGGAAACTGAGAAACAACTAACAAAAGCAAATTAAAGCAAAACAAGGAAGGAATAGTTTGAAATGCAACAGAAGGAGGATAGATAGGAATAAATATAGTAATGAAACTGAAAGAGAATTAAAAGACGCAAGGGAAAGAAAGAAAGAAAGAAAGACAGAAAATGAGAAAGACAGACAGAAAAAGAGAAAAAAAGCAAGAAGTAGAAAGAAAGACAGAAAATCAGAAAGAAAGATAGACAGAGAAAGAGAAAGAAAGAAAGCAGTAGAAAGAAAGACAGAAAAAGAGAAAGAAAAAAGAAGTAGAAAGAAAGACAGAAAATGAGAAAGAAAGAAAGAAAGCAGTAGAAAGAAAGACAGAAAAAGAGAAAGAAAAAAAGAAGTAGAAAGAAAGACAGAAAATGAGAAAGAAAGAAAGAAAGAAAGAAAGACAGACAGAAGAAGAGAAAGAAAGAAAAGAGTAGAAAGAAAGACAAAAAATGAGAAAGAAAGAAAGAAAGAAAGAGAGAAAAAGAGAAAGAAAGAAAGAAAGGAGTAGAAAGACAGAAAATGTGAAAGAAAGAAAGAAAGAAAAGAAAGAAAGACAGACAGAAAAAGAGAAAGGAAGAAAGAAAGAAAAAAGAAAGAAAGTAGAAAGAAAGACAGAAAATGAGAACGAAAGACAGAAAAAGAGAAAGAAAGAAGTAGAAAGAAAGAAAGAATTGAGCACAAGAACAGATAAATTAAGAAAGTGAAAATGAGAGGAAGATTATAGAAGAATGATGAAAGAAGAAGCGAACGTATGTAGAATATTTTAATAATTAAGTAGAAGATAAAATTGTCGCAATTTATAAACTATCACACTTTCGGATAACACAAATTCTTATAAACTCGAACAGTAATTAAACGTCACGAACCTGTCTAAGAAGCAGCAATAACAGCTTATTAATATAATTATTACTTCACCTTCGTAACGTAGCTGAAGCTCTCTATCCACTTCTGTTATCACAGAGTACTGCAACTAACTGATCTTGTTTCAACACTTGACACAGCAGTAGTAACATACGACAGATGAAGCAAGTCTTCCCGGAAGTAAACAAGTCAAAAACTGACACCACGTGACCAGCAGACCAACAATACTTGCTAATAAACCTTACGTTCTAAACAGCTTCAACAAAGAAGCGTTTCCATACCATAAACTACGCTGCCTCTGTTGTTCAAGTTACAAAAGGAAAGGAAGGGAGTATACCATACTTTGAGGAAAGAACGAAAGGCTGTAAATGACCATCGGCATTCAGTAATAAGTTAAAATTTGGTTTCTTGTAATTCAGTATTAATCGTTATACTAGTTTAATTATTTATATAGATTTTTATATATGACGTCCAAAATTCTTTGTAAAAGGTAATACAAAGACGAACGTTGAAAAGAAAAAGGAGCAGCAGTCGAGAAGACGAAGGAACAAAAGGTCTTTGCCCCTAGCGAATACAACACTACGTAACAATCCGTGTTGCTTTTAAAATTCAGTTAAAACTTTTTGTGAAAATGGGAACGACGAGATAAAAGTGGAGTAAGAAGGAAGACGGATAAGCCATAAAAACGGTGTACAACGTCCGGACTATTCTCTGCAGCAATTTGGCAGTAGCATACAAAAACTCTGTGGGGGTTGAAAGGCAATGAACAGCTACAATTGAAGGAGCTTTGGAGTGGGTGAACTTGAAAGCCACGCCAATAAACCACGTGCCTTCAAATTGAGTCATTCCAGAACGGACGGATGGAACGATACTGTCAGGCCCCATTCCCACTACAAATCTCTAGGACTCTCTACTTGACTGCTGCAGATAAATCCTGTACTTTCATTCCATTTATTTTCAAGAGATTAACGCGACGCTTAAGGCGCAGGTTTGATGCTGCGTAGACATTGCATTTATTTATGTAACATCATTTTTAACTACTATTCACAGAGTAGCCAGAACCAAATTAGTAAATATAGGGCACAAATATTATTATTAGGCCTACTAGACTACTACTACTACTATTATTATTATTATTATTATTATTATTATTATTATTATTATTATTATTATTATTATTATTATTTTGAGATGGGCAGGGCATGCAGCAAGTATGGGCGAATCCAGAAATGCATACAGAGTGTTAGTTGGGCGGCCGGAGTGAAAAAGACCTTTGGGGAGTCCGAGACTTAGATGGGAGGATAATATTAAAATGGATTTGAGGGAGGTGAGATATGATAATAGAGACTGGATTGGTCTTGCTCAGGATAGGGACCTATGGCGGGCTTATGTGAGGGCGGCAATGAAACTCCGGGTTCCTTAAAAGCCAGTAAGTATTATTATTATTATTATTATTATTATTATTATTATTATTATTATTATATTATTACCAATACATGTAGGCCTACAAAGTATGTCCAATCTTGTAACAGTGAATCTTAGAAAAGCTTATAAAATCTTCGTAGCAACGTAGTTTCCAAAATAAATTCCACAGGGGACAGTCAAACAATATTAGGTTTACAGTCTGGACTGTGATATCAAATTTTTAAATTTCAAATTTATTTATTTAATACATTACACTTGAGGTACATTAGGCATTGCAGCCCGAAAGAGCAGAAGCTCGTGCTCGGGCACAATTCAGATCAGTTAATATACAAAATATGTCACAAAATTAAGAGAGTTCATTGAGCATAAAAACAATAATATATGGTAAAATGCATATAGCATGTAATAATATATACAAATAGAAAATAGAAAAGTACATGAATATTAGAGTATCAATTTTTAACTCAATTAACTTAAAAGAAATACAAAACAATTAAATAATTAATCTAATTTGTTTCCTAAATCTATGTGTGTTAAGTGTATTTGTTCCGGGTAAGCTCTAATTAATGCATTATATATTCTGGGTCCAAAATTTCTGCTGTGTTTTAATCCTGCAGTTGTGTGACATTTGGGGGTGTTTAGAAAGAAACTGTGGTTCATGAGGATAAAATTTAAGTTTATTATGATTTTATGGACGTAAATCAGCAATGTTTGCTTATTTAATTTGTTCTAGGTTTGATACACCAAATCCCTGAAAAATTAATTTTATTGGGTAATCTAAAGATTTATATAGACAAATTTTTATAATTCTTTTTTGGAGAAAATTTAAAGGGTGGAATATCGATTTTGCCATTCCTCCCCAACATAATACTGTATACCATACTGAATTATTGATTGAAACAGAGCTAAGTACACGGTACGCAGAACATAAATAGGTAAATAAGAACGTAGAATTGAAAATTTGGATTGTTTTACGTAATCTGTTACACAGGAAGGAGATATGCTTGTGCCATTTTAAATGTTGGTCACTAATAATACCTAAATATTTAACTTGATCAAAGCCAATAAACTACATTCGACCATTTCTAAGTCAAAATGGTTCCATACACACGGATGTACTTTCTTTGTTGTATCTCAAATTTGTGAAAACACCTTCCGAACTTCCCATGCCCCAATAAAATTGAGTTATATTATGAAATTCGGCGTTAATATAATCTCTCAGTGGTATATGAAATACTGTAGAATGCTAAGCCATCTCATTAAATGCTCCGAAAGGTTCTCTGTGTGGTGGAATGTTAAAACTATCTATTCAAGAGACAATCGGTACTGAGTTGTTGTAGGGATGTAAATCCTAGATGTTGGCCGTTTTTACCCTCAATGGAACACTCTGTACTCATTTCTGTTGGATATTAACGAACCGAGGGGCCATAGTGTGGTCGGAAAGGTTAGTTCAATGGGGGGAAACTTATGACCCTATCGGGAATCGAACCCTCGTTCTTCCGGCTTGCAGCACAACGCCTTAACTGCGATGCTGCCACGAGTAGTATTTTTTATTCTTTTACGGAATGAACATGAAGCGCTCTTCTCTCCCACTATTCGCCAGAAAAATATGATGAGCAATTCACCAGAGATAAATTTTACAATTTGTACAGTACGATTATTTAGTCCTGAGAGTCGCCGGCAATTGGGGTCAAGCGAGTCCATCAAGTTACGCCAAAGGATGTTCAGGTTAGTCTATTGCCTGCAGTCAGAGCGATCTGATATCACGCATGCGGTATGAAGTTGTGCTTCCAGTACAGTTAAGCTTTACTGCATTCCTTTACCGACCGCTCTCCCTTATCTCTACTCCGGAATTCTCCCCACTACTCCTATTACTTCCCCTCTTTCGCGTCGCTGAGCTGTCAGGACTAAATAATCGGTCTGTATATCACCACGTAAAGTTAAAGCAAAATATTTAAATTCTTGTGGAAAAATTAAAATACATCTTCCTTATAATTATCTTTGTTTCTTCATCTATTCTATTTGAATAGTCTCAGTATTTCAAAAGTGATGCCTTACCAGTTACTGTTGCGGAACGTCCTTAAGGATCAAGGCTTAGATCCGATGTTGCGAGGAAGCCAAAATAGTGGGCTGAACTCCAATTAAGACAAGGATGTTTGCCCATGTTATTGTTTTTATGTTCGGTATTTGTAAGAAAGTAAAGAACCACGCCATAGAAACTCCATATAACACAATTCTCGAACTGTTTGAATAAATTCACAATAAAACTATATGTGGGATGAAACCCCAATACGAGTATTACTCGCCCGACGCCAGTGCTGTCCTGCAGCCCGCAGCGCCACTTGTACTTCTCCTGCGTTCGTATAGCGACATCGCTATAGTTCACATTACGTCCACGGCTCCACTCGCCTCGGTCGAGTAATAACTATTGAATTCCATATTTAAAAAACGATCTATATAAAATTCAGAGTCTAAACTTATATTTTTCACAATTTCTCATAGAAAAACGTTTATTAGCCTATATTCCGATCAAATAAAGGTTTCCGACGCAACTGTGGTGGAGTTTTAATCCGAGATTTCAATTTATTTTGTCACTTCCATTGCAAAATTGTACAACACCACCACATAATCAGCTAATAGTGTCTGAATAGAATCTGTATTTCGCAACAAGATATTAAATAAAACACGTCTATTGCAATTTCCCGTAATTGAAAGGCTTACAAAAATATGAAACTGTCTTATCGTTCCCTATTCGTCAGCAGATAGTGATGCATGGTTTACGAGAAAGATAAACTTTTAAAATTTTGCGTCATCTTGTAAAACTAAAAGCACAGTATAGAGAATCGAGTAAAAAAAGAGCTAAAGTGCTTGTATTGTGTAAATTACTAAGTGGATCCGTGGATGTGTCTTGCCAAATGATCTATCTAGGAAGCAGTGGAATGTCACATAATGAAGTATAGCACCTGCCTCAAACAAAGAGGAAGGTCGGCAGTAACAAGGTGGTCCTCTTGACATATTTATTATCGTGCAACATGATTCCCTTCGCAGGGTAGGGTCAGTCACCTAATGGGCGACAATACCCTTTTTTTCCTATTATCTGTTCCACTTAACTTTGTAGCAAAGGCAGATAACCAAGAGTATTTAAGGAAGTTTGTACACCTGAGTAAAATTCGCTGCTGTCCTTTCGAATGCAGTAATTCCTTATTTTTATTAATCGGTTACTTAACGATGCTGTATCAATCACTAGGTTATTTATCGACTGTGAAATTAATGAGAGCGAGATGGTATTTGGTGAGATAAGTGTAACATTTGCCATCGGCTAACCTGATATTCACATTACAGTTTGAAAAAGTCTCGGAAAGAGAAACAAACCAAGTATTAGCAGAAGTTGACTTGGTTTTTCGAAGGTCGGAAGACCAATAGTGAAAATGAGATATGTGATAGAATTGAATAGATAAAATAGTAATTCATTAGCATATAAGTGAATATATTCAAAATAAAATTACAGTTGAGAAATTGGCCTCAATTACGAAAACATCACCATCTTCGCTCACAGACTGATTATTCCAGCCAAAGAAGATAAGATTTTTCCTCCTGCCATTTTTTATAAATAACTTTATGATGTAAATTCAAGTCTATTGTTTTATTTTTTTATAAGATTAAAATGTACTCTACAGTCGCTCAATCATTAGTCTACACACTTGATATGTCTTTCAGTAGCATTTCTATTTTTGTCCAATGCAGGATCCTTCACTTATAGTTAAATTCGCTGTAGATATATTACAGTAAGTAAGTTATTGTTGAAAGAAATGTTTCATTTTATGCATTTTTAAACTAATTTTGATTCATGTATTATGTGCCTTTTAAAATTTTATTATTGATAAATAGGCCTACAATAATTAAGTTAACATATATAGTTTTCATTATCATCATCATTATCATAATCATCATCATGTCCTTCATCTGTTTAGACCCTAATGGATCTGTTACGGTCTCATGCCAGCGTTTTCATGGTCTTCTCAAATTTCTCCTTTCAAGACATATCAAGTGTGTAGACTAATTTAATGCGATCCGTACTTTCGACATGTTTCTTCCACTGAAGTCTATATTGTTGAACAAAATTAACTGTAGGATCTATTTTTTTTCAGTACGTCGTCATTTTTACGATGTTCGGGCAATGAGCATCCCACCGTGCGTCCGTCTCATAAACCCTATTTCAGCTGCTGTTAGCCTTTTCACATCAGTTTTTCTGATTGTCCATGCCTCACTACAGTAAGTCAGAACTGGTCGAGCTAGTGTTTTATAGACTTTTAGCCTATAGTATGTTTTTGAACTTGGGAGGGTTTGAAGACGGTGTTGATTACTCCAGTGATTTTTATAAATTTAGATATTTTGCTTGCCATATCTCCATTAGTAATATTAGATAAATTACAGCCTAAATAATTAAATGAACTAACACGTTCAATTAGTTTATTATTTATCATGATTTTACTTGAAATTAAATCTTGTTCCAAAAAATGCCATGATTTTTGTTTTCTCTGTTGAGACTTCCATATTGAAAACTGAAGCGATTATTTGTAGATTATAAACGGCTTTTTGTAGATCGTCTTCTGTTTTTAGCGATGAGAACCTGATCATCGGCAAACAGTAATATAACGAGAAACGTGTTTTGATTAATGTGAATTCCGACATGATGACTTTGTCTCCAAATGTACAAAATATGGTTCATATAGTAAGTTGTAACGTATATGATACAGTTTTAAGTATTGTAACAGAGATTATTGGGAGAAAAGAAGCGAGTGAGAAAGAGAGAGACAGAGAAAGTAAGCTATCCTCACTTCAGATAAACGGCATTTCGCATAATGAACACATCAATTACATTTGTGTATTGTTTCTAACGTAAATTTGTAAAATCTGAAACCTGTACAGACCTAGAAACAAAATTTGGGCCACGTGAATTTTCCAAATTCCAGTTATAACACACTGCGCATGTTCAGTGAAAATTCAGGTGGCCCAAATTTTGTTTCTGGGTCTGTACATAAAGGAAATAAATTCTAATCCCTTCGGATACATTGAAGATAGATTTTCATTACAAACAAATGTAAGTGTCATTCGATACATTTTCAATTACAGACTAAACGGAGAAAGAAGTAAAATGACCGGATAGGATACCGTTTGAGCAGTAATCGAAGCTCGTACGAACTTTAGAATGTAATAAAATTCAACGATGAAAAAAAGGCGTTGAATATAGAGTATTTCCTAATTTTATTACAAACCTTTGCAGCTTCACAATATGCTGGTCTATAGAAGCATCTCGAATCGTCATAATAATTTTGTCTGAACCTCTTACAAATAGTAAGACGTAGTTTTATGTGTGATTTTACGGGCCTTAAGAATTCGTTTCTCTTCTGACGTTAGCCTATATTAAGAATCCTCATTAACCTCTAATAAATAAGAGATTTCGATTTCCTCGTAATCGATCTTTATCATCCTTAGCTATAATTAGCAATCATTTGTACCCAACAAACTTTTATTGTAAATTTAATGATTTCTTACGTTTTCGTATCATTTATCTTAATGTTTTCTTTTTCCTTCCAAATTGTCACACAGTTGGTTTTAATGATTATTCTTTATGAATTGATTAGTAGGCCGATCTATTCGAACCCTTATTTAGGGCGGCTTTTTTTCGTAAAAAATGTAAATAATAGTGCACCACATGAAAACTAATTGTGACTGTACGGACATTAAAAAAATGAACCTTTTTGCGTCTTCCTACTTCAGTTCGCCTCGCAAATCTGTCTGTGACAATCCTTCATTAATCCGTTTGAAGTAAGTAAGCGGAACGAAGCAACAATAGTTCTAGCATCATTAACACGAAGCTAATTAAGTCCAATTTCAGTTGTCTTTGAAATATTTGAAACTTTCTTATGTATTCTTTTTACAAGACTATACCTGCTTGGTGAAAGATGTCAGTTCCTACAAACAGAAGAAGGAAAAAAAAGTGTTCCTGGTACAACGAAGGACGATTCTAATCTGGACGCGGTAGGAAATACACAGAAATAGATTGAATGTCACCCAACGGTTACAGTTTTGGCGTCTTTTCAATTTCTATTCCGAAGAAGGTAACTTGCAATATTGGAATATGATTTCAATTTGAGATTACAAGTACGTCTTACTGCGAGATTACTAAGGCTAGTATAAAAATAGAATATCTACAACTGATCTTGACAGAATTTACGTACGGGTTTACAGTTGAAAAAAAAAAACGTTTTTAGGAATAACTGATGGTACTGCCGTTTGGTTTATCTGTACAACATGGCAAATACGTAAAAGATTTATTGTATTCCAGAGTTCTGGGGTTCGATCACAGAAACCAGCTACACTGATTTGGGTTTTAATCTTGGTTTTCCAAGTCCCTAAAGGCCACAACACTTCTTCCTCCAAATTCTCCTTAACACTTCATCATAACTTCTTACACATCATTTACAACGATTGGTCTGCCATCTATCTTTGAATTAAAGCAATGGGAAAAATATGCTCTCTGTGGGCATAGCGGAGAACCACGATACTATGGAGAAATCCGGGGGGGGGGGGGGGAAATAAAATAAAATAAAAGTGGATTTAAGTAAATCCCGAAGAGTGGATGAAATATCTATGCTGGAAATGAAGTAAAAAAATAAAATATGCACTTTCTTTAACACTGTATAGTATTTTATTTGATATTCATTGCCGTCGCTATCTTCGTTCCGTCGTTATTATTGCAGTTATAATCATCATCATCATCATCATCATCATCATCATCATCTATTTCAGTTCTAATGCACTCAGTTGATATAAAAGATACCGGGTACTAATTCTATTAGAATGTGCGAGATTTGCACAAGACAAATTTTCTCCGTGTATTTCGATTTCTCCATCCATTTCCACTTCAACACTAATAGCCTATATAATCACAATGTAATAATTTTATTGTCACTGTGTCTGAATAGGTTTTGCAATTGGAAAGGGAGTTAAAAAATTAGACACCATTAATAATAGCCTAATTATTATGGTTAACATCATATCGTGTCGCGATCATCGTCACTGTAGTAACCCTTAACATAGTCATCGCCACAGTCATTGTACTCGTCATCACCATGATTATAATGAAAAACATGAGCTCGACAGTTCATAGAGGGCCAAACCTGTATACTGCTAATATCAAGTACACATCCATCAACAGAATTGAATGGTCATCCAATCAGAATGATAGCCTATATTGTGTGGTTATGACGATGATTTCCCTAAGCGTTATAGCTGGATTACGAAACCGGATTTCTCTACCTATAGTAGCTCTTCAAATTTACCACGACACTGGGTAGGCACTGGTTCCATACACTGGCCGAAATCTTATGAGAAAAATACTTCCCTCTAGTTACAAGGATTTTTTTTTTTCAAAAAAAAAAAAAAGCCGCCCTAAATAAGGGTTCGACAGATCGGCCTACTGATCAATTCACAATGAGCAATGATTAAAAACAATTAGACCTATGTGACAATTTGAAAGAAAAAAAAGATTAAGATAAATGATAAGAAGACATAGGAAATCATTTACAATAAAAGTTTCATAGGTACAAATGATTAATAATTATAGCTAAGAATGATTTTAAGACATGAGATCCTATGGCATCAATCGTTGCATCAGAAATTTTAAATTATTTAAGTCGATTTAAAGTTTCTCGTGGGATCGTACCACGGGCACCGAACATGAGCCCAAAAACTGTCCAATGTGTGATATGGTATTGTGCTCCGAGATGCTGACAACAAGGCTCATATATGACTTGCTTTTCACGACACACCTCTTGTGGCTGTTACTCATGCATCTCGAAACGGATTGTGGGATCAAGAATGACACCCTTATCCTTCTGCCGAGCAGTTATGATGATATCTGCACGTCTAGTAGAGCCATCAGAAGAGACGCAACCAACCTCCTCATAAACCTCATAGGAAGCATTCTGACGTATTGAAGCTGCGATGAGAGAACGAACCGTATTATGTCTGTTGATTCGGAGCAATTCTCCATGATGGCAGAAACCCAAGACGTGAGGAAGCGTTTCTTGTTCGTCGCATCTTCTGCAACGGGTTGAGTCAAGAGTTCTACCAGGGAGAGTACGTAGAGGTATTGTATATAGTTCATCTTAATGGCTTGCGTCCATTGACTGCTCGAAAGCCCCTTTTTGGTTGAGATCCACGAATTGCCTCTCTTCCAGTGAGAATTGAAAGTAACTCCCAAACCTTTACTTTTCAATTTGCTCCATTGATGAAAAGAATCTTCACGCAATGCTTTTCTTAGTTTTTGAGAAGAAACACGTCAGAGCAATCGAAGGTAATTGGTAATTTTAATAATGAAAGAAATGTAATTTTTTTAATATATCGTAAACCTGGAACATGTTCCAGAATTCCGACCCTGATCCCTCAATATGACTTTCAAACTGATCCCTTTGCCGAGCTACGATACGGTAATGTTCCTCGAGTCGAATAATAACGTAACGTAATGTTTCTTTGTATTTCTTACAATAGAGTATATGCAGAGATGGAATAGTAATAAAGTTGCATGATGCATCAGGCGAAGTGGCAGTACCTCCAGAATTAAATCAACATTAAGCATTTCGATGTACAGGTACGTAAATAAAATTGGGAGCTTCCTTATCACCATATGTTTCGCTTACAACACACTGCGTATGTACAGTAAAATTTAACAACGTTTTAAACTTCAGAGATTTTTCAGTTTCGAAATTAATTGTAAGCTAGAAATGATCAACAAATTCTGTCCCATTTCTCTATCAAGGATATAATTATTTTACGTGCCGTAAATCTAGGAGACTTACCTCCCAGGTCACTTCCCTCGCTGGGGATACTACGCTAAGAATTTTATGTAGCTTGAAAATGCATCGCCCTCGGCAGGGTTTGAACTCATGAACGGCCAGGACAGTAATCGTTAGATGAGTGAGGACAGGTTAGAATTTTATTCTACTATGTTGCTATAATTTTGGGTGCGTTTTTATTCTATAAAACTATTGAACAAATATTGAAATGAGTTAAAATTGAATTTGCAGTTGCCGGTACGGTTTCTAACCCTCGACGAGCTGTGTATTCCACCTGCATCACATTTCCAATTCTGACACTGTCGGCATCAGCCTCTGCAAACAATCTGTCATGGATGGAAACAAACGCCCGTATTAACTCGTGAAATGTTTTGGATTTGAAGTTGAAGCTTAGTTGTTAAATCGCATCGGTCAATAGCAGAAAAAAAATTGTAAAACCAATTTAAATAAATAGAACCTCACTGTGTTTTCATCGTATTTTGTTGTTTATTTGCATTCAACAAGTTAAAACATGCCACAACAATGGGGTTAGCAAGGTATTTATAGGATCGTTGCGTAATGGGAGATACTTTTAGAAATGAAATGTCACCTGAAATTTAATTATGTAACTATCTACTTGCAGGATTTATTGAAGACTGTTTTCAGAACATGAGAGGAGTGATAGTGGGAGAAAGAAGAATAAAGTGTGTAAGATTTGCTGATGATATGGCGTTGTTAGCAGAAGAGGAGATGATACTTAGGGATATGCTACTGAAGCTAAATGACAGTTGTGAGCAGTATGGAATGAAGATAAATGCAATAAGACGAAGATCGTAGGAAGAGAAGTAAAAAAGGTAAACTTACGAATTCTAAATGAGGCAGTAGAGCAAGTGGACAGCTTCAAATACTTGGGGTGTACTATAAGCAGTGACATGAGCTGCTGCCAAGAAGTCAAAAGGAGAATAGCAATGGCAAAGGAAGCTTTTAATACAAAAAGGAGCATCTTCTGCGGACCTCTAGAGAAAAAACTAAGGAAGAGACTAGTGAAGTGCTTTGTGTAGAGTGTGGCATTGTATGGGGCAGAAACATGGACGTTACGATGAAGTGAAGAGAAGTGAATAGAAGCATTTGAAGTGTGGATATAGAGAAGAATGGAACGTGTGAAATGGACAGACAGAGTAAGAAAAGAAGCTGTGTTGGAAAGAGTGGATGACGAAAGAATGATGCTGACCTAATCAGAAAGAGGAAAAGGAATTGGCTGGGTCACTGGTTGAGAAGAAACTGTCTTCTGAAGGATGAACTGGAAGAAATAGTAAACGGGAGAAGATTTCGGGGCAGAAGAAGATATCAGATGATAGACGACATTAATAATAGGAAAGACTGGAGACTGCTGGGTTTGCAGTGAAAGACCTGCATGAATGAATGAATTTCCTAAACTTATTTCATGATAAGAAGAGTTACGAGTATTATGCAGATGATCTAAAGAAACGAATTGACAGTCTGAATCAAAAAAGATTTCCTCACACATGAAAATGTTTCGAACACGTATAGTAAAACTTGAGATATTTTGACGTTACATTTATTTATAATCGTCCTCGGCGTGGGTTGAAATCCGGCCATGGAAATGGACTTTTAAAGGCGATAAAATTCTTAGAGGTCCCAATCCCGAGTGGCGTCGGGATATTTTCTTTTGTCGAAACATTCAGAACTGTCCCAGAGTTCACTCAGCCTCCTATTAAATTGAGTAAAGGGTCTTTTCTGGGGGTAAAGGGCGGTCAGAGCGTGGTGTCGACATGAAAACATGGAACTTAACCTCTATGCCCCTCATACACCCTCATGGCATACAAAGGGGATACACTTATCTTTATAAACATTTTTAGCATTTTTTTTTCCGAAACAAACGTGGAGCTGGGGGGTTCCATGTCATAGATTTACCGCATGTAAAAGAACACTGTCCCTGGTAGAGGACTCCAGACAAAATATATCGCCATTTTCTAGCTCATAACAAATTTGGAAGTCGCACAATGGGTTCATTTTTTATTTTATTGGTTTATTTTACGACGCTGTATCAACATTATTTAGCGTCTGAATGAAATGAAGGTGATAATGACGGTGAAATGAGTCCGGGGTTCAGCACCGAAAGTTACCCAGCATTTGCTCGTATTGGGTTGAGGGAAAACCCCGGAGAAAACCTCAACCAGGTAACTTGCCCCGACCGGGATTCGAACCCGGGCCACCTGGTTTCGGGGCCAGACGCTCTGACCGTTACTCTACAGGTGTGAACCAATGGGTTCATATCGGTACGTGTTTTCTCGTCTCAACTTCTACACGTAATATTATATAACTTACTATATACAGAGTGTCCCATATATGCCTCTACATTATTCGAGTAAGCAACCAAAATCACACCACCTGGGAAGAGAACTGGCGACGTTTAATAATGATTTGTTATATATTTTTTAAATAATTTCCCTGTGTTTATTGAAACTATTATGGTATTTTGCCTTAGTTAATAACTAGATTCAATATTAACAAAGGAAAGTTGTTTATACTGTACAACAAATTTAACAAAACATTAATGATACAAGTGTTAAAAGTGTGAGATCTTGATATGTATTGTCCATCGCTGTGAAGTAACGGTTAGCATGTCTGATCGTGAAACAATACGGCCTGGTTCAAATCCTGATTGGGAGAAGTTACCTCGTTAAGGTTTTTCCCTCACCCGTTAAGATCAAATGCTGGTAACTTTCGGCACTAGACCCTAGACACATTAAAGCTGACATTATCACCATTTCACTCAGACGCTAGATAATCATTCGCAGTTGATAAAGCAATAACATAACAAAATAAAAAAAACATTCATATTCAAGGCTTTTGACATTAAAATGAAAATAAATCTAAACTGAATATAACTTTCATCACCCCTGATACTCCTTCAAAATGCAGCAAAAATGACACGTGAGCCATGCGAGTATACTACAATATAACTTGAAATGGACGACGTTTCTGGGTCACTCTGTATTTAAGGTTTTCACACAACAGAGTCCAAGTATAGGCCTAGTTATGTATATCTTTATGGGGGAATGTTGTACTTTGACAATTAAATTTTTTGAAATGGAAAAGTTAACTAACTTAACTCCATTATTATTACTAGTTACGCGTAGGCTCTCTTTTCCAATAGTCGGTTTAAAAATATCCTCCCGTCCTACTTTAGCATTGAAATCCCATCATCCACATGCAGTAAATTTACAACATGAGACCAACGGGTTCACGTGCGGAGGATGGGTGAGGCTGGTGCCCATTTAAGTTACTGATATGGATCCTATCTCCACACTTGAAGATGGGAGAGAAATTACGAGTAAATTTTACCTGGAGCCCTCTTGTTATTCTTTCATGTGGCATAAATCTACGACCTGGGACACCCACCTTTACTTCTCTTCCGAACGAAGCCATGTTATGGATTTTCATCGCTCTAGGTCAGGTTTCAAGCAAAGATATCTGAGTCAAGGGGCAAGTTCGATAATCACTTGGCTACTGAAGATAAAAGAGGAAAAGATGCATGTAAAATATAGTTATAGTCGAGGGTCCATTAAAGATTTACAACAACAAAAAAACAGTTTAAATCATATGTATTGGGTTGTGTATAAGGTCGTAGCGTTTTTGTTTCGCGTGCTGGTACCTTGGTTGCTATGGGTTTATTTATCGGTTGTCTTTTTTTATTTTATGTTCAATTTAGTGTTGTGCTTGAATTTACATATTGAAATTTTCATTTTTGCAGATAGTGAATGGAGTCGTGGACGCTAGAAAATGAAGTGTCAAGTGGAAAAAGTGGAACATTTCCGACATATTCTTTTTTTGAGTTCAATAGAGGGGCGAAAGCAACAGAGGCGGCCAGAAACATTTGCGCCGTGTATGGGACAATCCTATCGGAGAGAGCATGGTAAGAAAATGATTTTCTTGTTTTAAGGAGTATCGTTTTGACATTAGTTACACTCCACGTTCAGGAAGACCTTCGGGATTTAATGAAGACTGTTTAAACACATTAATCCACAACGATCCACGTCAGTGTACCCGAGAACTGGCAAATGTGATGAACTGTGACCATTCCACCATCGTTTGACATTTATTGCCACCAACTGAGACGTCTTGAGCACGCAATCCAAGAAAAACGACCAACAAGACTGCGTGAAGTGATGCTACTCCACTATAACGCCTGCCAGCACTCGGCTAACTTGACACAAAACACTAACCAGGAATTGGGTTGGGAAGTCATCCCGCATCCACCTTATTCACCGGATCTTGCGCCCTCAGATTTTCACCTTCAAGAAACTTCCTTTCCGGATGAAAATGCGTTCCGAATATGGCTTGACTACTTCTTTAACTCAAAACCACGCGATTTCTACAGGCGTGGAATCGAAAAACTACTCCAGCGTTGGCAGACTGTAGTAAATAGTGAAGGAGAATATATTATTGATGATTAACTTCTCTCTTATGTATATTTTATGTGTTTAATAAACGTATGAAAAAATGCTAGAAACTTATGCAACCAACCTAATAATACGCCCACTTTGGTTTTTCCCTTTCAAAATTCTCTTATGTTCCTTGAAACGGAACGGCAAAAACCCGAATGAGACAAGTGGCCAAAGTCTTGGAGCTCACATAGATTCTTACTCTCAGCTCCAAATTCTCTTACAAGGACGCGTGATCACGTACCTCTTATTTTTTTCCTCTCATTATTCCCCTTCTCTCATTGTAATTCATTGCGAAAAAGTCGCTAAATTTTCAATTTATAAAATCACATGTTTTTTACATTATTTTCAAATTGTTACACATAAAATACATTTGCATATTAACTCAGACGCTATTAATCAGCATATAGCTTTGCGATTAAAGTTTAAGAAACGTGTATTGAATTCTAAAACAATTATGTCATAAATAACTTCCACTACTGAATCTCTTTTCGTCGTTTCGTGGCCTATCTACGGGCAGATGAGTTATAGTCAAGGGGTCAACGTAACAAGCCAAGGTTAAAATATACGATTACGAACAAAAAAAAAAAAAACAGTGATGGAAAAAAGGTAAAAAATGTAAGCTAAAACGTATTACATAGCAGTCATGAGGCAGGCATCACAAACCATTTGAGCAAATGTTTAAAGAGACATAGCATGAAATGGATTCGAGAAGAGTGAGCCGTAATATATTACAGCTCGATGACAGCCACATATTGAATGCGAAAGAGGAACATCAATCAATTTATTAATATGGATTATGAGATAACCTATAGCATTGAGAAGATTATAGAATGCCTATGCGCTTTTCAAAACCTCGTATTTTCTGATTCAATCACGTTGACTGGTTAAAAAATACTGCATTGAAGATTTACGATTGAAAACAACTACGCCCACAACCGTCCAATACCCCCATCGACAAACATTCCCCCTCCAAACACTGATGTAATAGGAAGATCTTTGGTTTTATAAACGATATCTGCGACCTGAGAAAAGGGCGGAATAGATTGAATTAATCGATTTATACTCATTGCAGGGGGAAAAAAAGAGAGAGAATCGTAGATGTAATTAAATTGAAGTGGTTCTACATCAATACGAAATCCTAGAGAAAAGAGTTTTAAAAACTCGGTGAAAGCGACATTTGCGGAAATAGTGTGGGAAGGGTTTGGGGGGGGGGGAGGGGGTAGAGATAGCGTTCTGTTATTACAGAGGGTATGACGTTCAATTCCTAGCCTGCTGCTATCGGTTCAATTCATTTAGACTGCGTAGGGTTGGAAACAGCAATGAGAATAATAAAAAAAAAAAACTGTGTGGCCACTGTAATTCCATCACGCTATTTCTGTTTGTTTTGCTCTTTCGACTCTGTGTAGATCAACAGCATTTATAGTTCTGAATATCGCGAAGCTTTGAAATTTTTATGCGAAGCGGATATAATAGCCATTGTGGGGATAATTATAAACTGTTTGCTATTTTCATGTGATTGAATCAAATTAAATTTTGATGCTACTCTCTTTCAGGTTTATTTTCGGAGGTGAAATACTCGTATTTAATAGTTTCAAGATTATCGTTACATCGTACCGTATTTTGGACCTGTTGTTTCATACACCATCGAATTAAATCGTACCACATCATCATCATCATCATCATCATCATCATCATCAATAACAACATAATCATAATTCTACAGGGGAAGGGCAAACCCTAGAACTACGACAATCATCATCATCATCGTCATTATCATCAATAACAACATAATCATAATTTTACAGAGGAAGAGCAAACCCCAGAGCTACGACAATCATCATCGTCATCATCGTCAATAACAACATAACCATAATTCTACAGGGAAAGGCAAACCCTAGAGCTACGACAATCATCGTCACCATCATCATCATCATCATTAACAACATAATCATAATTCTACAGGGGAAGGGCAAACCCTAGAGCTACAACAATCATCATCATCATTAACAACATAATCATAATTCTACAGGGGAAGGGCAAACCCTAGAGCTACAACAATCATCATCATCAATAAAAACTTAATCATAATTCTACAGGGGAAGGGCAAACCCTAGAGCTACGACAATCATCTTCATCATCATCATCATCATCATCATCATCAATAACAACATAATCATAATTCTACAGGAGAAGGGCAAAACCCTAGAGCTACGACAATCATCATCATCATTAACAACATAATCATAATTCTACAGGGGAAGGGCAAACCCTAGAGCTACAACAATCATCATCATCAATAAAAACTTAATCATAATTCTATAGGAGAAGGGCAAACCCTAGAGCTATGACAATCATCATCATCATCATCATCATCATCATCAATTACAACATAATCATAATTCTACAAGGGAAGGGCAAACCCTAGAGCTACGACAATCATCATCATCATCATCATCATCAATAACAACATAATCATAATTCTACAGGAGAAGGGCAAAACCCTAGAGCTACGACAATCATCATCATCATTAACAACATAATCATAATTCTACAGAGGAAGGGCAAACCCTAGAGCTATGACAACCATCATCTTCATTTTCATCATCATCATCATCATCATCATCATCAATTACAGCATAATCATAATTCTACAGGGGAAGGGCAAACTCTAGAGCTACGACAATCATCATCATCATCATCATCATCATCATCGTCATCATCATCAATAACAACATAATCATAATTCTACAGGGGAAGGGCAAACCCTAGAGCTACGACAATCATCATCATTATCATCATCATTATTATTATGTAGCTTCCGAGGAGTTGGGCCACAGATTGTTCTGTTTCGGTCTTATATTAGAGATCGAGAAGTCTCTTCAGTGGCCTTCCAGGGTTTCTTGTACCCGTCGGGGTGTAATTTTTTCGTAATCTAGGATATTACGGGATATCCTGTTGACATGTATCCACTTTGACTTTTATAATTTAAAATCTGATCAAAGGATGTTGTCATTCTCAATCCTTCCAAGTTTCTATAGTCTAGGGGGTTATAGTATTTTTGGTGTAATAATGGGTTAGGGGTAAAGTAGTAGAAGAATTGATGACGGAAAAGAAAAAAACTAGCGGAAGAATTGCAATAATAAATTAAAAATAAGTAATGACCTAATTGATTTGTACGAAAGGCGTGTAAAACGAGGAGACGGCACTGTATAATAATAATGTGAAGTGCCGTCTCACCAAAAGGTATATTGCTTAAAGACACATACATACATACATAAATATTAAATACATACCTACATACATAAATACATACATACATACATACATACATACATACATACATACATACATACATACATACATACATACATACATACATACATACATACATACATACATTACATTATATTACATTCATTCATTGTTATAGTCGTTCCATTTATAACCTGGTGACCCTCTTAATATTTCAGTTCTGCCTCAGTTAATCTTAATTTATCTTTTGCCTTGATTGTCCAGTTTTCACAACCGTATAGTAAAGTCGGAAGAGCCAATTAGTTATACAATCTTATCTGAGTTTTAGTTAAAGTTTGTTTTGATTTAAACACATTTTTATTTACGAAATTGTTTAATTTATGATTAATATCAATATTACCTAAATAGGCCTACTTAAACTGATTTACCTGTTCGATAATTTAATTATTTATGACAATTTTGCATCTTATCGGTAACTGACCTTGAAATTTCATTGACTTTGTTTACGAATATCAGTTAAACTTCTTTCTATGAGACTTGCCAGTGATAAGAATGTCTCCCGTGTGGGTTACAAGCCCAAAGTCCAATGGTGGGGCTGTCACTTTGAAGCCTATGGACATACATGCCGAGTAGGTCTAGTTTTAAGACGCTTTTCCATCTACTACAGATAACTGCATTGCCCAGGGATCATAACGTGGATATGGAAGTAGGATTTGTCGACAGAGTTGCAGCTGATAGTGCAAAAAACTTCACTCGGTTTTAGGAATACAATTATTGACATCTTGTATTCCCGAGGTCATTTCAACCTAAAATGAAATATTACGCTAGGTGCATTCTCACCCACACCAGTTGACTGTGCTAATGTTCGCTGTGTACCCCACTGTCATGCAGGTAACCACTTATGTCTCTAGGCCAGCTTCCTCTGCTATCCACCAGTTGACTTTGCTAAGATTCGCTCGCTGTACAATCTGGTGTCATGCAGGCAACCTCCACGGGTCTCTAGACCAGTCCTTTCCGTACTACGTGTGAGTGAGTGAGTGAGTGAGTGAGTGAGTGAGTGAGTGAGTGAACGAAAACAAGAAAGACCTGTGGTAGGGACTAGTAGCCTATCTCGTCCACAAATCACAACAATTTCCCTCATTCTGCGCAGCATGGAATCCGCAGGGTCATGGAACAGGACTCCAACCACTGTGAACCGTGCGATAGAAATTTACGTTTCTAACGACAAGGACTGGAGACCGAAGAATAGCCTCTTATCAGTATTGCAACGAGATGTAGAGCGGCCGAAATTATGTTGATGCTTATCACGGCGAAACGGGAGAACCCCGAGAATAGCCGCAACTGCGATCTTGTTCATAACTAGTGTCACTGTTAATTTTTAAAAGAAAAATTACAGTCCTGACCTGGACGGGATTTTTCCAAGGTTTTCCCCAAATTTAAAGCGAATGTCAAGTAATATCATGGCGAATTTTAAAACATTATTTTCACATAGTATATAATAGTGATCAAAGAAGAAACTAGGTAATTAAAAGTTACGTCTTACACTTAAAAACAGTCCAAAATGATCCATTACGGCTCTGTAAAAATTTCGACTTCGTATCAGCCATCTTCAGAACTAGTGAAGTCCTTGTTTTTTCCGGTTTATTCAATTGTTTTCCTGGATAATGCGTTTGTATTTGGTAGAAAAACTAGTCAAGTAGGTAATTTAACACTCAGTTTTCACTTTAACAGAGAAGTTGTTACTACAGAGTGTCCCTAAAGTCTCCATACATAGGAAGTGTTAGTTTAAATTATAAATATCACATAATGTAGCAGACATAGGTAAATGTGATCCAACCAGTTCCAACTCACATTCTGCAACATGTCCAGCGTCACATGATAACAGACATCGATGATACAGGCCTGCAAATGGTGCAAGTCCCGGATTTTCTCCTGGTAGACCTGCGACTTAAAGTAACCCCAGAGGTAAAAATCAAGAGATGTAAGATCTGGAGTGTGTTGGCTACATTCAGCACATTATGTAACATTTCTATTTGAAACTGACATTCCGTATGTATGTAGACTTTTCGGACATCGTGTATAACCATATTCTTAAGTGGTACAAAGTGTTAAAAGTGTGTAATCAAGGTATACAAATTGTTGTGGATGCTCAGTTTAAATATTCATCATCATCCTTCACGAATTAGGCCTCTGTAGATCTGTTTCGGCCCCATCTAGCAGTCTTCTGAAAGGTCTTCCTGGTCAACGATGTCCTCTAGGTTTATACTGTATTATAATTTTTGGGATTCTTGAATTTTTTCAATTCTTCTTACATGATCTAACCAATTTAATTTGTATCTGTTGATTTTTTCTTCTACTGACTCTACTTCTAAGTGTTCTAAAATTTCTTCATTCCTTTTTCGGTCTAAAAGAGTATATCCTGCTGTCCTCCTGAAAAATTTCATTTCCGTTGCTTTGATTCTGTTCGTGTCTTTTTTCTTTAATGTCCAAATCTCGCTTCCGCATAAAAGGGAGGGTAATGCTAGTGTATTACATACTTTTATTCTTGTAGATTTTTCTACTAATTTAGCTTTTAATGTATTGTTTATTATTCCTAGAATTTGTGTAAATTTGGTAATTTAGATTAGTTTAGTTTAAATATTAACTGATTTAATTTATATGGATTTTCCACATGTTCAGATACAAGTGAAATTTTCACACTATAAATAATTCTATGTCCATTAGATCACAAAACAATAAATAATGAAGCAGTGTGAAATCAGAAATGTTGAATATCGAAATATACGAAACAAACCTACTTCAAAGTTTCTTTTCGTAAATTTTTCTTAGTCTTCGGGAAATAGGCCTATAATTTCGATTCTTGCGATGAATATCTGCACTCGTCAACTGTAGTTATGATCTTTGAGGAGGAATCTTCGAAGAAGGTCCGAATATTAAATTTTCCTGTGTTGTTATTTATGTAATGCAGATCCACTGAAATGCTGTAGCGGTGAATACGAGCGGAGATTCTTGGGCGGAGATACAATATGACGGGTATATGCAAGTGGCAGGCAACACGTGAATCGATTAGCACTATGTATCAAATGAAGTAGGGGGCGGGTCGAGTATCCAGGCCCTTCTCCCTGATGGGCCGATCTCAAGGGAAATGCTATGGGGGCGCGCTAGTTGAATGTTGGATTTGTACCGGCCAATACAATCGCGCTGCGGTTACCCTGGCATAGCTACAGTTGTTACATTACCTACAGTACGCGATGGGGAGGAAACCAACCCCCTCACATCCCTAAAAAAAAAGCACACAACAAAACTAGATATTTCACTACCCTTGTCTGCTTTGTTAGCCCAGCCACAAAGTTAATGTGTGGAAATGGTGCAGTATCAGTTATACAGCATATCCTGTTCGTGTGCGAGTGTACCAGTATCTGGGTTCGAAACTTGGTCTTTAGTTTGTAACTTCGTTCCCAATACAAGAGTACAAATGATTAAATACACGAGTGTACAGTAAACTAACAGCATAAGATGGGAGAAAATGAAGTGAGGTGATAACGTGTAGAACCAAGTAAAAATAATAATTGTATTAGGTACTTTGATGATTCAAGTTTGATTAGGATTTATGTTAGACTCGGTTAAGAGAGAAGTTTTATATAATATTCTTATTGAATTTGGTATTCCCAAAAAACTAGTTCGATTAATTAAAATGTGTCTTAGTGAAACTTACAGCAGAGTCCGTATAGGCCACTTTCTATCTCATGCTTTTCCAATTCACTGCGGGCTAAAACAGGGAGATGCACTATCACTTTTACTTTTTAACTTCGCTCTAGAATATGCCATTAGGAAAGTTCAGGATAACAGACAGGGTTTGGAGTTGAATGGGTTACATCAGCTTCTTGTCTATGCGGATGACGTGAACATGTTAGGAGAAAATCCACAAACGATTAGGGAAAACGCGGAAATTCTAGTTGAAGCAAGTAAAGCGATAGGGTTGGAAGTAAATCCCGAAAAGACTAAGTATATGATTATGTCTCGTGACCATAATATTGTACGAAATGGAACTATAAAAATTGGAGATTTATCTTTCGAAGAGGTGGAAAAATTCAAATATCTTGGAGCAACAGTAACAAATATAAATGACACTCGGGAGGAAATTAAACGCAGAATAAATATGGGAAATTCCTGTTATTATTCGGTTGAGAAGCTTCAGTCATCTAGTCTTCAGTCAAAAAATCTGAAAGTTAGAATTTATAAAACAGTTATATTACCGGTTGTTCTGTATGGTTGTGAAAATTGGACTCTCATTTTGAGAGAGGAACAGAGATTAAGGGTGTTTGAGAATAAGGTTCTTAGGAAAATATTTGTGGCTAAGAGGGATGAAGTTACAGGAGAATGGAGAAAGTTACACAACGCAGAGCTGCACGCATTGTATTCTTCACCTGACATAATTAGGAAAATAAAATTCAGACGTTTGAGATGGGCAGGACATGTAGCACGTATGGGCGAATCCAGAAATGCATATAGAGTGTTAGTTGGGAGGCCGGAGGGAAAAGACCTTTGGGGAGGCCGAGACGTAGGTGGGAAGATAATATCAAAATGGATTTGAGGGAGGTGGGATATGATGATAGAGAGTTGATTAATCTTGCTCAGGATAGCGACCAATGGCGGGCTTACGTGAGGGAGGCAATGAACCTCCGGGTTCCTTAAAAGCCAGTAAGTAAGTATAGTCTATGGTACAAAAATGTATTTTCCCATTTCCCATATTTCCTTTCTGTTAACAATTAGCAGCGAACAACAAATACGGAAGATAGAAGCCATTCCACGGTAGTTGAAGCATGACCTTGAATGCTCTGTGAACGAAAAAGCGTCAGACTTCCACGTGCTACCGCCCACGTAACCTGCGCGAGATGACAAGGCCATGCTTCAACCACAGTGGAACTGCTTCTGTGTTTCGAATGCTCGTACACAGCGAATTGTTACAAAATGTTCTAGTGCGGAAGAAATCTGTAGTGATTAAATTTAATAATAATAATAATAATAATAATAATAATAATGATTTATTTAACCTGGCAGAGTTAAGGCCATACGGCCTTCTCTAACACTCAACCAGGAGTAAAGACTGCGTTACAAAAACACTACAAATTAACAAATTACACTACAATTTTACACACAAAACTGAATAAGATAATAATAATAATAAAAAATAAACAACAAATAAGAAGAAATCAGACATAATATATAACATACAGAAAGAAAGAAAAAAGCATAATAATATGTGAACAGCAGGTCAAAATAAATGAGGCATACAAAAAGAGACAATTATTCATAATAATAATAATAATAATAATAATAATAATAAAGAGGAATAGTAATAATGATAATAATAATAATAATAATAATAATAATAATACTAATAGTAGTAATAAAATAGTGCAGTACAAAGTATACAGTGAATACAATATTTCTAAGTACACACAATAAGGAAAATTAAGATTATATATAGCTCAACTTATCACATTAGAGATATAACATTATCGGAAAATATGAAAACAAAAATATAAAATAAGTTGAATATCATTAGAACATAAAAAAAATGTGAATACGTGGAAACATGCAATACAACACTTGTCATAATAGTAAGTTAGTTTGGCAACTCGTCATAAGATAATTTTCTAACTTGGATTTGAAAGAATTCAATGTTCGGCAGCCCTTGACTTCAGGCGGCAGAGAGTTCCAGTGACGAGAGGTAGCAACAGTGAAGGATGAGGAATACAGAGACGATGCGTGAAGTGGAATTTAGATACATTCTGTAGAACAATTGCAGGATTACGAACCGGATTGTACACCAAGGCACAGGTAAACAAAATTCAACGCGCCACCTCACTCCATCTGTATTCCGTTGCACTGTTTTTTTAGTTGGTTACTTAACTACGTTGTATCAACTACTAGGTTATTTTGCGTCCATGAGATTGGTGATAGCGAGATGGTATTTGGCGAGATGAGGCCGAGGATTCGCCATAGATTACCTGGCATTCACCTTACGGTTGGGTAAAACCTCGGAAAAAACCCAACCAGGTAATCAGCCCAAGTGGGGATCGAACCCGCGCCCGAACGCAACTTCAGACCGGCAGGCAAGAGCCTTAATCGACTGACTACGCCGGTGGCTCCGTTGCACTGTTAACTTCAATTCATTCCTAAAAATAATAAGGGAAATGGTTGTAGTTATTGGAAAAAGAAATTAAAAATTATATAGGTACAGGAGGATTGGAAAGAAAGTGGAATATACATAATAAAGTAATGTAATATAATCGAGGTAAGGAAAAATAGAAAAAAGAAAGAAACAGAAATAAACGTAAGAATTCTAAAACTTTAATAACAGATAAAGAAAAGCAAGAAGAAAGAAAAATGAAATAAAGAACAGCAAGGTAATGAACATATGAAAGAGAAAAGAGGTGAGTTAATCGTTGAAATGAAAAACAATATGAGGAAAGAAAGTTATTAAAATTAAAGGAAAAAAATGGAACAAATCCAGGAGAAGAAAATAAGGCAAAATAAATACCGGCTCATTAAACATCTAACAATGAACGATACACGAAAAAAAGGAAAGTAACCTTAAGGTCTGAAGTCTAAGTTTCAAGAGAGAAAAGGCAAATGTGAGAAGAAGAAACAATAAGAAAATAAAGCAAACTAAGAAAGTGAAAGCCTGGAAGAAGAGAGAAAAAGAAAATAGTGAAAACTTGACGTACAAAGCGAGATGAAGAAGGGAGAATATTGTAAATAATATTGGTAAAGGAAAACTTGTTATTCCTAATTTTTAATCCATAAGACTGTTCAACAATTACTCTGTAATTCGCCAGTCTGTAAAACCTTGCATATGTTTTCTACTACACCACTTTGGAAGATATTGGAGGTAGTTTCACTGTCCCTTGCTTTGTATTAAATGTTTTATTGTTAGGAAAAGATCTTTGAGCCGTCCGCTGAAACGATGGAGTGAGACCGTAACAGGCACCAGGCTTAATACGTGATAGGAGGAGGAGGAGGAGGAGGAGGAGGAGGAGGAGGAGGAAGAAGAAGAAGAAGAAGACTTAAATTAACATTGGTGCGAAGCAGTAGCGAAGCTAAGGTGTGAATATTGGGTAGGCTGAAAAAAATCTACTGACCTTGTATCTCTTTATAGAGCAGATGTTTATCGGCTTTTCTATCAAACTTTTTTTTGACACAGATCCCACAAAAGGATGATGATTACTCATTTTTACCCCCAAACAGAATTCAGGTAAAACAATAAAACTTATTCGTCTCAGAGCACCCTGTTAGCCAAGGATATTTCTTATACCATGAAAACTGAAAATTTCTATTTTGTCTTCCTCCATCCGCTATTTTAATATGTAAATGTGGTGTCGATCTCCTATCTTTGTAAGCACATCTTGTTTCAAACTGAAAACGGTTTCTCTTTTAATTCTATAAAGAGACCTCAATGTTCTCTCAGCATGAGCTATTTTAAATAACATTAATATGTAACACACACATATATATGCACTTTTGATTAAACTAAACTCAACAACGCAGCACTTTCAGATAACACCAATATAGCGCGACGTAACATTGTGCCTTGTCCCGTACGGAGATGTAGCTAATCGATACACTGTCCCCGGTCCCCCCTCAAGCTTACGAGTCGAGATCGTACCTTTAGAGGCATTTTGTCTTAAGCCTCTCTGCTCGCACTGCTCTCTCCATACTGTAATGACTGCCAATAGTGAACTTAATATATGGAAGGATCGGAGTGCAACCAAGTGTTACGATATATACAAATTACAAGCTTATAGGTCTACTGTACTAGGAATAATAACTCAATTTTTTTGGGGAGGGATAGGCTTAGCCTCAAAAGCGTTTTAAGAGCTTCGCCACTGGTGCGAAGACAACTCTAAGCACCCACTACAATCTCGTCTCTATATTCATATGTTAGTGCATAACCTATTATGGATTTATGATAAATCAAAATATACTCCAAATATATCGTGTCCCTATGGAAATGTTGTCAGTAAGTTGTAAGAATATAATCATTATCTCTAATGCATTACTGTTGTACTTGGAGACATCATTTTCATCGTAAATTATAGATATTCAACTTGTCTTGTAAGCCAAATAATTGTCCTACTAGATAATAGAGAATTTTTACAATGTAGACCACTCACTTCTTACTCCATAGTAAATAAGGTTAATGACATAATACTACTAGATAACTACATCTATTTATAAGAGAAAATACCAGTGGGTCAGCACGAACCATGAAAGAAACAAATTAAGAATATACTCCATGTCCATGTACACCTACTGTTTTTAATTAGCATTTTAAACTTTATGAACAGTATGCTATACACAGTAACAATATCCCACGAATATATGTGTAGTTTAAGATTTTATAGGTTCCATCTTCCTTTCACAGAATCACTTCGTAAACTTCAGAAAATAAACAGAACGCATTTTCAAGAACGCAGGTACGAGGTCAGTTATTGACTCTACCCCTATAACCTAAACTTATTCAAGGTCAGAAGAGGCGCTTCCTCTTCTATGCTTGTTCAACTGGATGAGTTATCGAAAAATAAAAACTCAATAGGCGATTGATTGCTCTAAAGCTTGTTTTGAGCTCAATCATCGTGAAAGTTGATATATCATATTGAGAAGGAAATTATAATTTTATTTTCCGTATCGGTGCTGTGGAGTTGGAAGCGCTTTGTGTATGTGGAATCGGAATAAAAAAATCAAGTACTCACTCCGATTAAGAAAATATACTTGCTTAATACTTAAGCTACTCCGTGGGTCGCAGGTGAAACCAGTGGCACATTTAGTAAGTTTACTTTCTATAGGCTAGTTAAATCGATTTCTGATGTAACCTACAATAACAAACTAATATTTACATTCAAGTTACAGGCGTAAGTCTATTCTACTAAGTTTTCCATTAATAATACATATTTAGCTTTTATGGGAATCGGAATCGACGAGAGTCAAAGGCTTTCTCTATGTCGGGTAATACATATATTACAGGTTTTGCTGCATTGCAGTCTGAACTACGGTCGAGCTGACCCACTGGGCTTCCTGAGAGGCCTGACTCACCGAACTGACTCCTCATCCAGGGGTACAGCGGGCTGGGCAGCGTGGACGCAGCGTTGCTGGGTGGTTGCTGTGAAGGCTGCTGGGGGCCCGCTTGCTGCGGGGGCGGCTGGGTCTGCTGGTGCGGCGCCACCACCTGCTGGTGGTGGGGCGGGCCCTGCTCGCACTGCTGCTGGCTCACGTTGTTGTACATGAGGTGGTTCTGGGCCGCGGCGGCCTGGTGGTTGTGGTGCGGATGCTGGTGCTGGTGGTTCGCTTGCATGTGGTGTTGCGGGGGTCCCTGCTGGTGGTTCGCATGCGGCTGCTGTTGCGTGTGGTGGTGGTTTTGATGGTTGTGGTTATTGAGCGTTGCCTGTGGCGGACCTTCCAGTGGCGGACTTCCGGATCCGAGCGCACCCGTGCCGACGGCAGCGGCCTGGAGCTTACAGCTCGTGTACAAGGGTGTCTGATGTCCGTTAGGCGGCCCGCCCCCTCCCAGATGTCCCATTCCTCCGTTATTCGGCGAGTTCGGTCTGTAACCCCCACCACCTGCCGCACCGTTACCATCCGCCATGATCCCGCCGTTGCCTTGCTGTTGGGCCCCGTAGTACGCCGCGTTCCTAATATCCATGCGGTCGTAGGGTGGAAATCGGGGGTACGGCATGCCCTGAGGCGGCTGCCCCGCGGCGGGGGGTCCTCCATAGTGGTGCGGAGGGATACCCTGTCTGAGGCCTACGACGGTGTGGTCGCCGCCGGCGCAAGAACTAGGGTCGGTGGTAACGGCGCCACCCTGGCCGCCCCCCTGCGCCACCACCGCGGCCCCATAGTTGTGGTGCTGGTGCGGGTGCTCCGCGGAGACCACGCCGCCGTTACGCAGGTCCGGGATGTACGTGTTGAAGTAGGAACTCATGACGTCATCCACCCCCACACCCGCCACCGCCACCTCTCTCACCGCTTGCCTCACCTTTGTGGATTAAGGGGCGAAGAAAACACAAAGACACACACAACCCCCTCCCCCAAAAATATATTTATCAAAATTTTTCGGAAACACTCAAAAGCACAAAATTTTTCCCTACCACTTGACCGCACAAAACACACCTATCTATCACTTTTCATTCCCCTGTAAACACCGCCTCACTCCTGTTAATAGCACTTTTATAACCCACCTTCACTCTCAGATTTTTTCACTATCCTAGAACACTTCGTCTTTTCGCCGGCATAAACAAAATAGTAAATATATATATATCAAGATGAGGTAAGTTAAAGCAAATTACAACGGACACTTTTTTATCACCCTTTCAAGGATGTTAAAGAGTAAAATTAAAAAAAAATGGCGTCGAGACAACGTTAAAGAAACCTTATATTTAGGTTTGAAGAAGAGAAAGAATTATTTCTTTCAAATATGTACTGTATATGTGATCGATCTCTTTTTTTCTTTTGCAGTTAGGTCTACTAGAGCTGTCCCGTTTTACACTTATCTGACGCCCTCCACTGTAACAGCAAATATGTGAAGAAGAGGTTGAAGAGTGTCGCCTGCGACCTCTGATGACCACTGCTAAACGTAACTTCCGGTCGATGTCGTGGATGCTGTCCTGCTGACAACTGCTCCGTAGTTGGGCGAGGAATTTGAACTGCTGACGACGTCCCAACACTTTTCCTCTGGAAGTTGCTGATGCAGATACTGCTGGGCGAATCCACCACCAATAGAAATGCTCCTTGCATCCGCCCCTGTCGATAAAAATACAAGAAATTACTATTTATGGCTCTATTCAGTCCGATAAAATTATAACTATAAAGCATGAAACTTCAATGGTGCGTTGCCTTCTTGTGTAGCAAATCGTGTTAGAGTAAGAGAATTGTTCAAATCCATTCTATTCTTTCACAAGTTTCGGTAAATAAAATTGTCAATACATGTCTGAATAGTGAAAATCTCTTTTCCAAACATAAAACGTGGATGAAAGGTGTCTGTGACACATTACATATGACCGGGCGTTGGCAGACACAATCAAGGGAGTAGCAACTGCTCTAGAGTTCCCCATGCTTCACACCAAAAATGTACCATGTCCGAGACGCCTGGAGAACGTTGGTTAATGGCTACCAACAGTGGGAATGTACTCGTTTATGCTTCTGTAATTATGTAATTCCTCCCTTAAGCAACAGAAGCTGTTGAAAAATGACGACATGACAATTTTGACATAATGGAGCTATGGTGGATTGAAAGCAGCGAAAGAAATCGAAGTATTTGAAACGAAGGACCTAAGAAGCCGTTTTATTCGTCCACAAATTTTATAGAAATTTCCTAGAATTGAATTCGGTGTAGGCCCCTATTTATTAATACGTTTTCAATTAATCAAATCACTACTTAATAATATAGACCACGATTAATTATACAAAAATGCTACTTAATTTTTCTACATTGCTAACAAAATTGCAATTCATTACAGAAATGAATGGAAAACACATACTGCAGGATAAAGATTGTTACGTAGATAATCGTTCTCGCTTTAATGGATATGAACCATATGCCGGCAAGCAAGGTGTCATTTATTGGTAATAAAATGAATCATTAGAGGGCGGGGTCCAATTGTCAGTGAAATTTTATGAATTTTTCTGCAATATATTTTTCTTGTTACTAACAATTAATATACCTTTCAATTGTAACTATTTATAGTGGAATAAGTAATAAGTAGGGTACGCAGCATCTCTTCCTGCAGCAGATAACTGTCACTCAAGACATAGATTCGTCTCAATTTTCAGAACCTCATACTATAATAAATCAGATTTCTAAGATTTCGACAGAATATAATTTATATTGTTTTCATAAAATGTAATTTAATAATCATTATAAAAAGATTTAATAAACGCACTTTTATTACATACTACAAATCACTTGGGTCGTACGTTGAGACTAAGAGGAAAAAGGAAAATAAGGAAGATTGGAGAACGCTGAGTTTGTAGTGAAAGACCTGCTCTTAGGCAGAAAACTATGAATGAATATGAAAGTAATCTAGGCCCCAACTTAATAATAAACTCAAATTATAGTTCAAATAGACATTTTCTTTCTTTGTCGTCTTCAACCTCTTCCTGTTTTACACACAATCTAATGCAGTAAAAGGAGAGTATAACTTTGTATCAACACTAGATCATGTCATGTAGGTCTCCTGGACCGTTTGGTTAGCACGATGCAGATCTCCGCGGAGACGTTATGTAAGTACAAGACAATGGACAAACATCGAATCACGTGTAATGAAGATAAAAATCTGTCACAAGCCGGGAATGGAACTACACACTGCCATAGCAGTGGCCCATAAAATAACTAAGAAAATTGAAATATAAAATATGCAGTACTTCTGAAACAAGGAACCAGTGAGAAGAATAGAGAGAAAGTTAAATAAAACATGTAACTGAATATTAATGTAGAAAATGAAATATCAATATAAAGTCAAATTCAAAATTATGGTTCATTTAACGACGCTCGCAACTGCCGAGTTTATATCAGCGTCGCCGATGTGCTGGAATTTTGTCTCGCAGGAGTTCTTTTACATGCCAATAAATCTACTGACATGAGCCTGTCGCATTTAAGCACACTTAATGCCATCGACCTGGACCGGGATCGAACCCGCTACATCGAGCACAGAAGGCCAGCGCTATACCACTGCGCCAACCAGGTCGACTAATATAAAGTCAATAAATATATGTATTCCGGGTGGAAGTAATATTGTAATTGTGTAGATTTTAACAGCTTATTCCATAGACAGAGTACAAAAAATTTTCTAATACCATAATAGACCCAAATGAATATTCTCAGAAAAAAATAATAATTTTACCCTAAATGTTAACACTATTTTACTCAGTAAGTATCATCAGTACGATTCTGATTTCTTTTTACTTAGAGAAACTTGTAAGGAATTATTTATCCATTTTCTGTGTTCTGATAAAATAGACACTTTTCTTGCAAGTTAACCCCTTCAGGCCTGATGTACATTATAGTGTACATTTTTTTTTCTTTTTTGGAATGTCTTCGATACTTTTAAATATTTTGAAAAATTCAATGTGATATAAATGGAGAATATTATTTTTGAAACATTTCTATACCTGAATTTAAAAAATTTAAAATTTTGGGGCCCCAGTGGTCAAAATTGTCCCCAAAATTTTGACTTTCTGTGAAGACTTGATTTGGGAATTTTGGATCCCCACAATGATTATGCGGTCAGATTCTTTTTCAAAATGTTTTAAATATAAATTGAGGTCTAAAGGGGTGAAATAAAAAGATTGACACCTATCGATGTTTCCTGCCTTTAGGAAGTCTGGCAGCCCTATTTTAGACTATAATTAAAGGACGGAACTCTGCTGTTCATATCGATTGTGAAAGAAGAAATAAAAATCCTATAAATAGCCTATTAAAGACTTCCAATTAAATAAAACTGTTGTAACAATAGATCTTGAATTTAAACTAACAATATCCATGAATTAAACTATACAATCTATAATGAAGTAAAATAAAATAAAACATAAATAAATTGACTGTGTGTTTTCGTAAGTGAGCCGGCGAGAAGCTGTTGCCAAATTTTGCAGTCCCTCAGCCTAATTTTATAATTAACCATGCACTTAATTACAAAACACATTGTAGGTGTTTTTATTTATTTTAATATATTCTATTGCCCCCTTCAATGTGCATAGCTACATACATAACTTTTACTCTGTGTATTTTGTACCCACAGGCATTATTATCCATTATTGATTGTCCTACTACAATACCTTCGTATAAAGAAAATAACTGAATTTAAAGACTGTACAGAGAGGATTAAATAATGATATACGACATAGATACTCAGACAAATTTATAGTATAGTAAATCAAGGCATGTTCAAGTAAGACGTTATAGTAAATTTATAATATAAATATTAATTGAAGAAGCTGTATAATTTATAATTTCCTTTGAGCTGAATGTTGAAAGTTAAAGCGCCGACTGCAATAAGTAAGTACGAAATGGCGATCGCTTGTTGGACTTTTCCTAAGGAAGAAGGAAGGCAAGCATGACTGGAATGGCAGCCAAGAGCACATAATTCGTAGCACTCCATCATTCGACGTCACGCGTGCACTACGACATGGTAGGTCTTGAGGAGACGGCTTCAGAATAATGATGCCACCCAATCAATTACAATCTAACAACTATACCATCCAAAGAAGAACAGCTGCATAGTTCCTTGTTGCGTTCAGAGAGTCTTGTGGCTTTTGCCCGCTTACAAAGCTGTCAATAATTATTTCAATGCACTCCGAATATCTCTCTTTTCTCCCCTTCAAAGGTTATATATGTTAAAATCGCCAAAACACACAAAAAAAGAACCAATGCCGCAACCCTCTTGCCTTAACAAGAGGCACAAAAGACACCCACCACCCCTTCACTACAATGTCAACAACCACTTGCACCCCATCATAGGCATTCAAAAGATTTCGGTTGTATAACAAATTGGGAGATCATTGTGATGTTATGTGTGCGCGTACATAAGCGCGTGTGTATGTATGTGGATAATTCAGTATCTTAAATCCGCCAGAATAAGCTTAAATCAAATTCAGGAGTGTAAAGCGACTTCGAATTCAGTATCATAAAATTACTTCTATTTACAACTACATTATTCACTAAATTCATTTATTATTATTATTATTATTATTATTATTATTATTATTATTATTATTATTATTATAGCTTTCTAGATGTTTTAAATATATGCTGGTCCACTTTGCAAATTCCAAGTGAATGGAAAATAGCTATAATACGGCCAATATTTAAAAAGGGCAAAAGAGACGAATGCAAAAATTATAGAGGTATAAGCCTTCTAAATACAAGTTATAAAATTTTTGCTAAAATTATAACAAGACGTCTAAATATCATATCGGAAGTTCTATTAAATAACGAACAACATGGATTCCGAAGAGGACGAGCATGTACAGACTGCATATTCATAGTAAAGCAAATAATTCAGAAAAGAAGAGAATTCAATCAAGAGACACACCTGCTATTTATAGACTATATAAAAGCTTTTGATAAGGTACTACGAGAAAAGCTATGGGACATTTTATTACATAAAGGATATCCACAACATCTAGTGGAAATGATAAGGCAAATGTATGAAGGGACGGTCATCAGTATAGATAAAGGAAATCTTAAAAATATTTTAAATGTCAAAAAAGAAATTGTCAATTTAGGAGTAAGACAGGGCTGCCCATTGTCGCCTACACTTTTTAATATTTATTTAGACGCAGCAATAGCCGAATGGCAAGCGCAGTTGAAATATGATTTTAAAGTAGGATCGACGATTTTAAATACTATTCTATTTGCCGATGACCAAGTAGTCTTTGCTGATAAGGAGGACAAACTGCAGCTAGCTCTCTTTCAGCTAAACAAAACAATGTCCAAGTACAATCTAACTGTCTCTCATGAAAAAACGAAGGTCATGGCCTTTATTGGGAAATATCAGATACGTTCCAAAATTATCCTCAATAATATGATATTAGAACAGGTGCGACATTTTAATTATTTGGGGTGTGATATATCTTTCGATGAGGAGCGAGATCTCAAACAAAAGGTGCATAAATTTCAAAGTATATGTGGCACCATAAAACGAACATTAAAAAACAAAACACGAAGAGACACGGTTTTAAAATTTTATAAAACAATGGCAGTACCAGTATTGGCTTATGGAGTTGAGACTTGGGCCATGAACAGAAGTGATAAAAGAATAATAGAGACAGCTGAAACGAGATTCTTAAGATATGTCGCTGGCTGTACTCTTAGAGATCATATTAGAAGTGAAGATATAAGAGCACACCTGAATATTTTTTGTTTGAATAAGAGAATTGAAGAAAATCAAGTTCAGTGGAAGGAACATATATCCCGGATGCCGGATGAAAGATTAGTAAAACAGGTTCTGCAATATCGCCCAACAGGGGTGCGTGATATCGGCAGACCTAGGCGTCGTTGGGAAGACAACTTCTGAGACGAAACAGGCCAAATGGCCTATCTTGTTGTTGATGATGATGATGATGATTATTATTATTAGTAGTAGTAGTAGTAGTAGTAGTAGTAGTAGTAGTAGTAGTAAAAGAAGTAGTAGTAATAGTAAAGAAGTAGTAGTAGTAGCAGTAAAAGAAGTAGTAGTAATAGTAAAAGAAGTAGTAGTAGTAGTAAAAGAAATAGTAGTAATAGTAAAGGTAGTAGTAGTAGTAGTAGTAGTAGTAGTAGTAAAAGAAGTAGTAGTAATAGTAAAGAAGTAGTAGTAGTACTAAAAGTAGTAGTAGTAGTAAAAGAAGTAGTAGTAGTACTAAAAGTAGTAGTAGTAAAAGAAGTAGTAGTAGTAACAGTAGTAGTAGTAAAAGAAGTAGTAGTAGTAGTAGTAAAAGAAGAAGTAGTAGTAAAAGAAGTAGTAGTAGTACTAAAAGTAGTAGTAGTAGTAAAAGAAGTAGTAGTAGTAGTAAAAGAAGTAGTAGTAGTAGTAAAAGAAGTAGTAGTAGTACTAAAGTAGTAGTAGTAGTAAAAGAAGTAGTAGTAGTACTAAAAGTAGTAGTAGTAGTAGTAAAAAAAGTAGTAGTAGTAGTAGTAAAAGAAGTAGTAGCAGTAGTAGTAAAAGAAGTAGTAGTAGTAGTAGTAGTAGTAATATGAATCGCCTAGAATCAAACTGCACTTTATCCAAAAATCTGATTTGTCAGAAAAGAAGAAAAACTAGTGAGTTGGACTCCAAATGGTGATTTTACTACTAAAGTTAAGGTAGATCAATTCCATTTGACACCAAATTACATTCCCTGCAAAATTCTGCATTGCAACTTAAATTAATCCCATATTTCATAATTTGGAGAAAGTCCGGTTTGATTCTAGGAGACTCGTATATTTCCTTTCAAGACAAAGCAATGTCTTTACATTATTCCTATTGAACATACTTTATACCGAGCTTCAATATTGTTATAACCGAAGTGAAATTTGAAAATTTTAAAGTACTGGACCTGCAGTTTTCATTTTTTGAACACACATTGTTTGGAATATGACTTAGGTCTAAATAGTTCACACACATTTTCAGCTCAATTGATAAATATTTTGTTCATTTGTAACGTGTTCTCACATAAAATTATTTTTGTAGTTAAATTTTTGTATTATGTTCAATATACTATCATTAATAGAGCCAGGACGTTCATGCCCTAAAAATCTACTAAATATGCACTAATAAAATTTTATATTTCTTGGTAGCACTAATATAATAATAATAATAATAATAATAATAATAATAATAATAATAATAATAATAATAATAATAATAAGCAATAACTGTAATAATATTATAGATCAAACTAGATAAGAATAAACTTACATTAAATTGTTGAGAGCAGCACACTACTGTCTTGAGATTCGCCGCGAAACTTTCAATACTTTTCTGGTAAAAATAATTATAATATTTTCACTCAATACGAGCTTTTAAAAATGGAATATGATGCTTGTATTTGAAAAAACCCAAACAATGCATTTTATGCAACATAAAACGGGCTTTAATGAATTTAAACGCGAAAATATGCCACAATAATATAAATATCATGAAATATTGTGCTTTTATATAAAAAGCAAACATATGCAAATATATATGCAACTTAAATTTGGTTTGATAAGTTTAAATGTTGATGACTAGTGAAATAATTAATCAGCAATTAATTACAGCAAATGCATGAACTTCCTGGCCCTAATCATTAATAATAATAATTGGCATAGAAATTTTAAGTATCCTCGTTAGTTTTGTCTAAAAAATATTTGTATTACTGTAGCTCAAACACGAAAGAAAAATTTATATGACTGTATAATTATTTTTAATCCTTTTGAAAACTTAATGAGATATCCATACGAACTTTCATACAGTATAGATTGAGGGAGGTGTAGAAAAACTTTATGCAGTTAGCTCAGAATTTGTGGTAGGAGATAAGTTTTGAACATGGCAAAAAATGCAAAAACTAAAAACCAAGAAGATTGGAGATAAACAGTAAGACTGCAGAGGATTTAAAGAACACACATATTTAAAAATGGCTGCCAAAACAGGTGCTCTCAGGGATGTAAGTCTCTGAAAGTTTGCGAGGAGCATATATAAGTATCGAAATATTTTAAGAGCAAAAACAAAACATTGATTTTCGTGAAAAATGTCATTAATTTCACTTCTGTGCACACTTAGACATCGTTTTCAGCTGCAGAAGATATTCCTCCTTTAGTTTTTCATCAAAGAGAGGGCTGTTTTTACATACCATAAACCTACAACACGCATCGTAAAATACATGATTTAAGGACATCTAGATACATACGTCAGATTTTTCACATAATCTATAAAGTAGGTATTTGAGAGACCATGTTGCACCAAATCATTTGATCATTTTATAACATAATTTTCAAATTATTATAAACAAATGCTTATGTTTACGATTATTTTATAACAAATATAACCAAAGCATACTACCCGTCTCTTGTAAATTGACCGGTGTTGATTCCACGAACTAGCAGAGTGCGTAATCCTCCTGCACGAACGCTTTGATCCCCTCAATGCCCCGCACTCCGTAATCTCCAATGATGTTTTGTATGCAACGACAGTGGCGACATGCAACATTGAACGCGTAGTACTTAAGAAATAACGTTACTTAATTACTTACTTACTTATAAAAATACTTACTTACTTACTTACTTACTTACTTACTTACTTACTTACTTACTTACTTACTTACTGGCTTTTAAGGAACCCGGAGGTTCATTGCCACTCTCACATAAGCCCGCCATTGGTCCCTATCCTGAACAAGATTAATCCAGTCTCTACCATCATATCCCATCTCCCTCAAATACATTTTAATATTATCTTCCCATCTACGTCTCGGCCTTCCTAAAGGTCTTTTTCCCTCCGGCCTCTCAATTAACACTCTATATGCATTTCTGGATTCGCCCATCTCAAACGTCTGGATTTAATGTTCCTAATTATGTCAAGTGAAGAATACAATGCGTGCAGGTCTGCGTTGAGTAACTTTCTCCATTCTCCTGTAATATTTTCCTAAGCACCTTATTCTCAAACACCCTTAACCTAAGTTCTTCTTTCAAAGTGAGAGTCCAAGTTTCACAACCATAAAGAACAACCGGTAATATAACTGTTTTATAAATTCTAACTTTCACATTTTTTTACAGCAAACTGAATGATAAAAGCTTCTCAACCGAATAATAATAGGCATTTCTCATATTTATTGTGCATTTAATTTCCTCCCGAGTATAATTTATATTTGTTACTGTTGCTCCTAGGTATTTGAAATTTTCCACCTCTTCAAAGGATAAATTTCCAATTTTTATATTTTCATTTCGTACAATATTCTAGTCACGAGACATAATCGTATACTTTGTATTTTCGGGATTTACTTCCAAACCTATCTCTTTACTTGCTTCAAATAAAATTCGTGTATTTTCCCTAACCGTTTCTGGGTTTTCTCCTAACATATTCACGTCATCCGTATAGACAAGCAGCTGATGTAACGTTACATGTATCTAAATAAGACATTCGAGTATAAAAAACCTACAACATGGGAAACAAAGCTTTATTTATCTCCCTAAAGAAACCATGGCAAGAAATTTCCGACCCTATAAAATCCATAGCCCTCTACCGGGTAAAATTTATATTTAAAATCAAAAATAATAAAATAAAATTCACATTAAGCTACAATCTATGCCATTTGTAAGTAAATACCAATAGCCCAATTAACTATATAAAGCAATTTATAATCAAGTTTCTGTTTTAAGCGACACGCAACTCAAGGCATGTAGTAAATTACTCTTTATATGTGATTAATGACGAGAGGAATATATGTGTGGCATTCGTTACTAACGACCTTGAACATGTAACCGACAAGAAGTTTCGGAAAGTTAAACATTTGCTCTATCACCACGCTGTTGAAACATCCATGAGTAACACCACAACTTATTTATGTGTAACTATATTAGATTTTTTCCCTCGCTCCTACGGCGCCTGTAGCTCTCAAAGATATTTGGCCGAAGTCCATATGTGGACTCTTTTGAGGCCTACTACATTATTCGGTGGACACTGAACGATCTCCCGTCACGTCGGAAACAGCAACATGCTAGAATCCTTACCTAGGACAAAATAGGACATGTTGACACAAGAAACATTCTTACCCTTGGCGAGATTCGAATACGCGACTATGGTTTTAAAATCAATGCACTGTCAGCAATGCTTTAGTCCAGCGGTTTCGAAAGTGGGGTCGTGTAAATAGCTGAGGGGAGTTGCGAGATGATTTTCAAAATAAATAAAAGAAGTCTTATTAACATTAATTTATGTTGTATTTAGAAACATAAACAACATTGAACATAAAAATAAAAAATGTTTCGTGAAAGTTTGTCCCGTACGTGCCATGAATGGCATATGGTGGCATGGAGGTAAAGTTCCATGTTTTCTTTGATCTCTGCACCACGTTCCGATCGCCTTTTCAACCCTCGGAAAAAAACCGATACTCAATTTGATAGGAGACTGAGTTGACCTCGGAGCCGTTCTGGCAGTTAGTCACGAGAAAATCCCGTCACCGCCCGGGGTCGAACCCCGGACCTCCCAGTTCTAGTCAACTGCTTCAGTGATTATAAAGGAAAAAAAAATTAAAGCTATAAATGCGTCTGTTTGTGAGAAAATAGCTTCTGAAATGTGAATTACGTATTCACAAAATATTACCATTTTCAATTTACCACTTTTGTTTGATGGTAATTAAACTAATTTAGCATAAATACTATTTGCACATATAATAAAAAATTTAGTAACTTTTTTTTTGTAAGCTTGAGGTATTCCAGCATTCTTTTGATACAATTTAATTCATATAATAGCATATTTCAATCAGTCTTTTCTTAATTTTTTTAACGAAAGCCAGTTGAAAGCAACTAGGCTATTTAAAAACGAATTCCATATCAAACGGTTACTGCCATAATTATTTTGCGTTTTTTCCGGAAAATACTCAACAAGTTCTTGTTTAAATGTGTGCAAACATAATTTGCATGTCCACGAAAACAAATTCATCCGTCGGTATTTTTCGTTATCATAAGGTACATAGCTAAATTTTTCACGAGTTTTTTTATTTCTTTTTGTCAAGTGATGTCGACCAGAAATCAAGTGTCCTTGTAAATTCGTCGATTTTATATCTGACTGATATTATCTTGAAATGTTGGTCTTGCAAGCTACTACTCAAAGTGTTTAAGTGTTAAAAAATATATAGGCCTATCAGCAAGATAAACTAGTCTAAGAAGTAAAAGAGATTTGAAATATAGATTTGCATATTTAGATTTCTCTTCTTGCAGGTACTGGTACTGGTACATTAGAAGTTTGGGTGGTATCCATTGGTTTTGAATAAAATTAACAGCACGGAAGAGGGGGGGGGTTGGGACGATCGAAAAATAATTCTTGTCCAAAAATGGGTTGCGCTTTGAAAAAGTTTGGGAACCACTGCTTTGTCAACACGGGGGATTTTATTCAGAACTTGAACATTGTATTAGCACAAATTTCAAGAAGTAAATAATTAAATAAAAATGTGGAAAAAACAAATTGTTGTATTATTGACAGTATGATAATAAGATAGCTTATCTCTCAATATAATTATTTTATCCTTGTTCAAAATATTTATGATGAATCAATCATTATTTTTTCTCTGTATTTGAACTTGGCGCCAAACGTCGAACAGACAATCGATTTTGCAGTCCATGACGTGATTTCAAATTGTGGTGAATACAATTTGAATTTGTGATCAACATATATGACAATGCAACAGATTTTACCAGACACTGCCGTTTTTATCAACATTCCACTTGTCCTCAACAGGTTAGTCTATATCTTAATACAGTAGAAGTAGTGATTTAGTTTTAATTCACAGGAATTCACTTCACCAATTTAAAAATCGCCAAATAGACTCGTACCAAGTGTCAAGTTTGGCATCCTCGTGTGTACGACATGCATTAATACATTTTTATTTCCCGGAACGGCGTTCAATTGCGTTTCTGTTCAACTAAACGACTGGCTCGTTAATCTGAATATATGGGAAACGAATTTTTCGGATTCTTCGAAATTCTACTTCTTGATGTATTACTTCATGTTTACATTACATCAATATACCGCATATTATTTCTTTTTCATTGTAATTTCACATTCTGTAGTACTTATTGTATAGTATTTTGACTAATTATTTCTTATTTTGTAAAACCGTTTGTAAAAATTTCAATCAGAAACTTATCGGAAGTTTAATGTAATTAACATTTCAAAGAATGATCGAAATCTAGCGAGGTTGGTTAAAATTTTATTCTTTTCTTTTTTTCTTTTCCCATCGTTTGGATTACTCGGGTTCGGATTGGTGAGGTACAGAAGAGAACGGGAAACTATTGGACGAGACCAATGCCATAGGATCCATAACGTGAAAGTTTTAAAGAAAAAAAAATCTATAAATTAGCGTAGTACCTCGAAATTTCAAATACGGCATGAGTCTCATGAATGGTGGTTTTAAATTCTCCATACCGGAAATAAAAATAAAAATACAGATTTCATATGACTACACAATTACACCTATTACACTCACTATAATACATCCTACCTTATATACAAAAAACGAAGAGATGACGTCACAAATACATTCGAATCACCGATTTCTGTTTTCATGGGTACACTTTAACGACGTTCCAAGTGTGACATGTTTCACGATCACAGAGACTGACAGCACTGACAGACAACAAGATGTGAACTCCTACACACGTGGTTCAGACGTACCACGTCATTCTAATAGTTGATGATGCTGTGTTTAGGCTACTGTCACATGGTAACAGACGTTGTGAAGAGGAAGAAGCGGGGGGAGGGAGACAGAGAAACTTAAGAAACATGGATATCACTCCAAGAATCTGCACACACACATTTAGGGGAAGGGGCGGGAAGAGGGTGATTCGGGTTAAACTCGAGTGTCAGGAGAAAGAGACAGAAAAAACTCGCGTGAAAATATCACAGTTTGAAAGGAATGGCGAGAAATTAAAACGACCTTCTTAACACTGCTATTTAAAATTAGGTTTTCCTGCATAAAATTAGTCCTGTTCCCATATTTAGCTGCTACGTAGAAGCAAGTATTTGGTAGAAGTCGGATAATTATTTATTAATTCATTTTTCATTATTCTACTTCTTCCTTTATTTCATTTTTTCTTTCTTCGTCACGTTTCACTTCCTCCTTTCATACCGACCTATAATCCAATGCGGTGTAGGGTAGGGTATGTATATCTTTCGACCAACAATTGATAGGCACAAATTGGATGTTTATGTAGTTAACACAGCATCCAGTCATCACTCAGATAATACAGAATAGCACATGGCAAGGGACAAACTTTCCCTCCCATGGACGGAAGATAAATCTCTTCCATTGCCCACACCGGGAATCGAACAACGGGCCACTTGGATCGAAAGCGCATACACTGTCCACAGAGTTAAGGTGGCGAACTGCTATTTTTTAAATAATGTAGTTATTTACTTAATAAAAAGTATATAGTATTTATTTAAAGACAATTAAGTATGATATGGCGATTGAAAAACAATAGACTACTGGAGTCAAAATAGCAGAAGCAACTATTGTTTAGAGACAAACTGCACTATAGATTACTTACTTACTGTAATATGAAATTTTTTACGAAGATTAAAAAGTTGATATGTGAATTATCAAGATAGGCTATTTCTCTTATTAAATTAATACTGCCGAATCCCTACCTGTAGAATATTATATGAATATTATATAAATTTATGTAAGTTTAGTAACTTGTATTCAATTGAAATTTACTAGCAATAAAATAAATAAATAAGTAAATAAATAAATAGATACCACTCTTACGAATTTAATGAATAATAAGAACGACTTAACACTCATTCACACCATTTAGCCAATGTAACTAGTATCTTTTAGAAGGATAGCGCTAGCAGTATCCATATTAGCATTCATTTATGGGCCATGCCATGAAAGTTATGAGAGGCCACGGGCATGATTAAATGTGTCTGGAGGAATACAAATTAAAATTATTCAGTAGAAGAATAAGGAAGTAAAGAGAACGTGAAGGAAAAAGGTGGGTGAAAGAGGAAAATGGGGGGGAATACCGAAAGAGAAGAAAGATAATAAAAAGAAGAAACGAGAATTCAAAAAAGAAGGAAGAGAAAGTTTTGAATAAGAAAGATAAGGCCTAGAGGGGAAGAAAAGTGATTAGGAGAGAAAGACGATGAATAAGGGAAGAAAATAGTAGGATATTAGAAGAATGATATGAAGAAGGAAGAAAAACATAATAAACTTGAGGATATCGTAATTATCAAGGATGAAGAAGGGACTGAAAGGAAGATAACACAAATAATAATAAGGGGAAGGGAATGAATGTGAGAGAGACCGAAAATCAGAGAGAAGGGGAAGCAATATTGTTGCATTTTAATTATAAATGTAAAAACATTTCGAATTTCTATGATTCTTCTAATAAAATTTGAAAGTCGCGTTACCAATACAACGCAGTAACGTAAATCTGTGTAAACAAAGAATATAATATAATTTAAAATAAATAAAGGTGACAAGAGAGAAATTACATGATGCGTAAGGCAGGGCTGTCTATGGTCACCTTAGTATTTAACATGTACTTACATTGTATATGCTATACGAAGTTCTAAAGGAAACATTTGGTGTAGTACACATTACTGACTGAAGGGTGATTTGTTGATGATATAATTTTATCAAATTTTGAATGTTATGAAAAGAATATTAAAATTATTATCAATTTTAAAGCAAATGAAATTAAAACTACATGTTAAAAAGCCATATTATTAGTGGTGAATAAAATGCAGAACCTTTCTGCCAACATCAAAATTGGAAATGTTGAAAAGAATATTGAAATTATTATCAATTTTAAAGCAATTGAAATTAAAAATACATGTTAAAATGAAAACATTATTAGTGGTGAATAAAATGCAGAACCTTTCTGCCAATATCAAAATTGAAAATATTGAAAAGAATATTGAAATTATTATCAATTTTAAAGCAATTGAAATTAAAAATACATGTTAAAAAGCAACATTATTAGTGGTGAATAAAATTCAGAACCTTTCTGCCAACATCAAAATTGAAAATGTTGAAAAGAATATTGAAATTATTATTAATTTTAAAGCAATTGAAATTAAAAATACATGTTAAAAAGCAACATTATTAGTGGTGAATAAAATGCAGAACTTTCTGCCAACATCAAAATTAGAAATGTTGAAAAGAATAATGAAATTATTATAAATTTTAAAGCAAATGAAATTAAAAATACATGTTAAAAAGCAACATTATTAGTGGTGAATAAAATGCAGAACCTTTCTGCCAACATCAAAATTGGAAATGTTGAAAAGAATATTAAAATTATTATCAATTTTAAAGCAATAGAAATTAAAAATACATGTTAAAAGGTAACATTATTAGTGCTGAATAAAATGCAGAACCTTTATGCCAACATCAAAATTGGAAATGTTAAAATATAATAAGTTAATCAGTTCTGTTACCTAGACAGCTGCGTTACAAATAATAATAAAACTACAGCCGAAATTAAAAGAAGAATTGCTTTATTTAAACAACTTTTCATTAATAAGAAAAGCGGTTATGGATCTGCCACCACACAAGTTAAACATACAAATAATGAGAACATTAATCAAATATTTTAACTGGAGAGTATTATTACATGGAAGAGAAGTTGCCAAATTGGAAAGCAAGAAAATAATTGGTTGAAGCCAGGAAAATGTGGATCTGACTCAGATTGGTAAAAATCCGTTAGATAAAGTGTAAAGTGTCAAATATTGAAGTTTTAATGCGGGTGAATGAAGACAGAATATTAACGAAGGACTTATAGAGAAAAGCAAAATAAAATGCATTGACCATACTTTCAAACATAGCACATTTCAGTCAATATATTGGAAAAGAAAATACTTGGCAGAAAAAGAGGAGGAAGATCGAAAAAAAATACATTAAAGACATGCTCAATAGAATGAAATACATCAACTATGAAACATTTAAAAGAGCAACAGAGGATGGGAAACATGGTTGAAAGGACAAGGTGAAATCTTTAAAATTGATTGATTAATTAATTTACAAATACACAGAGTCTTCATTTCTTTCAAATTAGACTCTATTATGAATCACAACTGAAATGGCTTCCAAGTGGGCTCCAAGTTTCTTCAAGTAATATAATATGAATTATGAATGTTACCACATAAAATGAACAGTGCGAGGTTTAAGAATGCGTGGCAGTGTACAGCCACACACATTTGCTCAGCAGACGACAGGGATACACAAAACAAGAATTGGACTTTTAATTTTACGGTGTACATGTAGGACAGGAGACATAAATAGGGTCGGAAAAGAGAGGGTAGATTCATTGGAAAACCACAAAATTTAGAGAATTTAGACAATACAAACCATGATTTAGTGAGAAATACTACAATTTATGTTTTCGTTTTTAATTTCTGAGATTTATATCGCGTCATGTAAAAGTACGTACGTTTATTTTTATAGTCGATATTAAGCTGTGTTCTTTGTTTGCGTCCCCTGACACAAGATTAATCTCTCATAAGTTGTATTTAGCACGGCATATGCTGCCAGGACAGGACTACATATGCACTTCGTTAAGAGAGTTTGTCGCCGTTACCAAATTCCTTGAACCTCATGTCTCAGCGGCTACAACGTAAATGGTCCAGAATGACAAGTGAGAAGGAGAGGTCGGGTGATGGAAGCGAGAGCGTGGTGCGCGGTGTGACACAAAGAGAAAAATGGGATCGGAAGCAAAAGTAAGATGAAACTGAGGCACCAGGGACACACATAAATAATTAAATTAAATACAAATGTAATACGTACAGTATATACATGCATAAAGGAAATTAATTAAACACATTATTCCAGTTTTTATAAAAGAGTAAGAAATTAATTTTCAGAGGCTTGTAATTATATTATGCTTGATAGTCAAAGATTTTTAGTATTAATGAGAACGAAATTGTACTCCGTTGCTAATTAATTATGAAAAGTTGAGCTGAAAATTAATATTCGCGCCATAGCTGCGTGATCTAAGGCAGTGGTATTCAATTTTTCTTTTGCTAGCGTACCGTAAAGTGGGGATATTTCGGACGCAGGGGTAACATCAGACAGTAATTCAATTTATCATATTTTATGTTGGTAACACCAGTTCACCAATGGGTCTTTAAAAATGTGCAGAAACATACGAACATAGTAAAAATCGCGGAAAAGATGCTAAGAACTGATGTTACCAACATAAAATATGGTACATTGAATTACCGTCCGATGTTACCCCTGCGTCCGAAATATCCCCACTTTACAGTACCTCCAAAGTACATTTCTTTTACCTCCGTATCCCCAAAACACTGCACCGCCATTATATGTGAAGTAAAAATACTACTATGTTTGATGTGGTATGCAAAATTTATTATTATTATTATTATTATTATTATTATTATTATTATTATCCTGTAATTTCATCCCTTTTAACCCCAAATATTTTTAAGAACCTTATTCTCAAACACCCTTAGCCTCTGTCCTTCTCTCAAAGTGAGAGTCCAAGTTTCACACTTTAACAGAACAACCGATAATATAACTGTTTCATCCTCCCGAGTGTAATTTTTATTTGTTACTGTTGCTCCAAGATATTTGAATTTTTCCACCTCTTCGAAGGATAAATCCCAATTTTTATATTTCCATTTCGTACAATATTCTGGTCATGAGACATAATCATATACTATGTCTTTTCGGGAATCCTTTTCTGTGGTCGTGTCAGAGAATCAGTCCCATTCCGAGGCTTATTGCAAGGTTTCGTAACAAGCTGTTTTTTTTTTACGGTGATGGGTTGTTAGCCTTTCGCCCACCCCCAAGCTGGAGGACCAACCCTAATCGGCTGTCCACGACTGCTTTATGTAGCACGTATGAGAGAGTCCAGAAATGCATATAGAGTATTAGTTGGGAGACCGAAGGGAAAAAGGCCTTTGAGGAGGCCGAGACGTAGATGGGAGGATAATATTAAAATGGATTTGAGTGAAGTAGGATATGATGATAGAGTGGGTTAATCTTCTTCAGGATAGGGACCGATGGCGGGCTTATGTGAGGGCGGTAATGAACCTGCGGGTTCCTTAAAAGCCATTTGTAAGTATTATTATTATTATTATTATTATTATTATTATTATTATTATTATTATTACTACTACCGAATTACGCTTAATTTTTCTTCAAATTAAGTGTAAATAAAGTGCGTAAATGAATTATTATTTAAGTGTAAATAAAGTGCGTAAATTAATTATTATTATTATACATAAGGTAATAATAGTAATGAATTATGTGAAATATTATTGAAGTAAGTAAAACATCATTTAATAATATAAAAGTGAGTATGTAAACTGCAATAATTATAAGCAAGTATAATCAAATAAATATGGCAGCATGTTTACATATTGTAGTTAGTGGGATGCGTACTCCTGAGACAATTTCACGTACCCTTGGGGGTACGCGTATGATAGATTGAATACCACTGATCTAAGGCGTCATGCCTGAACTGCTGATAAGACGATGCGGTACTGAAAATAGTCGAGTTTTGACAAATTTTATCAGCTTTTTATTTTCGCTCTAAAAAAATGTACGGTTTCATGAGGAGTATTTCCGTGAAGATTTTATCTCAATATACTAATTATAAGAATACTTTTGTATAATTTCGTAGAAGTTGTGTTAATGCACGAGTTATGTATAACCAAAACTCTAAATTTAATTATCTCATAAAATAAATTGTCTACGTTTTCAACGACAAGTATTCATTTTATTTCTCGGTGGTTAAAGCTAGAGTGATGAAACTTGGAATAATTTTTATTAATATCTCTGTTATGAAATGAAGCATTTGATTGGCTGTATTCAGCACAGTTTCACTGCTACAGAATTATATGTAAAGAAGTATTACTTTTTTATTAATGTTTCAACATTGAAGAAATTATATTTTGTTTTACAAATGAACAAATCAGAGTAGGGTATTACTAATGCTCTATTACACAATACCAGCGTTACATTTAAGGTAAAATTACATTTTTTTTAAGAAATAGGATGAAAGTATTTATGAGAAAAGATTGAAATTTACAATGTGTGATAATGATATTCATATAGGCTACATATTCAGTAAAAGTTTCAACTCTCTAGCTCAAAAATGATGGATTTTAGAAATTTCAGTGACGTATCACTTCAAAGAATGAGGGCTTCTTCATGGAGAAAGAAATTTTCTCATGGCATTTCGGACAGTGTATAGGTTCGGACCAACCTCGTTTCGTCATGAATTTGGGGAGCTACAGTGAGCAGCGAAATCCGGTTTCGCAAACCATATATAACGACTGGGAGTGAGGTTCGTACTAACCACAAGTTACTCCCGTATTGGTTAGATAATCGTGTGGAAATAAGACTGGAAGTCGACTGGTCGGCCTTGGCACTGCATGGGCTGTCTCGCTACAAAAGCGTTTTGCTTCATTTGGGTCAAACATTCAAAAGACCTAAATTAGACTTCCAGTAATAAGGTAAAGATTTTGTCTCTGTTTTGGTTATTATCATCTTGCGTTTTCTATATTTATTCTTAAGAAATCATTTTTAATTACGTTGATCACATAACCTAGCAGTCCTGCTTACTTGTGATGTACAGCATTGGTTCAAAACACTTATAAAGGCGAAAATAAAATGGGATTTTTTTTTTTTTAACTTTGAAACGTGTGACATTTCTGGACTGACACAAAAGAAATCGATGATATGATTATTATAATGATGATATTATGAAGTTGAGTCGGCCTTGTTGGCACAGTTGGTATAGCGCTGGCCTTCTATGCCCGAGGTTACTGGTTCGATCCCGGGCCAGGTCGATGCTATTTGAGTATGCTTATATGCGACAGGCTCAAGTCAGTAGATTTACTGGCATGTAAAAGAACTGCGGGATAAATTCCAGCATACCGGCGACGCTGATATAACCTCGCAGTTGCGAGCGTCGTTAAATAAAACATAACATTTAACATTTAACATGAATTTTTAAAAAGAGATGAAGAATGTATTAAATGAATAAAATTAGAACTGGAACACTACTAACATCCCCCTTATAAATTAATGTCCAACACAAAACTTATTCAATGTGGAAAAATATATAGGTAATTTCGAAACAAGATTTCCCTTGGGAACTTAGGCCTAAACGCATGAAACATTTTCTATGTCTGAGACAAGGAGTTTATGGCGAAACAAGAAATCCTGAAGTTCTGATGATAATGATTATGATTATGACGATGACAATAATGATGACTGAGATAGTGATGATGATTATGGTGCTTGTAATGATGATGATGATGATGATGATGATGACGATGATAGAAGAGGAGAAATAATTAAAAGGTACGAAATAGCGCGTACTTGCAAGGACATTTGGGCTTGTGAGGAAGAATGCGAGCTCCAAGATTTTGGCCACTTATCTCACTCTGTTTTTCACCGTTCCGTTGAACGAACTTAGAAGATATTGAAGTGATTTTGACGGTGACATATATGGAAACAAAAATATAGAAATAACGATAATGACAACTATAATGATAACGACCAAGATGATACTGATGACTACGGTAATGGTATAGTGATGAAAAGTATTACGAAATTGTTGATACATAGAAATGAGGAAATTTACAAAAATATTAAGTAGAACCGGCCATTGATAAAAGAGAAAAATACAGAGAGATATTCTGAAAACAAACAAAGATAGTCTATAGCATGCCTGCACAAGGTTTGCGCTCTCCGAGCCGGCTCACAGCTCATGAGCGAAATGCAGATATTAGCTGCGCTCTGTATAAGGGTGGACTGGAAGAAGGGGTGATCTCGTACAAAATATACACAAAAGGAAGTACTATTACGAGTGCTTATGAAATGAATTCCCGTTCAGTGTTTGCAAAACTATCTTGGACTATTATTAATTAATAAAGACATATTTATTTTACAGAAGTAATAGAAATTCTATAGCTACTTAAATGTACAATATCATTTTGTTATATTTTTATTTATCAGTACATCAAAACGAGGTTTTATGCTGTTGGCAGCTGAAAGGAACAGTAGCCTACTGATCATAATGTAACATCAATTACAGATGTTCGATGTCTGCCTTTATTAAAGTCGATTATAGAAAACAGTTGCTCACAAATATAAATGTTGAGCCAAACAGCAATCATTTTCACAGCCAGCCTGTGTAGTCGTGGATATTATTGCTAATGTTTAGTCTTGTAAAACTCAACCAGGCTAGTAGTATTATTCAAACGATCTTTAGCCCTTAGATCACATTGAAGATCAATAAGTTCGAGCTATAAATCGTTAAATGTTATGTTCCGTCTTTTAGATTCCTCCATACTGTACTGTAGCAGTAGGTAAGCAACGTGAAACATTTACTGAGAATAGGCCTACACTGCACTCCACTAGATAGCTGAGTGGTCGTTTCCCTATAGCAAGTCTATGTCATTCTGACACATCTTCCTTTCCGTTTCAGCGAGCGGTAAACACCGCTCTCCCGCTCCGAAGGAGCGAGCGCGCTCGTCGATCGCTGTTTGTGCAGGCCTGGTCTATAGAATGATATTACAACACGAATTAAAGGATTGCAAGTAGTAAGTAAGACCTCCGAGAAGACCACTGGGTAAGGCCGAGCCGGGTTGAAGGAGGTTTTATTTCTGATTGAAGACGATAATAATTAAGTCAAAGCTTTAAATAATAATAATAATAATAATAATAATAGGCATAATAATAATAATAATAACTTAACACATCTCTGGTTCATACTTAAACACAAGGAAAATGTTCATTCCAAGAAGGTTATTCCGTGAAATCTTAAGACACAAGCTCTCCATTTCCTCCCTCTATCTTTCAACCTGAGCATTACAGAAATGTTACGAGGAGAGAACATTCTTGTTTCAAAGCTATGAACAAAAGACGAATTCTTTTGCATGTCCGAACTCTGGAAAGCGGGACATTTTAACAATACAAATAGTTCGGGGCGTGAATAAACGTGGACATAGCACTGTGACAAAGGTTTCTTACGTAAAGAGAGAGAGAGAGAGAGTTTTATGACGCGATCCAGTTTTACAGCACCTACCCTAACAGTAAACTGCATTGCCCTCCTCTTAGAAGCTTCAGAAACGTTTTATAGTCCGCAGACAATAGGAGTTTTGGACAAAGAATTTGCCAAGAACTTTCCAGTGAAGATGCGTAACTGGATATGCTTTCAAAAATAAGTTATGTAACTAGGTGACCGATAAATATTACCAAAATGATCATTAAAAAAAAAAAAAAAGAATACTCCAATGTTCATATTCACAATCAACCTATTTTCATTTAGCTTAGTTCTGTCGGTGCTGGTGGGGAATGTGTCACCTCAAACACCAAAATATTTTATTTAATCGAAAAAGTCCCACAGTAAAATAGCAGCTTAAAATCTGAAAAATAAGCACTGTAAGAAAAGGGCGAACATGGAAGTAATCTGACAGGCAGGCCTACCACAAAAGGGAATTTGTTTCCTTCCATATTTATTTGTTCCTTGTTATTTCAAATCCAGAAAAATCAGCATGATATTCTTGACATTTATATCGTATAAAAATATTTTAAAAGCCAGTACAGATACATGTTCCCATAAATAGGCTAATTGTGCTTGAGTAATAATTCGATGGTGTTCGGGTAAATGGGGTTGTCATTTTTGTGCAAATGGAGTTTTGTTCCCTATGTGAACACTCAAGTTAAATTGTACAAGTAGGTGTGCAAAAAACAAAAGACTACTAGCATTTGAAGTGATTTGTGTAGAAAGTTATTTGCAATAAGAGTCCGAAGTTTAATTTTCATTTATCTCAAAACTCATTTTTATGACTTAACTCCCTTTACCCAAACAACACAGAATTATACCCTCTATGTGTGTGCGTGTGTGTGTGTGTGTGTGCGTGCGCGCTTTTCCGATTTCTTCTCTCAGCGGGGTATCTAATCAAATAAATATTTGCTTAGAAAATGAGCTTATTGTTAGGCGAATACTTACCATATGCCACATCATTTTTTCTTTATAGTTTCTACATCAGTTTATTTTACAGTTAAGCTATTCTTTCTCTTATTTCATCAATTTTTATTTGATCAAATAGGCCTGTAGCCAATTTACGAGTACAACTTCTTCAAAAAATTAATTCCTCCAACATTTATTTTTTTTTCCTTCATTGTTTCACTGAATGTCCATTTCTGCTCCATATGAGTGATAATTATTATAAATTATGTACAAAAAAATTGTCAAAATTGAAAATTACTTGCTACAACTTTTTTAGGGAAATGAAAATATCTAGTTATTTGCACGGAATTAATGCAAAATTTGACTCTTCAGACATTGAACGAGTGACGACTACATTGAGTTATTTCAGTTTAGTGAAGTTCTAAGAATCATTACTGGATAACAAAGGCACATTACTATGTTAACAGCCAGCTCATCGGATTTCCTACGATTTCCTACTATTTAATATTATTATTATTATTATTATTATTATTATTATTATTATTATTATTATTATTATTATTAACAAATAACGCTTAATTTTTCTTAAAATCTCGAGTAAATAAAATATGTAAAATAATTTTTAAAATGTATGTCATTTCCTTGACATCGTTCATTATAATCTGAGCAAGTACTATTGCATAAATATGATATGTTGACAACCATTTCTATCTGTATTTCTTATAATTTAATGTTTGAACATTAACGTTTCTGAGTATTGTATTACATTTCAATTGAAATTAATTTAAACGAATCATGTTTCGTGTTCTGTATTCCTGAAGTATGAAAAAATTTAGGTTTGGGACCATTCAGAATATGAAATGATTACGGCGCTTGAAACAAAATGGTTTGGGACCATTCAGAATATGAAATGATTACGGCGCTTGAAACAAAATGGTTTGGGACCATTCAGAATATGAAATGATTACGGCGCTTGAAACAAAATGGTAACGAAATAAAATCTAAGAAACCGATATGTAATAGAATGGATGGAAAAAAGAGGGAAGAGCAACTAAAATAAGATAAACATGTTTACAGGAAGACCTATGAGAATGATGGTCGTAAAGCAAGTGGGAAACTGAAAAAAGTACTAAATACAGAAAAATTATGAGGTAGCTAGGCCAAGGTCTAACAAACCGGGTTGTAGACCCGACAGAAAAATAAATAAGAAACAGGAATCGTTCGTCTGTTTGCTTTTTCTTTTCTGTTTTCTAACAAAATATAAACTTCTTTCTTTAAGCCACACCTGAATTACAGCTGTGACAGATGTTCACTGCAAGCTGTGTGACGATTGTATCAGTTATTTTTTTGACCTCGGATTACAATATTCCATAATTTCCACTGTCAATATTTCTAGTTCTGTTAATCGATCAGACAACGCTGGGTGATGAATAATAACATAAAATTTAGTAGAAATACTTCGTAATGAATTGCAGATATGTCTAATGTAAATTGAGTTACTGTTTGTAAATACAGGACAATCGATAAAGATGATCCATTACCAATCTCTCCTTCCTAATATATCCGAATGAAAAAATAACTTACAGCTTGATTCAAGGATTTTGGCCCCTGCAAAAAGTAAGTAGACAGACTAAGAGCGAGTTACTCATCACTACTGGCGGGCTGGATCACACAGGTCAGGCCGCGCAGTCATACTAACACTTCCTTCTTATCATGTCGCGGTACATTCCGTCTAAAACACAATATTCTTCCACACGTCCCGTTACTAACCACTACGTCTGTTGACTAACAATGTCATGATGACTTATATTTTCTTGACATGAGTGTCCCTCAACTTCAAGCATAGATATTATTTTCATTCTTCATCTTTCCTCTTCCCCTCCTATGCACATTTGTGATTAAATTTCTTTCTTATGACGTAACACACAGCTTGCTCACTAGACAAATGGCCATGAATAGTGAATCGAACTGTAATTCCAAATGCAAAAATTGTACTCGTAGAAAATAGTAATAGTACATAGGATGAGTAAAACTTGTACAAATTTATGCGGAAATTTTTTTTTTATCGATTATGGCAAGATACGTACAAATATACTTTTTTTTTTTTTGTTCACTACACGCACGTTACTCTTGTCTTCTTGAATGTAATAGTAATATGCGTTACAAGAGCGGTATGTTGAAGTTTTCATGTTCGAGGAAAAGTTTGAAAAGGCGAAACGTAGTTGAGCTTTTTTAATTTCCGAGAATTGAAAGAAAACATACCGCTCGTGTATCGTACATTATTTTGTGCGAAGATCGTTTATTACATACCTGAAAGAGGAATTTCTAATTAGTTGCAATGAAATCTCCATCTTGGTTTCTGTTCAATGACGGCAAATTTGCAAAACAAAAATATCTATCTTCAACATTGTTGCTTTAAAATGTTTTCTGTGTTTACTATACTCCAGCAGGCCGTGATATACGTCTGACTTCCCCCCCCAGTCTATGATGAGTCTGGAATCTTGTTGATTTTTTCACGGCTTCCTTAATGTTACTTGCATCACGAATGCAGTAACTTTAGTGGAGTTGTAGAGTTTACTTAATTTTTGCAAATATTTAAAAACAATAATTAAGAGTGCAATTTAGATGAAATTGCAGTGGTAAGTTTCCAATTTATAATTATTACTATAGCTATTGAACGTCTCTAAAAATAATATGTTAAAAGCCTAAAGCAATAAAATCAATATGTCACTTAAGCGGTAAGAAGAGGAAAATTTTTATGTGTGTTAGGTTGGGAATACTGAATGTGGAATTTTAGACTTTCCGCGTATTGGTTTTGTGCGGAAACCAAGCAAATACGCACGATCTCGCACAAGAACCTTTACAAGTGCGTAATCCTTTAGAAACAATGCCACGTGTCGGAATAGCGAAGCTTTGCTCACTTTGCAGATCAAATTGGAAAGTTTATTTTTTAAATTAAACTATATGTTAGGATGAAAATTATCTAAACTGAATATTCATATGAAATTATATATTATACACACTTTTCATTTGCGACATCACAAAAGAAATATTGTAAAATTTTATACATATTTCAAGCGTATGCTCCAGTTCGTAATCTTAACAGAACTCACAATGTCGATGCATACGTGTTGTTCAAGTCTATTAGGCCTACGATTGTTCAGTATTGTTTTAGAACGCAATGTGGACGCGAACCTGCAACACGGGAAGCATCCGGTTTCTCGGAGAAAAACTGAGGACTGCAGTAGGCTTTTCTTTTATTTTGGATGCCTCTTGGTATAGGCCCAGCAGCAGCAGAGAAATGATGGAATGATGGAGAAAGAAACAGGAATATCTCGACAAAAATTTTACCCGACCTATCCTTTGTCCACCAAAAACTCAACATGAAATTGTCGAGATTTAAATCAAGGTGTCCAGAGTTAGTAGACGGTCGCTACTGTTCTCCAACCAGGAGATCAACCGTGAAAGGAATGTGCTTACTATTGCGTCATCTATTGGAACGAAGTAGATAAATAATATTATCGTTATAACGTCAGTTTAAAAACCATGCGCTCTCCTGCATATGTTATTTCCTGTATGAAGAGATTAAAAGACCAGGAGATTAACTGTGATCTAATTTTGTAACTAGGGTAGTATCAATATGTCTGTATCAATGTTATGGTTTGTGCTGTGAAAGCTAGCCAATAGAGATAAGAGTACCCATGTGTGTGACCTTATGACATCTTATGACATCAACATTCATTCACAGCATCATCCCGCTTCCCTTCCATTCCCTGGAGACTTTCTCGTGGTTGGAGTACAGTATATTCGTTCGAGTTAAGTTGGGCCGCATTAAATGCAAAAATGAGACTTATTCCGCTCTTCTGTTAATACATGTTTACAGCTTTGCCCACCTACGACCGGACCGCAGTCTTATAGATAGATAGGGTCTACCTCCAGAGAAAACATTTACGTAAAAATAGTAAACTTTCTCTTTTGCGGTCCTTTTCATCCCTACGGCTTGACCTCAGTCACAGCTGAAATCCATAAAAATTTTCACTTCTAGAACACTTCGAGACGTGTAAGGCCGAGGCAGTTTCTCTTTAACCATCCTACGTTGATATCATCGACAGAAGTTTGTTTTCAGCTATCTGATCGCAGTTACGAAAAGTGTCTGTGTCCCTGGTATCTACTAAATGCAAGGTAAGATATTCGTTTATCCAATTCCTATCAGATCTAACAGAATTCTAGCGTATCTCTGTTTCATCTGTCATAATTTCGCTCAAGTTTGTGTTTATTTTCTTTTTTTCTTTAGTACCGTCTTGAAATGAAAGAAAAAGTAGTACTAATGAACTAGAACAGTACTGTTTATAAGAGTAGAAATACGTCATTTCCTAACAACAAAGAAAAATACAGTATTTGAAAGATTTCAAGAATACTTGTTCGTTGTAAATATGATCCGTGTTGCCTTAGGTGAAAGTTAGGCGTTGTGCTGACACTGCGTCAAAGGAGTCCTCATATGTGTTGGTCTAAAATTGTGTCAGCCTCGAAATAGTCTATGTATGAAATTAGGGATGAGTTTTGTAGAAGGTTGTTTGATGTTTAGTCAACTGTCCGAAGACATGTCTGAATCCCACAAGTGATACCAACATGGCACCACTTATGAGGCAACTAGGCCAGGAGATAATGAGGTAGGGTGGCCAGTTCGTTTCCCCATCCATTGCATACAGCGCCGATTAGCTACATATTCCACTGATCAGACTTCAGATGAATACAAACAATTGGACGGAGTTACGCAATAATAGACCAACCGACAATTTGAAAAAAAAAAATAGATAGTTGCACAAATCTGTTGTCAGGCTAATTTAACTCTAAAAAAAAATCAAGACCGCGATATCTAAATTTTGCTGCTATTTATAAGCAAAAATTTGTTTATTGCATAAAATTAATTTATTTACTGTACTTTGCTCTGAAATATTATTTCAACTGCTGGTCTCTTATTGGAAAACGGTTAGCCTTCTTTGGTATTATTTGTGCTATTTTTTTTGTAATAGTATGAATGTTATAATACTTCTTGTATAAAATGTTTTATAAAAAAACAGATTTATTTTAATGGCCAATATCTCGAAACAGGTTTTTGGCGGTTGGTCTCTTATTGCGTAACTCCGTCCTATTGTTCTTCCTCTGACACATATGGTAAAGGGAAGGGGACAGCGACAGTGAATTCAATTGCATGAAACGTTTATGCTGATCGTCATTGTTATTGTGAGTACTCTTGGGATTGTAAGGATATCATTCTGGCATTTCAAACAAAATCTGGATATTTATTTTCATTTATATCTTTATATTCCCTGCATCTAAATTTAATAAAGCCACCGGCGTAGCTCAGTCGGCTGAAGTGCTTGCCTGCCGATCCGGAGTTGCGCTCGGGCGTAGATTCCATCCTCGCCTGGACCGATTATTTGGTTGGGTTTTTACGAGGTTTCGCCCAACCTTAAGACAAATGTGAGGTAATCTATGGCGAATCATCGGCCTTATCTCGCCAATTACCATCTCGCTACCACCGATCCCATCGACGCTTAATGACCGAGTAGTTGATACAGCGTCGTTGAATAACAAATTAAGACAGAGCCTTCTCGTTAATTACTTAAGTTACTTCACACATCCCCACTCCATGAGGTCTAGCGTCGAGGCAACAATGCAATTGAAAGTAGAATCGTTCACACATCAACATGATGCCAATGAGTTATTTGAAATACAATTAATGAGTTATTTCAGGTAATTTTTAAGTCCATTTCTCACCGAAATTACGGATCCACAGCAACTGTTTTTAACACAGCCCATCTTGTATTTATGCATGTTTAGTCAACTGTCCGAAGACTAGTTGGAAGTTCATAAGAGATACCAATAAGGCATTACTCGTGAGGCAACTAAGCCAGGGAGTAATAGGGTAGGGTGGTCAGTTCCTTTCCCCTTCTATTGCATACATACATCGCTGGGTAGTACCTAACATATTTCAGTAGATGTATGCTTTATTGTTCTTCTGATACATATCGTCAAATAAGATGTAGGCTACTGCCTAATAATAGATATATCAGCCAGAACCCCAATAAGAGGTACCACCTTGTACAGGTTCTTCCTCCTCCGTTTTGTTTTCTTCGACTTTCTTCTCTAACTTCTCTATTCCCTCTTCCATCTGCTCCTCCACTTGCTTCTCCTCTTTCTTCTCCACTTCCTTTTCGCACTTATTCTTCACTTTCTTTCCGTACTTCTCCATTTTCTTTTCCATCTCCTCCTCCATTTCCTTCTTCTGCTTTCCCTTCTCTACTTCCATCTACTTTTCTTTCTTCTCTTGCTTCCCTTCCTCTACTTCCTCCATCTTCTTCTCTTCCTCTCCCTTCTCCATCTTCTCCTCTTCCTCTCACTTCTCCATCTTCTCCTCTTCCTCTCCCTTCTCCATCTTCTCCTCTTCCTCTCCCTTCTCTATCTTCTTTTCCCCACTACCTTCTCCCCTTCCACTTCTGCTTCATTTCCTTACCTTGTTCTCCCTCTTCTTCCTCCTTCACTTCCTTCTCCATCTTCTCATGCACTTTTCTCTCCTCTACTTTTTCCTCCTGCTTATCCTCCACTTTTCCTTATCCACTGTCATTTCCTACTACTCCACCGCACTTCCATTTCCTAATTATCCTTCTCTACTCCCATTTCCTACTTGTTTTCCTCCATTTTCATTTCCTACTTGTCCTCAACTTCCATTTCCTATTTCTCCTCTTCCATTTTCATTTCCTACTTGTCCTCCTCCACTTCCGTTTCTTATTTCTCCTCCTCCATTTTCATTTCCTACTTGTCCTCCTCCACTTCCGTTTCCTATTTCTCCTCCTCCATTTTCATTTCCTACTTGTCCTCCTCCACTTCCATTTCCTATTTCTCCTCCTCCATTTTCATTTCCTAATTATCCTTCTCTACTCCCATTTCCTACTTGTTTTCCTCCATTTTCATTTCCTACTTGTCCTCAACTTCCATTTCCTATTTCTCCTCCTCCATTTTCATTTCCTATTTGTCTTCCTCCACTTCCATTTCCTATTTCTCCTCCTCCATTTTCATACCCTACTTGTCCTCCTCCACTTCCATTTCCTATTTGTCTTCCTCCATTTCCATTTCCTACTTGTCTTCCTCCGCTTCCATTTCCTATTTCTCCTCCTCCATTTTCATATCCTACTTGTCCTCCACTTCCATTTCCTATTTGTCTTCCTCCATTTCCATTTCCTACTTGTCCTCCTCCACTTCCATTTTCTACTTGTCCTCCTCCACTTCCATTTTCTACTTGTCCTCCGCTTCCATTTTCTACTTGTCCTCCTCCACTTCCATTTTCTACTTGTCCTCCACTTCATTTTCCTACTTCCCCTTCACTTCTTTCTCTTGCTTCTTGTTCTCGACTTCCTTCCCCTTCAGTTCTTCTTTCAGTATCAAAGGTCTTTACATTTCAGCAATTGAAGAAGGCTTATGGAAATCGTTTCTCGCTTCTGACGTAATCTAGTTCACAGACTATTTTAGTAGGTCTATTAAAATTGAATAACATGAGTTACTAAGTCATTCTTTGTCATTTCTGCAAACTATAGGCCTTCTGTAGACCAGTAGGGACCACATAACAGTTGGTCTATCATCACCGACCTCCGCCGATGCAAAGATAACTTAAAGTGTGTGTTGAACAGCAGGAGGTACTTCCGACAAGCGACTCCCAGAGTCACCCGCACATGTTCAAGTATATCAAGTATCTCTTTAATAGCGGCAGATAAGATCGTAATTGACCACAGGATACTAAACTGCAGTCATTTCACCAACATGCAGACAATAGGGGAACAAAGACAGCACAACACGCACTCAACATCCGATTCTGTACAGCAAAGCAGGTGCTGAAACTTACAGAGAAAGAATGCTGCTGTGAGGTTATGTTAGGTTAGATAGGATTTAGCAGGGAAAAGGAAGATGTGATAGAGGAGAAGGGGGTGTTTGTAGTTACATATATAGAGTCTAGGAGGCCGCGTTTAATTTAATCAAGGAAGTTGTAGGGGTTGGAACGGTTCGTAGAGTTAAGAGAGTAAAGGGGTGAGAGGGTTTTGGGGGGATGAAAGGGGTTCTGCGCTAATGCATGAGGTGTAAATGTAGCAGAGGTCCCTCCCTCTACTACTGGCACTCCTATCTCTGACCAGAGCAATAAATAGTGCACCGTACACTCACTCTAAAATCACGTCCAAATATTTCATAATATTTAATGTCATTTTTATTATTTATATTAACTTCACTTCAACCCTGACATTATACATTGCATATTAGTTTTCATTTGCGTATATATTAATGAACTTAGGTATGTTTAGATACGTAAGCATGAGTAATGCACGAATATTACCCTTAAGTTTGTCGAACAATAAATTAATCTCAGCCAGACGTTACTATTTAAGAAAATATTTGTCTGCAGTACAATATCATTCAGTTAAAATAGGCTATAACACGTTACACAGACCATTTTTAGTAGTAGCAATAATAGTTATAACGAAATAGTAATAGCACTATTAGGCAATAATAAATCACGTACTACAGTGTCTCGGCCATGTTCTTTGCTGAGATCTTACAATATGCTCTTCCGAAGAAAGATCGAGAGTTGTCCAAAAGCTATAAGGTCACTTATTAGACTACGGCTAGGATGAAAGGACCAAGTGGACTATGGTCTCCAAGTAAGAGCTGAAGACAGGAGTTTTTGAGGCCAAAATCCTTTTCCAGTTTGAGTGGTCATAATTGATTGATGATAGGTAGATTAGGAAGAGGAACTCCGAAAGGAATCTATAAAATGAAATGCAACAACTAACAGAAATTTGGAAGAATGATAGAGGAACATCGTTGAAACGACAAGGTGAAGCCTTTTTATTTGGTTGGTTAGTGATAGCTTACTGTATAATTGAGAAAAATTGTTGCATTATGGCTGTTGTTTAAATCAGTGGTTCCCAACCTTCTTTGACTGACGACACAATTTACTGAACGCCCACGATATCGCGACACACTTCAATAATAATAATAATAATAATAATAATAATAATAATAATAAGCGCATTTCTTCTGGAGAGAAAGGTGGTGGAACTCTGTGTAGAATATTTTATAGCGGAAGGGGAGATGATTACTGCACGGGAATTTTGTCGTTTTTAACCTCCTTTTCGTCCACCTAAGACTTTCAAGATCTAAGCGGAATTGAAAGAAAAATTATATTAAAACATAGTTGTTCACATATATTTCGGTGCCATGATTTTAAATGCAACAGAAAGGTACCCGAACGCCGTTCCAGCGCGTTCCGCCAGAAAAAAAAGCATTGATAACTTCTATGTAGTGTTGTAGATAGGTCAATGTTAACACGCAATCGATAATTGAGCCGTTCAGAGCAGAAATGGTTAAGTCAAAAATAGGTAATGAGGGTTAAAGTAAACATTCTGTAACATATAGGGCAAAGTAGCAATTAATATTCAATTTATTTAATCTATTAGTAGTCAGTGGATAGCAAGAATGACATATTAATTGCTACTTTGCGCTGTATTTTACAGAATTTTTACTTTAAACCGTATTACCCAATTTTGACTTACACCACTTCTGCTCTGAACGGCTCAATTCTATAAGAACAAGCAGTAACTTGAGTGGCATTAGAAAGAAAACAAAAGTATGTATAAAAAATCCCAATCTATCTATGCTGGATGTCCGATAAAAGATTATCGTTTTTGAAAACTCGCCTATTTAAATTAATGTGAAATCTGCGTTTGGTGGGTTGCACAGAGTTTATTTATACGTGGCCTTATGGTTGAAAAACTGAACTGAGTAACTTACTGTTACAGGTGTTCAGGTTTCATTGATAAAGTCTGTCCCAAAATAAAATGTACCATATCGAAGACTTCGTTGCTGTAAAGAGACTTTCTGGATGGCATAAAGTTTATTTTTCAAATCCAAAATTTCGCGACACACTCCATGGAGTTGCGCGACACACCGGTTGGGAACCCCTGGTTTAAATAATAGGCTAGTACAACAAGGACAGCACAATGACTTCATTAAATTGAACTTAATATCAATTAACGGAAAGAAGCAAGTCACAAAAAAACAAGTGTAAACCTAAAAGCAGATCAAACACCAACTCTAAACTGTCAAAATCTTAGGACCTAGGTCTATAGCATACTTGTTTGTACATTATTATTCTAATTTATTTTAATTAAACATTTTCAACAAATAATGCATATAATTTTAAATGATTTTCAAAAACAAAAAGCATAGAGTACTATCTAATTTAATTTTTAGGCAGATATACTCGTATTTAACATTCCTATTCAAGTAGAGCGATTATTGAGAGCCGATAATATTATGAAGAAAATTTAAAATAAAAGTAACAAACAAAATATAAGTAGGACTATCCACATATACCTGCACTCACAAGCAAACATTCTCATAGGGGCAGATAAAAAAGTTATTTTTTTTTCGTCCGCCATGATAACAATAACAAGTGTTTATACAAATTTTAGCCACTCGAACGCAATTACGAGGGCTGCAAAAAATAAGTCTCCCTGGGGCCGTTTACAGAAAGAAAACAAAATTTCATGGAGAGATTTATTGGAACAGATACAGTCTTTGTTGAGATATTTTTCAACATATTCCCCACCGGAATTGAGACATTTGACATACGGTGAATCAATTTTCGTATTACTGTGTCTTGGAAGCCTGCCGCCTAGGATCGGAACCAGTACCAGTATGTGACAGCCGTCTGCACCTCTCTCTCGATCCCGTTGTATGACAAATGTCTCGATTCCAGTGTGGAGTATGTTGAAAAATAGCTCAAAAATTGTATCTATTCCAATAATTTTTTTCAATGCGATTTTGTTTTCTTTCTTTCATGGAATCATATTTTTACGGCCCTCATAATTGCGTTCGAGTGGCCAAAATTTGTACAAGCACTTGTTTTGATATTATTAACATAGTGAAAGGAAAAAAAATAACTTTTTTACCTGCCCCCATCAGAATGTTTGCTTGTCAGTCACTGTGTTTCGTACAAATTTTAAAGTCTGTGCCGGAACAAATTTCAGAAAAGGATGAAAAGAATAACGAAGAAAATCTGAGTTCTCGCAGAAAATGTCCCCACTGCAGCGTTGTTGGCCACAAATTCAACACATCGGATAATACTCCAGAGTTCTTTGAATTCTATTAATACAGTATTTATACATCTTGATTACACAACTTTTAACACTGCATCACTTCGGAATATGTATAAGAACTTTCTTGTGTTAAATTTTAACGTACCTTGTTAACATGTTTCGACCTATTTTGGGTCATCTTCTATAATAGGTCGAAACATGTTAACAAGACACGTTAAAATTTAACACAAGAAAGTTCTTATCATACATATTCCGACAGTATTTATGTACTAATATTAATATCTCATACAATATTTTAAGATTTCAACAGGAGAAAAACAAATAGGCCTACAATTATTCTTTTGATTTAGGGTTACGCGTTGTTTTCACATTTTCCGCTACACATTAATTTTTACTTTGACCCACATTGTTCCTGTTACTTTTCGCCATTTCTTCTCTGTAACTTAGAATCCGTCTATAGGGATTATTACTCATTTGATTTCGTTTTCTGTAGATTGAAATAAAATATGAAATAAGCCAATCCGTTCATATTTTTTTAACTCTAAACTAAAATGATTATGATCAACACGCTTTCACGGACTTCACCTTTTAGAAAATCTCCAGTACTGAATTAGACTATATAGGCCTAGCAAGCTTTATGGATCACGGATCTAATATGGAAGTAATGACGAGTTGAAAAATCTTGCCTCCAACCTGGTCCAATGCGAGATCTTTCAGACAATAGTCAGTCTCGCATCTATGGAATAATGGATAGGAATACTAAATTATTAAGTTGAAAATGAAGAGAAGTTTGTTCTCTTTTCCCTTTTTAGGTGTTTATTTAGGAAAGCTCAGGATAACAGACAGGGTTTGGAATTGGACAGGCTACATCACCTTCTTGTCTGTGGGGATGACGTGAATATGTTAGGAGAAAGTCCACAAACGATTAGGGAAAACACGGAAATTTTACTTGAAGCAAGTAAAGCGATAGGTTTGGAAATAAATCCCGAAAAGACTAAGTATATGATTATGTCTCGTAACCAGAATATTGTACGAAATGGAAACATACAAATTGGGATTTATCCTTCAAAGAGATGGAAAAATTCAAATATCTTGGAGCAACAGTAACAAATATAAATGGCACTCGTGAAGAAATTAAACGCAGAATAAATATGAGAAATGCCTGTTATTATTCAGTTGAGAAGCTTTTGTCATCTAGTCTGCTGTCAAAAAATCTGAAAGTTAGAATTTATAAAACAGTTATATTAGCCTACCGGTTGTTCTGTATGGTTGTGAAACTTGGACTCTCACTTTGAGAGAGGAACAGATGTTAAGGTAGTTTGAGAATAAGGTGCTTAGAAAAATATTTGGGGCTAGGAGGGATGAATTACAGGAGAATGGAGAAAGTTACACAACGCAGAACTGCATGCATTGTATTGTTCACCTGACATAATTAGTACATTAAATCCAGATGAGGGCATATAGCACGTATGGACGAATCCAGAAATTCATATAGAGTGTCAGTTGGGAGACCGGAGGCAAAAAGATTTTTGGGGAGGCCGAGACGTAGATGGGAGGATAATATTAAAATGGATTTGAGGGAGGTGGGATATGATGATAGAGGCTGTATTAATCTTGCACAGGATAGAGACCGATGGCGGGCTTATGTGAGGGCGCCAATGAACCTTTGGGTTCCTTACAAGCCATTTGTAAGTAAGGTGTTTATTTATATGTCGCTATTTCACTTCTGATATCAGACTATTTTTGTTCATGTTATTTTGAGTTATTAAGCTCAATTAAGAAGTTAAATTATCCACAAAATGGAGTTCATGCAAATTTATTATTGCACGAATAACCATATCTGCACATTATGGGTAAAAACCGTCAGCTAACTGAATTAACTGGGTTTAACACTATCGAAAAGTTGAGCGTTCTTTAAGAAGTTTTAAAATACAAAAAGAAGTTTCTATCAAAATATGACCTAGTTCTGCTAATTGAATCGTTTGATGGTCTCACGATTAGTCAATCTAGGTTAACTCTGTTTAAATAACTGGCGTCTAAAATAACCATCAGTTCATGCACCCACTATTTCTGATTGTTACTGTACGTTCAGAACAAAAGGATGGTTTCATTGTAAAATTAAGGGGGTTGGTTAGGGGATGTTTGTTGAGGGTTCTCTGAGCCGACATGATTAATGTATTAATACATCAGAACATTACGTCCATTGTTTCAACTGTTATTTACGTGACATCACATTACGCCATGGTTGCCACCCTCAAAAATGTCTCAGAAATACTCATTCAATGAACATGGTAAAGTTTTTAAAGTGAAAAGGGGGTTGGTTAACAGTAGAAAAAAAATTCAATACGGTTGGAAAAAGGAAGGGTTGTATCTCTTGCGAGGCCCAATCATTGAGTTTCTGTAGGGTTCGTGTTGGTTTCGGTCGCAGCACAAATGGGAGTTACCGGCTGCCCTGTTCGTTGGACCATGTTACTGTTTTTATTCTCTCCCCCAACCCTCTCTTTCTCACTCACTTTCTCTCTCCCTCTCCTACGCTACACCGCATGCCTTACAAGCAGTTGGTAGCGCCCTCGGTGGCAAAGTCTGGAACTCGCTGCTCCCAACCACACGCAGACCAATTAGAAAACGCCTTTCGTTGTAGGCATCCCATACAACATGTCTATATTGTTGGGTTGTATATATAAGAGGCGAACTATTACGATAAATGCTACGTAGGGCCTAAATAATTTATTTATAAGAAGCACAGCACATGCTTAAATTACATTGAACAGCGTTAAAATATCTTGACGTTATGACGAAGGAAATTAAATTTAGAAGTCTTGTCAAACAATGCAGCCTAGAAACAAAACTGTAAATTATTAAATTAAAATTTATAAAGTGATGGCTGTTCCAATCCTTCTATAGGACTATAAAGCTTATGAAATGATGTACAAAACAGAAAAGGTTTTAGGCTCTCGCTATGATTGTCTTAAAGAGAAAAATTTGCGCTTTCAATCGTGCGTTGAGACCTAAAACATTTCGGAACTACTTTCTTGTTTTATTATCAGGATCATATTGCCCAAATCCTGAACAGTCCCCTAGGCTGTTGGATCCTGCAAGTATTCGTTGAAATATTGTCTCAAAGACTGAAAAACCAAAATTCTTCATCTAAAGAGGAATGAAGTTTAATTGACAAATTGTTCAACGCATAAGTTATTATGAGATAAAATTAGCAATATCAAAATCAAACAGCTAAACATTTTCAGCACAGGAGACAATTTTTTTCTTCGTTTGTTTAGTCAACTGTCCAAAGACAGGTTTGAACCTCACAAGTTACACCAATAAGGTATCACTCATGAGGCAACTAGGCCAGGAGATAATTGGGTAAGGTGGCCAGTTCCTTCTCCTCTCCATTGCATACTGTACATCGATTACTAATAACATATTACACTAATCAAACTTCAGATCCATACAAACAATTGTGGAGCTTATTTTCAAAACGTCTCTTGTCCACCTGATAACGAAAACGAACTTCCTGTGTCCATGCATTCTTCAAGAAAATTATAACAATACATACAACTGTCATAGTTTGGCTTCAGAACGCCCTCTAAACCACAAAAATCTGGCGTTAAAAGTGACTATTGGAATCAACTAAACTCTTGTTATCAACTGAATTAGCGATAAAATATTAGTTCCAGCTTTGGAATTGAAAAGTCCCATGCTCCCATTTCATTCTAAATGCACCCAACCGCTTTGATTTCATAATGCCTCTTGTTTAGGTGGTGAGAAATTTTAGACCTAAAAATGTTTTTCGTGATTTCCCAAAAAGTTATAGGAATGGACAAAGATCGTTTTGAAAATAAGCTCCTTAATTTGTTCTTCCTCTGACACATATCAAGTGAGATGTACTGCCTGATAATAGATGTACATAATTATCAGCCACAACATAGGAGGAAATTACTTACTTCCTTACTCACTTACTTACTTATTGGCTTGTAAGGAACCCGGAGGTTCATTGCCGTTCTCATAAAAGCCCGCCATTGGTCCCTATCCTGAGCAAGATTAATTCAGTCTCTATCATTATATCCCACCTCCCTCAAATCCATAAGGAGGAAATTACGAAATTAAAATAAAAAGCAGAAGATACAAACATTGACACTTAACTGGATCCATCATATAGGTATAGCAGTCACACGTCAAGATAAAGTTTTCTAAGGTGTTAGACACCCAAGAAGATAGATAATATTAAGAGAAGTATCCCTGTTATCGCACACTTTCCCAATACCGCATCCCATGGTTTTTTAGCGCATAAATGATATATGGTTCCGAAAGCTGTATTATTAATCGGAACTGTACAAAAATCACGCTAGCTCCCGCAGATGAAAGATTGTAGTCTGAAGTATAAGAGCACAACTTCATAAGTGTAACGATTATTACTATTATTATTATTATTATTCAACTGCATATAGAATGACTAACACATTCTTAGTATTCATGAAGATTAAGGGCGGACTCTGCTACTCTTTTGCAAAATCATATCAATACGAGCAGGTTTATTTGTTGTTCTACTGAGTGTTCAGTTCAAAGTGTGTCATGGCTCGCTGTATCCCGTCACGTGGCTAGTCGATGAGCCTAGAGAATTCAATCTTCCTACACTTCCGCAGAGGTGTATTACTTATGTACCAGAGAAGTTGCCTAGCAAGTACGGCGTTCATTCAGAAGAGTACTTACCGATACGTACGGTAACGCCGGTAGTGGCAGGAATGTGAACTGTTTCGAAACATGTACTGAGGTGAGTTTTTTCTTACTGTCGGGATATGGGGAGAGGGTTAAGACGATTACTTGCGTAATTGTTGACATTAACTTCGACGGTCAACATGGACACGGAGCATTTGATTTGTATTGTGGAATGTTGCCGTACGCAACCGATTATAACAAATACCCTGCGTACGACTTGGCCGCGCAAAACACAGTTCGAAAGAGGTTATGGTAGCACACAGATCGTACAGACCGCCACGTTCTCAAGTTCAGATTGAACGCCTTGATTAATAGGCAACTTCTCTGACACAAAAGCTGAAACTCGCTTCAAATCGCTGACTCATCAACAATGACGTCATGACACACTTTGAAATTAACACCCAGTATTTCATCTGTAATCTGTTTTGAATTTGTAAATTTGGCAAATAAAGTACCACATACAGCTAGAGGGCACTTCTTAAAATCTGCGCATCTGCGCTTCATTTCTGCTACGTGATACGATTCTTTTGTAGTCAATTCGTTTTTATGCACAGTAGCATACATTACTTTCTGTTCAGATATTTCAGACATTTTTAACATTTTCAGTTTTTATATCCTTGATTGAGAATGTTATCAAAATGTTGTTTACCGCCTGTCGAGAGCCAGTCTGGTTGTGTATTTTTAAGATTTATTACATTACTCAAACGAAGATGTTAAAGAGGACATATTTAGACACATAATTAATTAGTGAGAATAGAACAGCAACTATTTATTTCAGACCCATAATTTCTGGCTGAAATACTTTCGAGATATTCTCGACAATTAATTTGTTATCCTTTTACTGTTTTAGCACAGTCTAGTATATACAGTCGCGAAGCTGAATACGTAGTAAATATGCAAACATTAGATAGTTGCTCACCACTAGGATCGCTAATATCGCCTCATTACAGGCAATGTAGAATAGTACCTTCACAGTCTATTGTTTCTAGCACCCTCAAAACTCAAGCTTCGTGATTGTATATAGTAGACTGTGGTTTTAGTGTGTTCTGCAGTTTTAATTCTAACCTAATATGCTCATTTTTCTTCCTGTCTATCAAAGAGTTTCCCGCTAAAAATTTAGAAAATTTTATTTCAGCGGCCTCGGTTCTTTTTGTAATCTCTTTTCTCAATTTTCTCAATGACAGAGTCTCAATGCCATATGACAAACCAGGTAACGTCATCATTTTACAAAATTCTTATAGAGTATCTTTACTAATTTTCATTCCCAATGTTCGATGTACTGACCTATCTTGTTTTCTATTCCGTCATTATTTTCGTATATCATATTGGAATCCAGGTATTTAAATATGTGCATGTTATACAATTTTATTATTCAATGAAATTTTGACTCATAAGTTATTGCTTGAAATCCTAAATGAATCGATTATTATTGAAAGGTCACATGTCCACTTTTTTGACAAATTGAGTTATGACACCATTATATTCTTCTTAGTGCAGCGCACCGTGTGCTGAAGAAAAAACACACATAGGCTATTTGGACTCTATCGAATGTTACAGTGTAAAGAAGTTTCCGTTTAGTATTGAAAGGGCACGTGTTCAGGACATGTGACCTATCAGTAACAAACTCTCTTCTTTTTCCATCATTTTTTGCATGATGTACAATATAAAATCTCATGATTCCATTCTTGTTTACAACAGTTAAAAAATGGCCCGTAGTTGAATCATTAGGAAAAGAAGTGCTTAAAGTTCAGAAAATATACTTTTAAATTTCACAGTATTTAGTGACGGGTTTTGATGCTGAGTCCCCGGGTAGACCTGCAGTGGTTGCATATGAATATATTTATGGAGTAATGACACACACATTCAAGTTACTGCATAGAACTAATGCGATGTATCCTAATGACTTGAAACTACTTTAAAGTAAATCATATTATGGAAAAGTTCCAACAAATAAGAAGAAAGTTGAAGATGTCAGCCAAGTTATGCAGTATGTACTTCCTGAATATCTTCAATTTTATGAAGAAATTCCCCAGTAGCCGATATAAGAAAAAAAACACTGAAGATGTCCCGTATTGACTGCCTCCAATAGCTACTGACACATTGTCTATCACTTCATATACGTTTTCATTAGGACATTCTGGGACTCCAAAAACAACGACATTGTCTCTACGTGAGTACTGTTGCAGTTCACCTATTTCCTACTTCAACAATTCGTTCTCCTTCGTTAGATTCCTGATTTCTTCTTTTGCTGACTTCAGCTCCTCGCTAAAGACATCAAATTTACTCGAAATAAATTCTACGGATTTCTTGAGGTCACTCACTTCCGCGTTAATGAAAGATTTGAACTCCTCAAACATTTTCTTCTTCATAGTATTGATGATAACACTATGATCGTCCGCCACTTTTTTTTCCTCGGATGTCGATGCGTCGCTTTTGTTGTTCCCTGTTTGCTTCCTAACCATTTTCACTTTTATGACACTCTGGGAGTGTTAGAAACACACGTCTGGCCTTCACTGTTGCTCGAACTATGACTAAAAACTTCAGAGGAAGTGTTTAATGAAGAAACTTAAAAGCTTTTATGCTTTTAAATTGCTTTATTTCACAAAAAAAAATATATATATATTGCCGTAGCAAAATAATGTTCTTAACGGTTATATTCTTAAATATATGTTAGTCAATAATAGTTAAAACTCATTTAAGAACATAAAAATTCATGTTTTAATCATTGTTTATTATTGAAAGGGCACAAGTCCATCATAAATATTATTTCTTTACAGTTAAGATTTAGTGATGTTACCATTAATTTATGCATGTAAATGTAACTTTATGAAGGGTAGCTGTGAATATATTGAATAAGCAGTCGCGGACAGCCGATGAGGGGTGGTCCTCCAGCTTGGGGGTTGGGCGAAGGGCTAACAACCCATCACCGTAAAAAACAGCTTGTTACGAATCCTTCAGATAAGCCTCGGAATGGGACTGATTCTCTGGCACGACCACAGCAAAACATTAAATCCAGACGTTTGAGATGGGCAGGGCATGTAGCACGTATGGGCGAATCCAGAAATGCATATAGATTGTTAGTTGGGAGGCCGGAGGAAAAAAGACCTTTAGGGAGGCCGAGACGTAGATGGGAAGATAATATTAAAATGGATTTGAGGGAGGTGGGATATGATGATAGAGAATGGTTTAATCTTGGTAAGGATAGGGACCAATGGCGCGCTTTTGTGAGGGCGGCAATGAACCTCCGGGTTCCTTAAAAGCCAGTAAGTAAGTAAATGTAACTTTACACCTCTGTCGTCGAATATAAAATATCTGATTACACTACAAAGAACCTTAGCAAAATAAACAGTTTTCTGCTTCTCCTGTAAAATTGACAAAAGTGGACATGTGACCTTTCAAAAATAACCGGTTCAAATATTATACAGTTTTTAATTTCATCTACAGAAATATTCATATTCAAATCACTGACTACTTTGACAAATTTAAAAGGAGTTAATTACAAATGATTCCCATTTTCATTCAGGCTAATGATGACCTGGTAAAATAGAATTTATTAAGGTTGAAATTGTTCTATAGCACGTTCGTTGTAACTGCAATGGCCTTTCCTGTCTTAGTTGAAGGAGCGACACCGTCTCGACTCATTTCATAAATAAATTTAATTCGTTTCACTAAATAGGCCCACTCAAAAGATGGCACAACATGAAACATATCATTTAGCCATTGATCGATTCAGTTAACCATCTATGATATATTTGGAAACCAGAACATATTCAGCATAAGTTAGAAGTTAGTAACTCACCGAGTTAAACGAAATAAATTGCGCAATCCCGCGTTCTCTTTGATCGTAAAGAGTAACGTATATCGCTAAAAAGATTAAGTCCATTACCGTCTGCTTTTATTGAGTAATTAAAAGAAATAAATCCATTTAAAAAGCGTTATTTTAATTATGATATTAATAAATTTTTAAAACACGTGTTGGCAGGAGAGAATCTAAATTAACATCTACACACCACCTACAGACATTAATTTAACGTCAGGCACCTTGCCAGAAAAATATTTTAAGGGGAGACTACTTCATACCTGTAGGTGATTGCATGAGTTTGTGTCAGTAACCTTTCATTAGAAAGTTCAAATTTATTTATGCTCTCCTCTGCGGAAAACCACAGGTGTAGAACTAAAATAGAAAGGAGCAATCCAGTTAACCTTAGCCTACACTCGATGTGCCAATTGCACTACTCCAGATTGACACAATATATTACCGATCATTATTATATTAAAAGGTTCGAGAAATATCACGAATTTTACTATGAAGTGTCGTAACATAACTTACTAGTATACACAATACTGTACATAGTTCTGGGATTGATAAAGCATATCCACGAGGACCACGCACTGTTGACTAGAAGCGAGTGCGAGATAGAGGGGCCTAATGTTTTTTTTTCTTTTTCAATCGAGTTAGGGCAAATAATGGTGATGATGTTTGTAATAATAATAATAATAATAATAAATTTAATTTATTGGTCTGACCCAATATTTTGGGTTTGCCCTGCGACACAGAATAGCTCATAATAAAATTTAAAATGAAAAATTATATAAACAGGTTTCAGACAAAAGTGATTAAGACATAGGAAAAAAAAAAGAACCAAGTATAATTTATATTGAATGAACGCCATAAAGATGCAGACGAAATATCGCCACAGAAAATTTTTTAATGGTTGTGACGATGGCATAATAGTAATAATAAAAATAGTAATAATAATAATAATAATAATAATAATAATAATAATTTTATTTATTTATTTATTTATTTATTTATTTATTTGTTTGATTGTTTATATTTAATGTGCTATACAACAGCCAGTGGCCAATTACAGTTCAGCACAAATATAACAAAAACATAAAACAAAAATAATTACACATAAATACAATTACAATTAATTACAATAATGACGATGAATGGATAAATAATAGATGACTTTAAAATACATAACTAAGAATACTATGAGACAATGATAATTGAGTATAAGGCCTAAAAGAATACATAAATGACAAATAATAATAATAATAATAATAATAATAATAGTAATAATAAATTTATACAGGATGTTTCCGAGATGGTGTTACAAACTTTCAGAGATGATGGCGAAGGTCACATGTATCAATTTGAGATAAGGAACCCTGGTCCGGAAATGACCGAGTCGAAAGTTACAAGCAAAAATAGTTCTGTGGAAATGAAATAATTTGATTCCTCTGTACGCCTTATTTATGTGTAGGCCTATTTATCTATACATCTTACACATACTGTATTCATCTGACGTTGTTTACGTTGTCAACTTACAGTATTCTATTCAGTGCTCTGTCTGAGGGATGGGGACAGGAAACTACACTAAAGCAATGCAGATAGCGTAATGTGTAACGGACATGGTCGGTCCTGATATGCACGTCTGTAGACAGCAGTGTATGTGTACAGTGTCCAGTCGATCAGTCCTAGTGAAATGGAGGAGTACACGAGAGCGGAATAAGCAGACCTGATTTTCGAATACGGATGAGCCAATGGGAACAGTAGGCAAGCTCACAGATTGTATCGGGCCAATTTCCAAGTAGGAGACATCCGGCCCATACCATTTTTCCACGACTGTTCCAAAAGTTAAGGGAAGGAGGGCACGTGATGCCAAATTACAATTCCATTTCCACACAACTATTTTTGCTTATAACTTTCGACTCAGTCATTTCCGGACCATGGTTCCTTATCTCAAATTGATACATGTGCCCTTCGCCATCATCCCTGAAAGTTTGTAACACCACCTCGTAAACACCCTGTACACAGATTTCTAATGTTTACACATTATTATTATTATTATTATTATTATTATTACTATTATTATTATTATTTCTTCCTCTGTCTGTAAGCAATGTAACAAATTCGCTGGGTTGTACCCGAATAAGCATTTCAAGACAGATAACAGCCCCTTCTTTTTACCATTTGTAAGTACAGCAGTGAGCGATACAATAGCCACAATAGGTGCTGATCATCTACTGTGAAGCAAGCTATGGAAATGTGATTGGTGAATGAAAAACACTAACTTAAAGACATAATGTCTTCTTTGTGTATGCATGTGTACCCTTGTAAAATGTGAAATGTACGGAAGTTTCTTTTAACCCAAGAATTTTGCACTAAATAAATGTTGATTCTTATATTATTGACATTTTTTAACAAACAAAAAAGCCTATTTTTTATTTCAAAGAGCCTAAATAAAGGAATATAAGAGCCTATTTTAGGCATTTAAATGCCACTTTTTAGGGCCTAAAATACCGCTCTCTAATTATAACTTAGACTGTACATATGTCTATGACGTACATAAAACAAACGTACAATGCGTGTCAAGTTTACTTGGATTATTCGTCTTCTATAAAATGAAGAGTCATAACCAGGGAACGGATTTATATGGACTAAAAATATATGAAATATGTAAATATATATGTAGTTATTTTTACCAAAATATGGAATTAAATATGGATTTTTACCAAAATATGGAATTAAATATGGACTTAAAATTATAAAAAAATTACTATGTACGTTAAATATTGGTACATTTTAATCAAACTAAACAAAAAATATAATGGACGTACCTTATCTTCCAATGTAGTTTCAACAAAACACAATTTTTATTGTCTGTTACCATAACAATAGGTTACAAACATTTCTTTCAAGTGCTGAAAAGTGAATCTTCTTCTATTGTCTCTGAGGATAGATTTATACTGACTAAAAGAGCGTTCGACGTCACAAGAAGTAACTGGTACATAATTCAATTTCACAATGTCTGCTGGGGATAAGTCCAAGTTAATCTTCACTGTTGATTCACCACTCATCACAGCAACAACCTTTTGTAGTTCTTCATATCCAGGGTTTTTTGAAAGTACAGTGTCCACCTTAGCTCTTACTGCATCTGCAACTTTACCTCTACCACGATTCAGTTGTTCCACAGTACTATTTATAATTTCAAAACTTTCAGATAGTGAAAGGTGCCTATTTTGGAGACTTTTGAGCGTTTTTATGATGCATGAAAATGTATGCTGAATGTGAGCTAAGTCATTCTTCACACTTATGTCACAGGTAACTGTTTTCGCAGTATCAATTGAGACTGCATCTTCAGAGTCCAATGCAAGGAGAACATTGTTAATAGAGTCTATATGTTCGGCATAATATTCAACTGCTTCTAGCCATGTACCCCATCTAGTTAAAATTGGCTTTGGTGGCAATGGAATTTCAGGGTACATTTCTTTCAACACGTTAACTCTACTGGGAGCTTTGAGAAATACTTTTTTCACTGATGAAATCAACAAATCTACTTTAGGGAAATTGTCTCTGACCACTTCTGCCACACGATGAAATGCATGCGCCACACAAGTAAAATGAGTCAATTTAGGATATACAACAGATAATGCTTGTCCAGCTTTGACCATATAAGGGGCAGCATCGCTAATAAAGAATAACACATTATCGTACATAATACCCTTTGGCCACAGGATACCCATAGCTTCGTTGAACAGTTTAACTATAGTTTTGTTATTGCACTTTTCTAGAACAACACAATGTAAAAGAATTCGTTCAGAATATTGTTCACTTAACAAACCGATAACTACATTACCAACAAGTCTACCTTCTTTGTCGGGAGTCTCATCAATGGAAACCCAAATTGAACTATCTTTAATTTCATCTCTTATCTTCTGTATTGTCTCATCGTAGATGGATGGAGCATACGTCTTCCTAAGTGTTGACTCATCCGGGATTGTATGTTGAGTATATTTTTCAAGGAATTCCCTGAAGACCTTATTCTTTAGTTTGTAGAGAGGAATATCAGCAGAGATGAGAGAACGGCACAGGTCGATGTTAAACTCAGATCTTACATTCGATGTTGTTGGTTGTGTTAAAAACAATTGTCTCTGCTTGGAATTTAGTTGTTTGTTGGCCTGATGTTTACTAGTTGTAATGTGTTGTTGCACCAGGAACTTTTGTGTAGATGATACTGCACACTGACACAAATTACAAAATAATATTTTATTGTCAGTTGATAAACCATCTTCTTTAAATTCTGAAATGTAACTTGTTAGTTTTGATTTTAAATTGACTGAATGACGTACTTTTGGCATATTTACCATCTTTATAGTATGATTTACAAAACTGAACCTATGTGTACTCTGACTGGCATTTAACTGTTGAGCTGCACAACTGAAGTCTGTTAAAAATTTTAAATTAAATTAATACAGTTTTGTAACTTGCTTTCCCATTGTTGATAGGACTGCTAATTTTCAAATAACTCTGATGTTAAAGGGATTACTGAACATGTGTTTAAATCTCTATTGTTGAAATGTATTTTTAAAAGTTAATGGAATTTTGTTTTGTTTTATTGTTAAACCTAATATAATATGGACTGTTTTATATGAAATATGGAAAATATATGGAAATTAACGAAAATATGTACTAAACTCTAAAATATGGAAAAATATGGAAAATAAAAGTAGGATTTTTCAACCCTACACATTGTGAAACATAAAGATAATGCAAAATATAAATTATATTAGCTTTATAAGTAAATATGTATTTACATATAAATCCTTTCCCTGGTCATAACTATTAGACTCACGCTAAACACTGATTTGTTGATTGCGGAGCTATAAGGTAGCAGAGGAAGGTATCGATAAATTACTCGACGATTAAACATTGGCAGTTAATCAAGGAGGTTACATTATCTTGATCGCGTCGCCCCTTCTACTGAAGGAACACAGCCTACTGCTGTTAAAAAAATATAAAACGAGTTTAAACCCTGCATGGTATAGCGGAACTATGCAGTTTATAAATGGATGGAGAGTTGGAACAGATGTTAGGCACCACTAGGCAGGACAACACCCCAGTCCTCGCCAGACCTGTTTTAACTCTGTAATTTATAGTAATTTAAACGGCGAGTTCCCGTTATAGTGTATAATACTGGCTGACTACTACGCTTACCATACTACGAGCACCGGTTCAGAGCGTCCCGATCTTTAGAGACAACTTAACATCGATATGTAGTCTATGCAAACAACAGTCCGAGTGCGTTCGCGTCACGATATTGACATGACGAGAGTGCGACATATGTGTGCATGTATTTATTCACATTGCAAATGGTAAATACCCAATGGTAGTGGTAACTAATTACGCCCAATAATGACAATTAATAATAAACACAATAATAAATACAATTGATAATAATAAGGGCCTACTAATAATAATTAATACTCACTCACTTACTGGCTTTTAAGGAACCCGGAAGTTCATTGTCACCCTCACATAAGCCCGCCACTGGTCCCTATCCTGAGCAAGATTAATCCAGTCTCTATCATCATATCCCACCTCTCTCAAATCCATTTTAATATTATCTTCCCATCTACGTCTCGGCCTCCCCAAAGGTCTTTTTCCCTCCGGCCTCCCATCAACACTCTATATCCATTTCTGGATTCGCCCATACGTGCTACATGCCCTGCCCATCTCAAACGTCTGGATTTAATGTTCCTAATTATGCCAGGTGAAGAATACAATGCGTGCAGTTCTGTGTTGTGTAACTTTCTCCATTCTCCTGTAACTTCATCCCTCTTAGCCCCAAATATTTCCCTAAGAACCTTATTCTCAAAAGCCCTCAATCTCTGTTCCTCTCTCAAAGTGAGAGTCCAAGTTTCACAGCCATACAGAACAACCGGTAATATAACTGTTTTATAAATTCTCACTTTCAGATTTTTTGACAGCAGACTAGATGACAAAAGCTTCTCAACCGAATAATAACAGGCATTTTCCATATTTATTCTGTGTTTAATGTCCTCCCTAGTGTCATTTATATTTGTTACTGTGCTCCAAGATATTTGAATTTTTCCACCTCTTCGAAAGATAAATCTCCATAATTTCATTTCGTACAATATTCTGTTCACGAGACATAATCATATAGTCTTTTCTGGATTTACTTTCAACCCTATCGCTTTACTTGCTTCAAATAATTAATACTAATAACAATAAAAATAACAGGATAATATTAACAAGGAGCATCCTAAATTAAATGGAGCACGATCACTTAAAATAACATTTAAAGTCGGCCTAAATCTAATTTGTATCTTAACCCTAAGTTCGAACTAAAACCCACGAGTATGATATGTTCATACATACATGCACAAGTACCTTTCAGCACTACACTCATTTCGCTGCCAACTCACTCACTGCACTGGAACTACGACACATTTCACTGAAACTATCCTGATTTCATTAACACTTCAAAAACATTTCACTGTTCAAATACTTGGCTCTACCACTATACACTATAAAACTTCACTGACACAAACACACTTCACTGACACAACACAATTCACGGACACAGTACACTTCTTCACTGATACAACACTTCAAATAACAAAACATCAATTAATAATAATCCGTGGCGCTACAGCCTGTGAAGGACCTAGACCGACCAGCCGGCTGCTGGCCTCACGCCCACATGCCGAAGCAGAGGTGGACGATCATCCAACCAGAATGGAGGTATCGTGTGGTCAGCATGATGATCCCCCCCCCCCAGCCGTTATAGCTGGCATTCGCAACCGGATTTCGTTACCTATCGTAGCTCCCCAAGCGCATCTGGGTGGGCACCGGTCTCATACACTGGCCGAAATTTAATGAGAAAATTTCTTCCCCCATGAGGACTCGAACCAGCGTGCGTTCCGTAACGCGAGTCCTAGGCAGATGCCTTAGACCACGACGCCCTTTAAATAGTGTGCATAATAGGCTATACTATCGTCTATTAGTAAAGTCCTTAAGGGTAGGCAGGTGAGATTTTCGAACAAAACTGAAGAAAAAATGAAATTTTTTTTTTTTTTTCCATTTTTATTATCTTTATTTTCATATTCCGATGTTAGTTTTTGATTTTGTGCCCTTAAAAGTATGAAATTAAAACCAAGATAACTGTATTACTATATTATTCCCATAATAAAATAATGCTTATTATTTATATACCTTCTCTGAACATATAAGTAAATAAAAAGAAATATTGAAAATTTCTTACAATATGGTGCATGGAGCATTTTATATCAAACGATATAAAGTTTTATAAAATTATTAATATTTACAGAACTATTGTACTTAGAAAGTTGAAACTTGGTATGTCCATTACTAATAACATAAGTTACACAGAATCCATGATCAATTTCAAACAAATCGGATAAATTTTGTGGATTTTGAAATATTCACCTCTGCCTCCCCTTAAGTCTACTTTTAGATACATTTTTGGTTATTGGTAAAGCCTTGAGTAAGTCTGCAGGTAAAGTATTCCAGTCCTTTATAGTGCGATTGAGAAAAGAAAACTTTCCAGTGTCCGTGCTCTGTCTTCTTCCCCTCAATTTATGTGAGTGGTCGTTTCTTGAAGAGTAAGCGGCTGCAACCTATTTTTTATTTCTTTCCAGGCAGGCTCACCTCTATGGAAGGAAATCAATCTAAATTATTTAATAATAATAATAATAATAATAATAATAATAGTAATAATAATAATAATAACAGTAATAATAATAATAATAATAATAACTTAATACCTGTTATTGTCAATTAAGCATGTTTCTATAATTACAAGTCGTTTTCTTCATCTTAAAGTTTGCTCCCTTTTGTAGTATGCGTTTGGGTTTATGTATTGTGCCCTACACGTAAAATATTCAATCTATCGGAGATAAAGAAAGTAGTACTGCCGTAAATTTTCAAAAATAGAGCACACGCAATGTACGTAGGTCTAAAGCGCACCCCATAACCAAAGATGTAGAAAGTGAAATAAAATTATGAGCAGGTGTCTCTATAATATTTTCATAATAAATCGACATATTCAATTGTGAATGTGAAATAAAGTTTATTGTAATTATAATTACCGTACGCTATAACTTACATGCGAATAGGTCTAACCTACATTTTTTGGAGAATTCCCAATTTTATGCAAAACATAATAGGCCTAGGCCTAAGGCGCATCTCTATTTTTAACAGTCAATGATTACAAAAAGGTGCGCCATATAACTTAGGACTAGTCTATTCCGAAATATAGGCCTACAGTAGTCCTATTTTTATCGGCATTTACAACTGCAGACTGCATTCAGGTTTCAACTTCAGTTCCGCAGTCCCATAGTCTTCTTCTGAAACTCATTAACCTCCTACACATAAATTTTTCCTGCCAATTCTAACAAATTCTCCCAGTTCTCAGCCTCTTCCAATATAATTTTGTGACTACTGAAATGCTCTGTCAGTTGTAACCAACAAACTCAACTTTGAATATTGTAGCTGTCAGTGGCTAGACATTCTAGTTTTATTTTCAAATTCTCTATTACCGTGCAAACCCTGTTCAATTAGGAAGGACGTATTACACTATACAATTCTGTCGGATTGTTCCGATCAAGTCAAAAGGTCAACCCCGCCCCTTTTAGAATGATAAAGGTGATAGTGTCCGAAAATGTTAATTTGCAGGTTGTAGCATTTGTTAACATGGTTACAATCTCAAAATAGAAAAAGGACGGGAAGAGGGGAGTTTAGTAGAGGGAGGGGAGGGGGTTTGTAACGAGAATCACTTGCTCATTGTAACGTCCAGAGTGTGTTGCTAAAATTTGCAACGGTTTTATACGCTGATTACATCCAATTAATCAACGTGATGTCCAACCACCAGTAGTGGCTTTCAAATGAAATCGAAACCCGGGTGAAGAGGGAAAAGCAGGGAGGTGTGGGGGTGTATATAGCTGCTGAGGGCAAGGGTGTGAGGGGAGAGATCTAAACCTATCGTCATCGACCAAAACAATCGAGACAAATGGTGTAACGAAGGGAATTGGAAAGGATTTGAAAATGAGTTAGAAATCGATTTGAGTTTGTGAGGACGTTGAAGGTTTAGAAATCGCCGGCATCAGAGAGGGGATGAGGGGGCTAGGAAGGGTTTTATTTAGAAAGGTTTTTGGGGGTAGAATGCTTGTGGCTTTAGGTAGGCTATGTTAAGAGTAGTGGTACAGGAAGGATGATTGTGCGTGGGAAGGGGTTTTTTGGAAGGGAATTGCAGGGAAGGTTTTATGTAGGCCTATATAATCTTCCCTTTGGGACAATTGCGTTTATGTTCCGTAGCTTTCATTCTTCCCTCCTTTCTCACATTATACCCATTTCCCCGTCTCTATTTTCGTAGCAATATAATCAGCTATCACCTTGTTGACAACCAATTAAACAAAATACTACCACAGTCTATATACGCCAATGTAATTCGTGCATATCCATCCACAGTACCGGCCTGGTATTGTAATCAATACAAAAGTGATTGTGGGTAGAATTGAAGTCCCCTTGTGTAAAGTTAATGAAATTTTTTTCTGCTTTTGGAGGGAGGTTTGTGTAACCGTCTACCTCCCCTGTTATAAAAATTGGTGAGTTATTTCCTCCAGTAACAAATACGATATACCGCTAATTTCAACAGCCATCAACCAACGTGATAGCACTGTTTTCGGAAACCTGCTGCTGTGCATTATAAACGTATTTCTTTTTCATCGCATTAAGTCATACATCACCTAACATTCGAAACGATTGCAATTGTTTAATATCTCTCTCTTTCACCCCTTCCCCCCCCCCTTTCCCTGTCTCGTATAGAGCGGCTGAAACAACAGTTTTGATTGCAGTATTATAACGGGCACAAACAAGTTTTTATTTACAACTTTGCAAAATATCGCGTTTGTTTGTTTGTTTGAAACGTGTTACGAAATACGATACTTGCTGGGTCGACTGACAGGAAATAAACCTCGTATTCGTCATGGGTAATTCCTGGGCATAAAATTGCTTGAATTATACACAGCAAAGCGAACTATTTATACAACCTCTCTCCTCACATACACTACCTGTAACATTAAACAAAACAGGAGTCAATTTTCTACAGCAGGCTCTAATTTTTGTGAATTTTCTACGAATAGGGTTGCTAAAACTTAAGTCCCTGAATACCAGGAGTGTCCCATTTTGAACTTACTATAACTTACATAAAAATTGTTGCGGCAGAATAGTCGAAGAAGACCGAAAATCCCGGATTAGCCTAGTCAATTATTTACCTCATTTTAAAAATAACGTGAAATATAGTAAAAAATAATTATTTTAAAAACAGCACACGGTGAATTTACATGAATTTCTCCTCAATAATAGGTTTACAATAGTCTTACTGTATCCCAAAAATTTAAGCTATTAGCACAAAATATTTATATAATATTTAAAACATTTAAATAGTAAAGCTCTTAAAACTACAGCATACACAAGATTACTAAAGCATCCTTTTTATTCAATTAAAGAATTTTTAAATTTTAATTCATGTAATATTAATATGTAATTGATTTTAACAATATACTATGTACTACGTACACGTACCTACCATCCATTCCCTCCCACCGAACATCCTCATACTCATCTTATTTCACTATGGTTGTTCCTCGATTTTGGAATTCCCTACCGAATAATGGCAGTGACTGTCAGACAGCAAAGCAATTTAAGAATAGACTAAGGAAATATTTTTCAAGCAATTCTCGTTAAAAATAAGAGTTGTTTCAAGTTTCTCAATGTTTAATGGTTATATATATATATATACACATCACAGGATAAATACTTAAATTATATTATTATTATTATTATTATTATTATTATTATTATTATTATTATTATTATTATCATTAGTACTATTTTTTATCCATATTTTTTATTATTGACTCGCATTACTTATCTAACTTTCATTATTTACTTCTATTTTCATTGTTCACTTTCCTGTTGTTTTACGATCCATTAATGTAATAACTACTGTAAGAAAATTGTATTCAATTAGAATAAGAGTCTGGCTGGGCGGAAGAGAAGGTCTACTGGCGTTAGCTGTATCAGATTAAATAAATTATTATATTATTACTACTAGGCTACTATATTACTACTACTACTACTACTACTATTATTATTATTATTATTATTATTATTATTATTATTATTATTATTATGTACTGCTTTTTAAATACTGACTTTGTCAACTGCCTGCATAGTGCCTAAAGACAATTAATAATTTATACAATGCTACAATCCCTACATTGCATCAATATAGCTTAGGGCCTATTTCATTCCGTTCATTAGCCTAATTCCATTAGTTTACTCTAATTCTCTATGTGATATTATAAATAACTTGTAAGTTATATAGGCTACTTACGAGCGATCACAGTCACTTCCTGAAATTCATTGCAACTTTTTATTAGTTCGGCCAACTTTGATGAGATTTTCAGAGTATGTTAAGAATTGATTCAGTAATAATAATAATAATAATAATAATAATAATAATAATAATAATAATAACAACAACAACAATATGAAGAAGAAGAATAGCCTAATAATTTTAAAGATAACTTATATTTTCCGCATTTATTAACATTTGACTCCCCCTTATTGAATGTAATATTAATTGAAATTCATATGTTTGAGTATGTTGTACAGGAAGGTCAGAACAAATTTTAGACGAAAATGTAAAATTGCACATAACTTAGGCCTACATCCTTTATTTAGGTTTCTTATCTAGTGAGGCTTATTTTTTGCGCTTTCTTCTTGTTTTGTACGTCACAGGCCTATGCAGTTCCAATAGATGTTTTGCAGAGGCAACTGTAGTCAAAAATGAATATTTTACTGTGGAATTGGAGCAAAAGAAATATGAATTCACGATAAAACATCATAACTCCTCACAAATCCTATCTGCACCACGACGGGATTTGAACCCGGTAGCTTAACGTATAAAATTAACATTCTGGCCAATAGACTAGCAGTGCTTCTAACGAAATATATATAAATATAAACATGTTGATAAAACTAAGGTTGCAAATAAAATAAAACAATAAAACGACAGAATACTAAATAGTAATATTGAAGTAGTTCAACTGTTCTCCCGACAGATGTCGATAATGTTCCAAAAGGCGGGACTCTTGGGAAAGGGGGGGGGTGTAGTATAAGGTTGGGCTAGGCCTAGGGGGTTGGTTGGGTGAGCTATGAATGAATGAGGGGTGGAGCAACATGGGGGGAAGAAAAATGGATTCTGCCAGACATGTCTAGTCCATCAAATAACACAAAGCTATCATGGCTTCCAAAAATGATGGCTGTTTATCCCAATTCAAATCACTTTATTGGTGAGAATAATGCAAAAATATTGCATACTTCTGTATAAACCTTCACACGAGTGGAACATACGACTTAAAACACTTTAGCTGTCCTAGGTTTGTACTTTTTAGTGATAATTAATTAGGAAATAAAAAAATATTTCGAAGAAAAATTGATGTAAGTTCAAATATATTTTGTATAACAAGTAATATATACCGTGTTTTAGTAAATATTAAATACCAATAGATTTTTCTTGCAACTGTGTATTTTATTTTATATATCCTGGATTTCCTGGCTAATCGCCTCCAAAATCAATTAGAAAATAATTTAGAATAATTTCAAGGAAAAATTGTTCGATATCGATCCCGGGACCTCTGGTTGAACGTACCAGCGCTCTATCAACTGAGCTACCCGGGAACTCCACCCGACACCGTCTCAACTTTTCCCTTTCCTTTTACGTTCAACCCTGCTTCACCTGAAAGACTAGATTTGCATAATATATACGTCACTGTGTACGTTAACAGAAAACCACAATTCCAAGTCGCACAGAGATTGTGTGCACTCGATGTGGGTCTCTGGCGTTTCGTCAGCCCACGTGAGTTGTGTGGATATAAAGGGAAAAGCTGAGACGGTGTCGGGTGGAGTTCCCAGGTAGCTCAGTTGGTAGAGCGCTGGTACGTTCAATCAGAGGTCCCGGGATCGATACCCGGCCCCGGAACAATTTTTCCTTGAAATTATTCAACTCTGATTTACAGGGAGCTTTACCTGAAAGACTAGATTTGCATGAAATAATTTAGCTTAATGTTTCTTATTTAAAATTCACTTTTCAGCCTCGTGCAACAATTTGTTATGCACTATTAATTCATGAATAACAGAATTTGTTTTACGTAGGCCTATCTAATATTTTACTGCTCTACAAAACAGAATTGAGCATTCCAATTACTTTCCATTCATAATTTATTTCATCTTTAGGCCTATTTGAAAATTTAAATAATAATAATAATAATAATAATAATAATAATAACTTAATAATAAGACTATAGTAATAACATTATTATAATTAATTATGAGCTCTAACATGTTTTCAGGTTTTTTTTAATGTATAGTAGTACAATTTGTTAATATTTTAACAAACGAAAATAGAGTTGTCATAAATAACGCCAGGATATTTTGATAAATTTAATTCCAGGAGTGAAATTCTGGTATACAAACAAGATCAGTAATTTTACATTTAGTTCTAACGAGAAGATAAATCTAAAAAAGCAGTATTACATGACTCCAAACGTTCTAAACAAAGCATACAACTGACTGTAATGATACAATCTTTCCGATCGTAATCGCAAGTAATCCAGTGTACTAAGCTGAAATAGACATCGCGGACTGATATTGTTTTTTTTGTAATACTGTTCATATTGTGTCACCCCCCTTTTTTTCAGAATAGAGGGGTTAGTTTCTGTATATATGAGAGGGATTTTGACATTTTGCCTGTGTTTTTAGAGGGTTGGACAGGGAGAGAAAGGGTGAACCAATCTATCTCTGTTATTCAGATAGGTTCTGACAGAACTCCCATCTAGCGATCCTGACTAAAAACACGGGCAGGATATGACATGGTTGCTATGTGTGTGTGTATGTGTGGACGCTATACCAAATGGAAAGAGAGAAAGAGATATGAAAACAGAGAGAGCGAGAAAGTGAGAGAGGATAGAATAGAAAAAAGAAAGAAAAGAGAGAAAAAAGAGTTATGAGTCGGGTTTATCGGGTGTGAACTGAAATGGCCGAAGCCTACGTAACCGCAGGCACATGATGAATCATTTGCAGGTTCAACACATATATGCCTTTGTATGAATGCACATCTACATAGCCCACCTATAACGAAAACTGAAATACAGTAAAGTTGATAGCTAAACTTAAATACCGCTAGATTCAATCAGAAATTACTTTGAAAACAAGCATTCGATGTTGGAGAGTTGTAGAGTTGCATTGTGTCGTCTACAGGTAGACATCCAAAAGAGGAAGAATGTAAATTAGACTATCACATTGCCTCCCATGCTGTGGTATGAGCATAACTGGCTAACTGCTTAATATTGAATACGTGTCAATAAATTCTAAAGTAATAACAGCTTAGGCCTACTGCAAACATTCTCATGGGAGCAGATAAAAAATGTATTTATTTTTCTTCCATCATGTTAATAATGTCGAAACAAGTGCTTACACAAATTTTCGTCACTTAAGCGTAATTACGAAGGCCGTCCAGAAAATAATTTTGCTTGGGGCCGTTTACGGAAAGAAAACACAATTTCATTGAACAATTTATTGGAACAGATACAGCAAATGTTGAGCTATTTTTCAACATACTCCCTACCGGAATTGAGATATTTGTCATACCACGGGATGAACTTTTGTATTCCTGTGTCATAGAAGTCTGTTGCCTGGGATCGCAACCAGTGTGTGACATCCGTCTGTACCTCTCTGATGATTCCACGGTATGACAAATGTCTCAATTCTGGGTGGGGAATAGCTCAACAGTTTGCCATATCTGTTCGTATAGAACTTTGCATGGAATTCTCGAACAGTCTTAATCTCTGTTTCTCTATCAAAGTGAGAGTTCCAGGTTCACAACCATACAGAACAACCGTAATAATAATAATAATAATAATAATAATAATAATAATAATAATAATAATAGAAAAAGAGAATTTTTCTCGTTATGGTATTGCAGGATTCCTGCACGGAAATATATGTATTTCGGTATATCATAGTAATGATTTTGTATTTGTAAAGTTTCTAATTTATATTATTCGGCCGAGGAAAATATCTTAGCCCCAAATAGGCTATTTTCCCAAGTAGGGCCTACCCTATTCTGTCAAAATGTACAGTATAACTTGTAACAAATTATTGAGGAAAGATACTAAATATTGCCTGACTTTTACGTACTATTCAGAAATAGTCATTTTTAATTGGTTCATTTCATGGCGTTTTATCAATTCCAATGGTTGTCTAGCGTCTGAATGAAATGAAACGAAATGAAATGAATACAGCGCCGAAACTCACCCACATTTGCTCGTAATGAGTTGAGGGAAAATCCCGGAAAGAAACCTCAACCAGGCAACTTGTCCCAACCAGAAAGTGAATCAGGGTCAGACTTGCTAACCGTTACTCCACAATGGCGGATAATAATCCGACAGAAAACGACTAATCTGAATTGTAGTGGGGACTAATTCCAATATTTAATGCGAAATAAGTAATCAAAACAAAATAATTAGGCCTACGGTATCATAAAACTAACTAAAAATAAAGTGTCTAATGCAGCGGAATTCCTCAATTGAAACTATAACTTGCAACAAAGAAATATTCTGAATATGAGGAGCTCATTTTCAAAACGTCTCTTGTCCACTTGGTAATGAAGATGAGCTTTCTGTGTCCATGTATTCTTCAAATACTGTATAACTTTACATACAACTGTCAAGATTTGGCTTCAGAACGCCCTCTAGACCACTAAAATATTGCTTTAAAAGTGACTACTGGAATCAAACTTATTATTGTAAACAGCAAAAATTGCGATAAAATAGTTCCAGCTTTGGAATAAAAAAGTCTGATGCTCCCATTTGATTCTAAATGCGCCCAATCCCTTTGGTTTCATGTCTCTTGCCTTGTCTCTTTTAGACCTAAAAACGTTTTTCGTGATTTCACACAAAGTTATGGGAATGGACAAGAGTCGTTTTGAAAACAAGCTCCTCATATATTAATAACATGTTCATTCTCAAATATGAGGGCCACAGAAGAAACATGCCTATATGACAAAGGAATGTGTTTAAAATGAATCAAATTAATGTCCGTATATTACTTGTGGGCTATATTTATCTCTACTAAGAATTCATAAATTTATTAGGACTAAATAAATAGGCCTACCGGTACTTCAAATTTGTGTGTATTTTGTTATGAGTCTCAATTACGTGACTGGAACAATGAAGGAATAAAATAATGTTGAAGTTAACAAACCCACTCATAAGGAAATCAGCTCTATTACTGGCTCTACATAAAGATTAATTTTTGGTCCTACAGAATAATCTGTTATGGTATCAATGGTTATTAGAGGAAAAACATAACATATATTTTGTAAGTCAAAAAATTAATCTTTACGTAGATTCTTTGCTCAATAGTGCATAATACTGTGAAATCTCGGCCTCCAACTCACTCAATTGAGTGCGCTCCTTGTATAATGACAGTTGTCTTAATATAACTTAAGCTTATGTCAACATATATTATAGTCTATGTCGAACACAAAGGAAAAACACTAGAGGAGAAGGATTCGACCCGGTGCTGTGGACTGAACTTCGGCGTAGCTCAGTGGTTAGAGCACTTGATAGGCCCTACGTAAAACAAAGGACCCGGGTTCGATCACCTGCGCCGGAACAAATTTTTCTCCTCTCCACTCTGAATTGAACTTTTTTCATTGTTTGTGAATTATGGAAACCATGACGTTTCGAAGGTCCGTGTAATCTTCCTTTTTTGCTGAAAAAGAGGAGACAGAAGTGACTTGGTCATTGGTGCTTTAAAAACGAATGGCCACATGAATGACTCAACAAGTGAGATAGATAGAAACTTTCGACACATTGAGATCTCTATTATTTCACATAGAATTTGACTCCAAAAATTCTTCAGTAGTATATCAATGCATTTATCCCCATTCAACTCATCCATTACAACAGTTTCGTATAAGTCTCATTGAAAATCTCACTAGACTTGCCAGTTCGTCTTGAAAACAGTTAGTTACGTAACAGGGAAAATGTTATATTAGCTCTTTAAAGTATGATGGCTAACGAGTATCCTGATCCCTGCAGAGCTGATAGAAGTTGCAGGGTAAGTTATTGACACACTGATGAACACCGTCACGCCCCAGGCGTTGGACGCCTGACTCTTCCTGTTTAGCATAATGCACATCCTTCACATATTTAACGGCCTGATAACAGCCGTGACTGTAGTCAAGGTATTCTGAACGAAAAGTGTTCGTTTATTGAAGGTAAAATTTATACCGGGAACTATGCACTACGCTATGCAGGAGTTGGTATTGAATGAAGCTGCTTTAAATGTCCCTTTCAACTACACGTGCTAATGAGAGAAGATAAGAGTAAGCTATAATATGAAGATAATGAAAGAAAGAGGGGATGAGAGTGACCGAAGTACGAAAAACAGAACCTAATAAGAATCGAACTCTAATCTCATCTGTTAAGAATAAATTAGATGACATAAAACTATTATTATCATCACACCATTAACATAAGCTTAATTACAATTATGTATGTCAAAACATTTCATAATAATGATTATCACACCACTGTTATCTTCAGCATTTCAAAATACAATTATCATATTTTCACCATTGCAATGACCATCCTTTCGTTGCCATCGCCATTATTATTAAAAGGTAAAGGTATCCCCGTAGCATGCCATGAAGGCATTTGGGGGGCATGAAGGTAGAGCCCCATGCTTTCCATGACCTCGGCACTAGAATGAGGTGGTGTGGTCGGCACCACGCTCTGACCGCCTTTTACCCCCGGGAAGGACCCGGTATTCAATTTTGTAGGAGGCTGAGTGAACCTCGGGCCGTTCTGAAAGTTTGGCAACGAGAAAAAATCCTGTCATCACCTGGGATCGAGCCCCGGACCTTCCAGTCCGTAGCCAGCTGCTCTACCAACTGAGCTACCCGGCCGCCCGCCATTATTATTACCTATTATAATTATCATGAGATCATTAATATCTTCATTATTTCAATCACTATGGTAAAGCTACCTAGAGAGCGCAGTCCCTAAGAGTTCGCGGTACGAATTTCAAACAGTTGGCTAAACTGATTCCTCAATCTTTTATCATAACTTATGTGTGATCTGCGTGAAATTAACAGCTTGTACCAGAATTTACAGATATAAATCTCATATATTGGAGGTAGGCTACAGGCGGTAAGAATCAAATTTATCGGTTTTTGATGTAATTTTTCAGTTTTGCTTAATTTGAATTCTGAGGAATTAAGATCTAAATTATAATTAGTCTTTATTTCGAAAGAACGATTTTCAAGCTATCATTTCATGGTTCTAATATTTTCATAGTACAACATGTGTTGCTATCTGGAGGGTTATTTTAGAATTCTTCGCATTACAACTAAGACTAGGCCTACGTATAGGCCTGCCCTACGTATAGGAGATGCAACCGAGTGTGCGCGCGCGCTCCTTCGAACACACGTGCGTTAACAATGAAATATAGTAAATAAATAGTTTTCCTTCCTATGTTGGGGTGTTATAAATCCGGGTTTTATTTCGCAATGGATTCCAGATATGTAAAAAAAAAATCTCGGAAAGAAACCACAACCAGGCAACTTGTCCCAACCAGGAAGTGAATCAGGATCAGACTTGTTAACAGTTACTCCACAGCGGTGGATAGTAATCGTATAAATTTATCCAAGGGTGTTTACCCTTAGCCTACTGTACAAACAGATTTCTCTCATAACTGTCATTTTATTTTATATTTTCTGTATTGCCTGTCTGATAGTCTGATTCCTTAAAAGCCATTTGTAAGCAATTATTATTATTATTATTATTATTATTATTATTATTATTATTATTATTATTACTATTACTATTATCCTATTCAAATATGATGAGATTATGAAATGACGTGCCGGCGGTAATTATTCAATGGTGGAGTGACAACGCAATGAAACAAACATTTTTGGGGCTTCATTGACCACAAATTCCAAAGAAAATGCATGGAATTGAATCCCAATTACCTTCTACAAACCCGCCAGTTGGCTGGTCATGATAGGGTCCCTGTTCACCTTCGATCTCCTAGGTTTTCAATGTAAAATTTATAGTAAAGTATTTATTTTCTCATATTTCGTAACGTGAGGAAATGCTACTCTGCGCAGGGAACGAAGTAGATGATTATCGCGCACGTATCATGCCTTCTCTCACGAGCGTATCCAGCACAGTGCTCTATAATTATGTCGAAATTGCCATCGAGCTAAAAGCTTACATCCATTAGGAAATGAAGAAACCGGGCAGAGTGGTGGAAATCTGCTCGCCACGGACCTGACGCTTCATTTGTGTCAGGAGCAATATGAACAGTATTGTGGATAGACGACTTTACTATCAATGACATTTACATCAAGAGAAAGAGAGAAATTAAATAGCACAGATAAGTTATCTTCCAACAGTGATCTGTCACTAAAAATGAAGGTAAATGTTTCTTTGAAAACTGAAAACAATATCTGATTTGTTCTATAACTTATATAGATAGGTAATTAAATTTCCTGTAGGCCTACCTGAATCTGTCACTGTCGACTCAAGTAGCGGAAGGTGATACAGTATTGGTCGTCATTAGTGGTCTAGCGTTTACTACAGTATAATTACTTGCCATTAGTCCGAGGTTGGCGAATTCAAACACGGCTAAGGGCTATAAAATCCTTAGCATGGCCTCGTCAGAAAGAAAGTGAAACTGGTGGTTCCATCTCATAGATTTACTCTGTAAAGAAAAGCTTGTGTCTGGTAAAGGGTTCCAGACAAAATTTACCGGCCATTTCTCGCGTACGTCAAAATTAGCAGTTAGAAAAGTGACTCATATCAGTAACCTAAGTGCGCATGCCCTTGTTCCATTCTCCATTAAAAATTCTTACCAATACAATGTAGGTACCGTATTTACAAGTAGCCATGTAATTTTCCCTTCCTCTGAACTGGGTAGTCTACATACGAAAGAAAGCCGATAAGTAAGTTATGAATTAAAGTAACGGCGTCCACTTTTGAATGAGACACCTGAAACTACCACAGCTCGAGGCCGCTAAGGGGTAAGATGCTCATGGTAGTGAGTTCAAATAGAAATGATACCCTTCTTAAAAGCGATTGGTAGCTTCGTTCAACCAATGCCTCCCCCAGAGTGGTCATTGGCCCTAGCCCTCCCACATATCACTTGCGCAGAGGTCTTGTTTCGTCTTTCTACTGTACAGATCCCTGGGACGTACCATAGATGCGATGATTTTAAACCCTAAGTGAATATCGGTGCCACTTTGATTTATATTGTTGTGATTTTTCTACAGTGCTAAGTTATTAGCAAATAAATTTTCATTTTTCTTACAATAAAAAACAGAGAAACTACCCAAAAGTGATAGGCGTATCAGTGCTTCACTGTCTTAAATCATCATTTTAAATGATGCCTTCTGGTGAAAATGTAATTATATCCTACTTATTATCAAAGAGAAAGTCTTATGAAAGTAATCATTACAAGAGAGTTAAGAATCCCTAATTAAATTCTGTTGTTATGGAATTAACATCTGGTTCCGTATTACACATTGTAATCACAACTGTCATTCTAGGACACGACGTTCAGAGAGAATCGCTAATGAAAAGTAAAGAAATAAGTTCACACATAAGCATTGTTGCATAATGTTTTAGTTTAGTCTGTGACAGTGCAACATATCATTGAGGTTTGTGAGAGATGTCTTAGAGGAGAATGTATGTTACTTAATAGACTAGGTTATGTAGGAGTTTATAAATTACGAATGAACATTTTAAAACAGAAGAAAGAAGTTCTATATTTTGCTTCTGGCTAGGTGTTATTTTAATTTAGGTATAATTAGTCTAACTTAAAAATAAGTGGAAATGACACATACTGTATTCTTATTTTTCCTTAGCACAGCTACTAACAATGACTTTTCTACATTTTATTTTCTCATTTCGATAATAATTCAGAAAGCATATAATTATTAGATGAATAATTTACTCTGCTTTCAAATAAGATCATAAGCTTTAATTTTCTGCATTAACACAGAATACACTTTTTTGATCCAAAACTTAAGCTAACTGAGCACTTAGTTGGTATTTCCTTATAACAGAAGCTACTGGATGACAATGAAAAGTTTCTTATTTAAATCTTATTCAATAGGCTAGTAACTCCCAAAAATGAAGTTTACAATAACAATTTCTAGTTGAACTCTTATCTCAACATTACCAATAATTGTAGTTTCTCCTAAGCGTTTTTTATTAGCTGCAGTTCAGAAAATTTTTATCTTCAATTCAGAACACTGACATAATTTTGTTAAGGTGTAAGATTTCGAACCGTCTAATAAAGATGGAACAGTCATTAGTTCATTACATTACATAACTTTTCCGATTTATCTATAGAATCACATTATGATGATGATAGTATGGTTTATTATCACTCAAACCTTTGGTCCTGCTGGCCCTTCACATTATTTAGTATTCGGACCAGCAGTCCCTTCCATATAGCCTACTATTTACAACTTGCACAATTAGCCGATGTTAATGACCGACATCTCTTCATCATTTAATGTTCACCCACTATGTCTTTCATGTTCGTTCACCACACTTCTTATATTTCTGCGTTTATTAAATATTCCTTCTTTCCTTCTAATCCTACCTTCTACTATTTCCTATTCCTAATAACATAACAATTACTTTTTCTACTCTGCATTTTCACAGACCCAACTTATTTACAAATCACTACAACCATTTTACTGAACTATAGCCTTAACTAGGCCTACCCTCTATTATTTGCTTTAGGCCTACATCTATCTATATTACTTCTTTGTCCTACTGATACCTATTTAGTCTAGTCCTACTTTTAGCTCCTCTACTCTTCCTATATTTACAGTACGTCCTACTCATTCCTAATATAGAATCACATTATAGAATTTTGATAACTTATAGGCCTAGTTTATCTCAGAGTTCTGTCTAGCCTATAGCAGCGACCGTCCTGGTTCCGAAAATTAGGAATCTATTGGTTAATTTTGCTTTCAACAGATTTGAAGTCTGAAAGTCCAGTCAGCGAATCTAAGCAATGAAAAATTAATACTCGTTGTGGGCCTACAAATAGGTATTCAGTAACGATAATTTATCTAACAGAGACTTTACGCTTTATATTACACCTATTATAAGATAAGTTAGTATTACTGAAATTATAGCCCTACTTTTCAAATGTATTCTTTATTAGATCTAATTAGTTATTACCTATCGGTAATAAATTTATTTTATGTATTAGGCCTATATTAATATTAAATATTGGTAATAAACTGTCTGATTTCAGAGAAAAAAGTAATTTTACAATAAACTGAAACGTCTTTATTTTAACCGATAACCTTCTTCTTTGGAATAAACTGATGGGGATCCTAAAGAAAATAGTTGTGGATTGGAAAGAGAGAAGGTTGTTCAGTAATTATATATGAAACGAGTCAAAATCAGGATAGATGAAATGTCTGAAAGAAATGAAATTGGGAGAGAAGCACGTCAGGGATTCCCTTTATTACCTACACTGTTCAACGTCTACTTGTAGAATTTACTGAAGAACTGTTTTTAGAACATGGGAGGAGTGATAGTAGGAGGAAGAAGAATACATGCATAAGATTTATTGATAATATGGCGATATTAGCAGAAGAAGAGATGATACTAAACGATATGCTATTGGAAGGCCAACTAAATGACAGCTGTGAGGAGTATGAGATGAAGATAAATGCAAATAAGACGAAGACAATGGTCCTAGGAAGAAAAATAAAGAAGGTAAACGTGCGAATTCTAAATGAGGCAGTAGAGCAAGTGGACAGTTTCAAATACTTGGGATGTTATATAAGCAGTAACATGAGCTGCCACCAGGAAGTTGAAAGGAGGATAGCAATGGCCAAGGAAGCTTTTAATAGAAAAAGGAACATCCCTCGCGGACCTCTGGAGAAATAACTAAAGAAGAGACTAGTGAAGTGCTTTGTGTGGAGTGTAGCACTGTATGGGGCAGAAACATGGACATTACGACGAAGTGAATAGAAGCATTTGAAATGTGGTGGAGAAGAGTGGAACGTGTGAAGTGGACAGACAGAATAAGAAATGAAACTGTGTTGGAAGGAGTGGTTAAGAAAAAATAATGCAGAAACTAATCAGGAAAAGGAAAAGGAATAGGTTAGGTCACTGGCTGAGAAGAAACTGCCTACTGAAGGATGCACTGGAAGGAATGGTGAACGGGAGAAGAGTTCGGGGCAGAAGAAGACATCAGATGACAGATGTCATTAAGATATATGAATCATATGTGGAGACAAAGAGGAAGGCAGAAAATGTGGTTAAGAAAAGTTTCTGCGTCTTTAATGCTTTTACTACATTCCTCTCTGACGTCACGGAGTCTATAGATGGAAACGTAGACAAATAACATAGAAGATCTCCAACTCAAAGTAGGCCTATACTTTCGAGAGATTATTGAAGCCAAGCGAATGGTGGCAAAGATAGGAACTACATCTCATGTTGCACAGCCCGATCGGTATTACAGTTATCCATTACACAAACAATATTATTATTAATATTTTTCATATCACTCTCTAAAAGAGCATAATGGTTTACGAGTTCAAATGAAATGTCTAACCACAATGTGCATATTGATATAATGGTTCAACATGAACTTAAAACCATTGAGAACACATTCCCTCTGCACTCGATCTGTTCATAACAACAGACTGTGTCTTTAGTATTCAAACGTAACAGGTTTGCCAACATCTAATCACTGACCAACTGAATAAATGTGGCAATATATCTACTTCATTTTCGATTGAAATTATAAATCGGCTATACAAAAAGATGATTTTATAGGTAGTTCAATAATAATATAAATGTTATAAAACCATCAAATTCTGTAAATAATGGCAACTCATTATAGTAGTAATAACAATAGTATATTTATTTAACCTAGTCGAGATAAGGCCATTAGGCCTTCTCTTTCCCTGTACCAGGAGATTACAACTGCAATATTAAGAATACAATTAGGCCTACAATTATAATCACAATTAATATTCAATTTACAATTACAATAAAAGTCAAAGTACTAAAAGGTTACCTGAGTAATAAAACTTAGACAATTTATTATAGAAATTAAGAACAAAGAAAGATTTTTTACTGAAGTACAAATTAAACCTAATAAAATTATATAGTGATTAAATTACAGGATATTTAAATATTTTATGCTAGAATAAGATAACTATTTACAAGAAGCCATATCTGAAATAGTCCCAGTTACTGACAAAGTGCCTTATAAGTTTGCGTTTGAATTCAACTTTAATTCGACAATCCCTAATGCTAGCAGGTAGCGAATTCCATGGTCTTGGCAGGGCTATTGTGAAAGAGGATGAGTATGAGGAGCTGCGATGAGATAGTATTGTTAGTAGGCCTATTGTTTCATGGCGAGAGCGTGTGTTCAGATTGTGGTCGGAAGAAAGGTAAGTGAAGCGAGACGACACATACGAAGGAATAGAAGAGTTCATAGAGTTTATATCGTATCTGTACAAAATTGTTAAGGTTGGAAAAACTTATAACTAATGTCTTCCAATCATTCCCATGGGAACACAGCTACCACACTCTGACCCAATGGGGCAAACTAAGGAACGTCTATGAGGATACAGTTTCCATCACAAGAGTTAAACCTCCCCTGGATAGAACAATAGATGTGTAGTTCATAGTTAATGCACTAAGGCCAAAGGTGCCATGCGCCAGAAGAAATGAACGGTTTTGCAGGTCGCTGGAAAAAACTAGTTATTTGGAGAACTAATAGGTTCACATGAAGCATTTTTATGATTTTCAAATTGAAACAAGTACTCTAACTTACGTAATTTTGAAGCGATTGAATCTTTTTTTTTTTAAATGATTGATTAAGTGGCAAACTTACTAGTGTCAAATTGTATAAGCACGTGTGGCTTACAGCTGTTTCGGTGTATCCTTCACACCATTATCAGAGCCTACTAGATCCCGGCGTCATTTCGACATCGCTGCCGTTGTAGGGGTGCGTTTGCGTGTTGAAAAGTTTTGAAAAGTGGAGTCGAATAGTGTGTGTGTTCTGAAAATAATGTGTGTGTTGAGGATTTGATTAGGATGTGTTTTAGTGTGTCTGTATATTTCATATTGTTCTAGTGTATTGAGTTTTTGGTTTTTTGGTTGTATGTGTAGGATTTCCATGTCTGTATTTATGTTATTGTATGTATGGTTAGCATTAGTTATGTGTTCGGCGTATGTAGATGTATTGTGTCCTCTGGTTATTACATTAATGTGTTATTTGTAGAATGTTTGAAATGATCTGCCTGTCTGTCCAATGTAGAACTTGTCGCAAGTATTACATATGTGTTTGTATACGCCTGTGTGGTTGTATTTATTTGTTTGTGTTGTTTGTGTGTTGAGATGTCTTTGTAGTGTGTTTTCAGTTCTGTATGCTATGTTTTATTTCTGCTTTCTGAATGAAGATGCGATCTTATATGCGCTTTTGTTTTCATATGTTAGTGTGATGTATTTCTTGTGTTCTTGTGTTTGTGTGTTTTTGTGTTTGTTAAGTTTTTGTTTTGTCTTTCTTATGATGTTGTATATTATGTTTGGATTGTAACCGTTTTCTTGTACTATGTATTTGATTGTGTTCACGTCTTCATTTTTTGACAACACGGCTGAAATACCGTAAAACTTTATCATAACTAAATAACCAAGAAATACTGAAATACCAAAGTTATATATCATGTATTTAATTAGGATATAGGCTATACCTGTAACTTCTACATCATTGTTCGTCATAACTAAGAGCCGAAAACATTATTCTAATAGCTGATATCGGAAATGTGTTAGATGATGGGATAACCTGATGATTTCAGTTAAGGGGTTTTCAACACGCCGCCGATAAGCACGGCTATCAAATTACCTACGTATGAAATATAACCATGATGGTATAGGGGTATGTGTGTGAGGTGGAAGAGAGAGAGGTAGGGATGGGGGTTGAAATCGCAAGTCCTGCGTGTTTTATGTGATATGAATGATAGGCACTGCTAGCTACAATGATGTATGGAGACAGACCAATACACACATCCGCGAGTTTTCAATTTATCAGCATGCCCATCCACATACTGGACCAACCCCCTACCTACCCTTGGAAACTGTCCACACAACACATCAAGTCTCATATCACTACACCAAACTCAACCCCCCCACCACACCAACCCTATACAAACGGTGATATATTTGACCCTATATAGATTCTGTACCTCCCAACATCCTATATACCTCCCCCTCATACCCCCTCTCAAAAAACCTCACTCCATCCACGGTGACATTCCTGCATACAAACAACTCACCCCTATAGCCCTAGCGGACAAAAAAAAAAGCCACCCACTCATATTCCCTTAGAAAGCTTTTTAACCCGCATCTCGGTGAGAGTGAAAACTATGAGTCCTACCCTAGATATGTGGAGGCATGTGTGTGTATTACATGTCAGACCGTACATAAAACTTCATCACCGAAATAGTATCTTGGTAATTTATAGATGCCAGTACTTTGGGGGTATGATGGATCACATACATACTATCATTTCCATTACTGTGGTTATCGTAATGGTCTCTCGTTTTCCTTTCTCAGAGAGAGGAGGGAAAAAAAAAGCACAATACGCTATGTTTATGGGCGTAGGGTAGAATTACTGGCGATTTCCATCTTAAAATAATTGATATTAATAATCTCTTGTTCTCCGAGCAATGTATAGATTCGGCTTGTCAATGGATTCGTAATAAAATTGTCTGTTCAATAGTCCGATTCACAAATCTCTATACAGATATAAATGCTACTAAAGCGACATTGGTTTCGTTTATTAATACGAAGATAAATCAAAACACTTTGAACGCTTCTAGTAGCAAAAACAATACAATATTACATTTTGGGACTATTTAGCAATAAATTGCAAAAGAAAATTAGGCAGAAACTACAACGTTGCAAAGACTGTTTTTCCAAACGCTTATACCTGATTTGGTTTATCTTGTTTCAGTAGCAATAAAACCAAGTCCCTTCAAATGAGGGTGGAGATTATAGGAGGGTTGTAAATTTTCAGGATTCCTTTCAAAACCTTGTTATTGTACAGGCTATCGGAACTCAGTTTCTTGAAAGGCAAGCTCAGTGACGGAACTACACAGTACGAAGAGAGATGTTTTGTTATTTTATTTTGTGCTACAGAATATATCAACTAGTCCCTTCCGCCACTGGATGGATGGACGGCACCGCTCCACTCCCCCATCACCCTAACAACACAGACGAAGTAAGACATACCTCCTTTCTCTCTCTTTTCACAGTGAGACAAGATTCATCACACAGACTTTACCTCCAGCGTTAGAGGAAAAGTAAGGTAAACAAAGGTGTAGGTCCACACAGTTTTGAAATAGTAGGCCTATATTACGATACAAGGTTGGAAAATGCTTTTTACAAAACCGAGGAAAAGTTTGAAAAATAAGCAGAGCGATTTTTTCAATTTACGAAATTGTGTAAGCTTATTAGAATTTAGAATTACAAATACAATATATTTTGCATTGAAAATTTAGAGCAATATTATCCCAAAGCTTTCACAAAACTATACTGTACTTGTAACTATAGTTAACAATAAATGCACAATAAGACTCTATTTCAGTTGCATGTTATGAAGAATGGTTTCGAACGAAGTGAGATTTGAACCAACACCTCAAGGCAGCCTTAGTTCGCAACTAATTCGCTACCATTTGATCTAATCCAGAATCTATCATCATTTTCACCACTACCATCATCACTACCATCATCACAGTCATCAGCAACAACAGAATGCACGTCGTTATATTAACATTGTCATTGTTATCATCGTCTTACTTATCGATCTCCACATAATCATTGTTATTGTTATTCGTCTCCTCATTATCTCCATAATCATTAATCATTATCGTCATTATATTCCTTCCACATCTCCACTCCACTTCCTCGTCTTTTTCATCTTAAAAATTATCTGTCCTTATCATCATAATGATTATATTTAGGTCTATCTGCTTCACCTGTGCACTCAGGTGTTTATTTTTTCTAGTTGATTACTTAACAATGCTGTATCAACTAGGTTATTTAGAGTCGGAGGAATTTGTGATAACGAGATGGTGGTATTTGGCGAGATGAGGCCAAGGATTCGCCATAGATTAGGTCTTATCTGACAATAGCCTTACGGTTAGGGAAAACCTCGGGGGGGGGGGGAAATCAAACCAGGTAATCAGCCCAAGAGAGAATCAAACCCACGCCCGAGTATAGCTCCGGATCAGCACGCAAACGTTCTACCGTCTAAACTATGCGGATGGTTTTCTCACTTAATAAAATTACGGATAAACACTATGCATTTGCTAATAACAGTCTTTATTAAGACAAATGTGTAGGCCTACAACTTTCAGCCTATTTTTTAAATTTGTTTTGGAGGTCTGGCTCAGGACCTCGGAGAATGTGGGTGATTTTGGAGTATGGTGGAATGATGATGATAATAGTGGGAGGAAACGGGAGAACCCCGAGGAAAACTCCTCGCACCCGCTTTATCCATCATAAATTCCTTAGCGACTCAGACTGGGATCTAATCGTGGTCGCCAGAGTGGAAGGCAAACAGGCTAATCACTCCGTCACGGGCATTTACTAATAGCGAAACTCTGGGTCATGTCACCATTGAAGGCAATATAGGACAAACACAAGACCAAGGGCACATTGCATTTATTATGGAAATTACACACACACACAAGCTCGCACGTATCCATTTCTGTGCTAGACATTGAACTCAAATTCCCTAATCAATAGCAAGATGAGAAAGTTTTAGAGAGGTTATGTCTACAAGATAGTTAAGTTACATTAAAAAAACTAAAGCAACTTTGATATGAGACAATAGCAAACCGCTGTCTCTTCTTTACATTTTAGGCATACAAACAAATACTTAGTCCACTACTTAAAAAAAGATCACAAGTAAGATTTTATCATACGTTACGTGCTATACGCCTACCTCTATTTCAGAATTAGATTTAGTACAAAAACCATCCGCACTAATTGATGGAAACGTATAAATTTCTATGTTGCAACTGCAAAGGAAAAAGACAGTTAAAAGGGGGGAATGGAAATTGGGTTTGGAGTTGGGGTAGACGGTAGTTGGAGGAGGAGGAAAAACTCTAAATTAAATTATTTTAAAATGCTCTGGAGGCAGTAACAAATCACAAGAGGAAACGAGTGAATTTGATTAAAAGAGGCAACATGAGAAATATCATTGGCAACACTCCCGACAGAACGAATAGGCATGTCGCTTTACCTAACAGATCCAACAAAAAATTAAAAGAATGGTTCGTTATTTTAAAATAAAATGACGTGTACAATTGTAGAAATGTAGAATATATATCATGTATGTTTCGTATAAATATGATGATTATTTCTGCAACTGAAGACGTATGATAATTTGATATTTGTGTAATATAAAAGTAGAACACGTATTTGACAAAATCAAAGTTATATCCGTAAGTAGTGTAGAAATAGCCTATTGAAGAACTACACACGCCAGTTTTTTTTCCTTAAGTATGTACTCGTACTTTATCTGCAATATTTTCAATTTCAAGTTCTTTTATTGCTTCTGTAAGTCTATTATAAGTAGAGATAGCCTAGAATATTTTCGCAAGCACGATAAATTCGAAATGCTATCAAATGTTGTAAAAATAAATGATTTTGTGTTAAAAGCCTATTATGGTAGTTTTTGAATAGGCAATAAAATGCGAAATTGTGGACAAAATGCAAAATGTAGGATCTGTTTTCACTACGTAAGCTTAAGAGCGAAAGTACATTTTATGAGACATATTTGTCTTTTTGTAAAAAAAATCAAATACGTTTTCTAATCCAATTCAACAGTAGGCTACCACAAATCCTGAAAATGCGTTGGCTACTAAGACAAAAATTGAAGGACTCGGACGTAAAACATGGTAACTGAGATTTCGGTAAAAAAAATTATAAGCTATGTAGTGTATAATATGGCATCTTACATTCTGCGTCTAATGCAGCAGTTAGTTTTCCAACATCTCAACAGATGGCAAAAGTATACAGATTTTATTTTCCTGGTAACTATACTAACTGTTCTATGTAGACCTACCTAATAACTTCAAAACATTAAAACGTCAATAACACGTCTTACTCCCGAACCCCTCGATTATATATTTTATTTCTGGAGACTCAGGCAATTTTTTATGAGATTATTGATTTTCAAAAATATTTAGTAACTAGTATTAGTGACAATTCAGAGGTTGACTGTCAGAAAATTGTATTAGTAATGTAAATAAGATTTCCACTCTTTACGCATGCAGTCAGTCCACCTGGTCACCTACTAAAAACGTGGATGCAGAACGATTTTAGTAAGTTAAATTTAATAGTCATAGACAGGTGAAACAGATTAAAGGAGAGTAATGCTGAAATGTGTTCCAAGTTAAACTTTAATGAGTGTCATTAAATGAAATGAAACTATTTTTGTCTTGACTGCTGATTTGATTTTGAATGCATATCAGTCTGTCTCTGTTAGCAGGTCCATACCTTTCGAAATATTTCTTAATGTTGACCTTTCCACTGTAATTTTATACAGTATGTTCTTTGCTTATTTACTATTTTGAAGAATTTTATCTGGTAAATATAAAAAATATATCTCTTAACACATTGATGAGATTGAATTTCTACCGTAAAACTTTCCATAATATTGTTCCATTCGAAAACGCTAAAAAAAAGTGCTAAATTCTGATATTAAAAAAGTTATAGGCCTAAAATGCTAAATTTAATTTTTGAAGTATTAAGTTTTTAATTTTAATTTATTAAATCTACCATCTTTAGTCATAAGTATAGGCTCATAGGTTTGTAATGAGTTTGCATTTAAAACATATTCATTTAACTTATTTTTATCACTATTATTTAAGTATCTTTTTTCTTACAGTCTCTGTGCATCAAAAGAACGTCATTATTTACAACTGTAAAAAATTTACAGTATAAAAAACTTGTACGACAAATTTTTAAATAAATCTTATTCTTTTCATAGGATTTTCTTGACTATGATGGTAATAAATCCAGAGTTACAGCATTTACTTGCTCTCGGATTTCCGGAGAAATTCGCTACTAGCAATAATAACGTAGAACTAAGCCTACACCTCCCCTAAAAATGTTTGTGTTGCATTGTAAACTGGTATTAGATTATTTAAAGTACCCCAAGGCATAAAAGATTCTAAAAGGATAAACATTTTTATAATGTGAAATACGAAATTGTATTTCATGTATGACATATTAAATACACTGAAAAATATTAGAAATGCATTATGTCATGACTCACCTTTCTTCCTACATAATATTACAGTTAGGCCTACAAAATACTATCTTCCATCTAATGTCTCCTATCTGGTACCGGTACCTATAAGCTTGACAGGAAAACTAGATAACGAGCATGAATTAAAAAAATAAGATAAACAAATAAAAAAATCCCTACTGTTTGGAAATACAAAAATAAAATCAAACCAGAGGTTACCAAGAAAAGTTTAGAGTGGCAGGTAGAGAGAGGAGGAAGAAGAAAATGAAGAAGGGTAAACCAAAATAAAATGGATGGATGGTAACTTAGCTGACATAACATAAATCGCCATGTAGGCATACTGACAGAAGAGGATATGACAGATAAAAAATTATGGAAAAATATAATTTATTTTGGGTGAAAAAAATACGGTGTTTCTACACTGAAATACCCTATTTTTATCTTGCTCCCAATACCAAAGAAATAAAGATAAGGAAATTTTATTCATAAACATAAGTCGTATGAGGGATTAGACTCTAAGTTTGTAAAAAAAATCACAAACTTCCATAAAATTTGGTGGCAAGATGGATGTCTAGTCTGCATTCGATTTCCGTCCAGGTCCGCTTGGAGAGATGGTACCAATGGCTTCCACAATCCGGGCACGAGGTCTCTAAGGTGCTGCACTTTAGTGATGTACACCCTGTCCTTCATATAGCACAAAAAAAAAGAAAGAAATCCAGCGGCCTGATGTCAGGAGAACATGGAGTCCAATTCAAAGGTCCATCTCGTCCTATCCACAGTCCTGGATATGCGCTCCGCACATCCTGCGACCAGTAGGGTGGAGAATCATCTTGTTGAAACTACAATCTGTAGAAAGGCTTAAGGCTTACAGCTGCAGCATGTCCAGGTAGGTCGTTCTTGTGACAGTCTTCTCTGATTATGTTCCTCCGTGTCCGGATTGTGGAAGTCATTGGTACCATCCCTAGAAATGTTAAATGTTATGTTTCATTTAACGACGCTCTCAACTGCAGAGGTTATATCAGAGTCGCAGGATGTGCCGGAATTTTGTCCCGCAGGAGTCCTTTTACATGCCAGTAAACCTACTGACATGAGCCTGTCGCATTTAAGCACACTTAAATGCCATCGACCTGGCCCGGGATCGAACCCGCAACTTTGGGCGTAGAAGGCCAGCGCTATACCAATTCGCCAACCAGGTCGACCCATCCCTAGATATCTTTTTTTATCAACGCAGGGGTTAACGTGGCAGTATATATTTTTTTTGTTACAAACTTAATAGGCCTACTTCATACAACTTATATTTGTGAATAAAATTCCTTTATCTTTATTTCTTTGGTATTTAGAGCAAAATAAAAATAGATAGGCCTATTTTGGTGTAGATATCTTATATAATCATGTAAGTTAATAGAAATTTCTTCATTAAGACAAACACATTGTTACGTACCGGTAATATGATCTCTCTCATTCTTACAGTAAATTTCATAATGTAGGTTAGGCCTACTTAATTTTTCTCTTTTGTAGGATTTGAGCACCGTGTATCGGGCAGGTCTGAAGAAAATTTGAACATATTCATGATCATAAAAGAATAAGTTAAACTTATTCCAAAGGTAACAAAGTCTAGCAAACTTCATTAGGTCAGTACCCAAAATATCAGTAGAAAGAAAAAAGTAATTTAACCGGTAGCGGACGGAGCATCAAATTGTTACTATTTAGTAAATTACAGCCCCTCAAGTCCAAAAGGAAATGTGGCCTTTCGCCCTAACACAAATTACTACACAGACATTATATTTAGGAAGACGGGGAAAAAAAGTTGTAGATAAAAAATAACAGACAAAGTTAGGAAGAGAAAGAAAGACAAGTTGAAATGATAGGGCAGTATTTAGATGGGGAACAGAGACCAGATTGGATAATTGCCGACTACAGGATATTTAAACAGAGAAAATTAAGCAATGAAAAGAAAGCGGAGTACAGCCGACGGCCTCAGGCCACACCGCACCGGTCTCTTATTCCTCATTCCGTTCGGTCTTCCACCTCTTTCCTATGATTTTCTAAACAAATAATCTTGAGTAGTCATATACGTTAAACTTCATAATAAGAACAAGAAATTACAACGAAATTCGATTTTCCAAAAGTTTATTCCCGTGAAATAAAAATTCCTAAATAAATCTTAACCAAGAAAATAAACGAAACGAACGAATATACGAGTTAATATACTGCTTCATAAGTAATAAATTCTATCTTTAAATGCCCTTAGAGTATACAAAAACGGAATTATGTTCTACTCAAGAAGTAGGACTAGAGAGAAATTCATTGCTGTTAGAGTCGGCCTATTAATAGCTCTAGAAGAGGGTCGTGTATCAACCAATTAGCTATCAACAGCAGCAATTAAATGTAGTCCATGTGGAAAAGAACAGCATAGATTATTTACGTATTTTATACATTCTAAAAATTGAAATTATATTATCAAAAACATGAGATAATTTGATCAAAATCCTTGATTGAACTAGGAATGGTCCCAATTTGTTCATAATAGACCTAGGCTATATTCCTAAGTCTGACACAACTACACTACAACTACTCTATAATAATAGCCTAATAATAATAATAATAATAATAATAATAATAATAATAATAATTACAATTCAATTTAAATGAACGCTTACTTAAAAAACAAAAAATCTGGAGTAAAATTATTTATGCCAATAAACAAAAAATCTGGAGTAAAATTATTTATGCCAATTCAAGTTATTATTCCCAATAAAATTTGATTAGGCCTAGTCTACAATATGCTTACTGTCCTGTACTAACACATTTCTCCTTCTAAACTAGCCATTAACTTAACACGATACAAGAGTCCAAAAAATTCACGCGCTATGTTGATTATTGTAAAAGCCTTAAGTCATAGCTTACTTACTTACAAATGGCTTTTAAGAAACCCGCAGGTTCATTGCCGCCCTCACATAAGCACGCCATCGGTCCCTATCCTGTGCAAGATTAATCCAGTCTCTATCATCATATCCCACCTCCCTCAAATCCATTTAATATTATCTTCTCATCTACGTCTCGGCCTCCCCAAAGGTCATTTTCCCTCCGGTCTCCCAACTAACACTATATGCGTTTCTGGACTCGCCCATACGTGCTACATGAACTGCCCATCTCAAACGTCTGGACATAATGTTCCTAATTATGTCAGGTGAAAAAAACAATATTGCAGTTCTGCATTGTGTAATATTATTATTATTATTATTATTATTATTATTATTATTATTATTATTATTATTATTTTCCTGTAACTTCATCCCTCTTAGCCCCAAATATTTTCCTAAGAACCTTATTCTCAAGTCATATTCTCTTAAATCATAGTTACCTAAAATAAATATTTATCGAAGTGTTGTAACTAGTCAGAACACACAATGGAATGATCTCTTGACTTAAGTTTATAGAGTAACATAGGCTTTAGGGACCTACAACATTTATAATTTTAAGGGGAAAGAAAGATCATTGGGACGACTGTACGAAGAGATGAAGTGAGGAGATTTTGAAATCTTAAAGACAGAAATTGATGATGATGATGATGATGATGATGATGATGATGATGATGATGATGATGATGATGTCCAAGGAAACTGTTTTCGTTTAGGTCTAACAGATAATTTTCTTATTATTTTTAAGTGTCACTCCTTTTTGCAGGGAACCCTTCAATTATTCGTGCTTTATAAATATGTACTGTAATGTAGTAAGTTAAAACTTTAAAAGGAAAAAATGTTTTCATAACGGGTTATACAAACAGTGTACAAATGTTTTTTGAACGGAGTTAACAGGAGCCTTGAGCTGCCATGTTACACAATTTTGAAGAGAGGCTCGCAGAGTTGCGCCGGCCCTGCCTGGTGCGTACACCAGCATACCGCTATGGCAGCTGACAGGCCTGTGCCGACCTTACTTCCCCCCGACGAACCGAGGCCGAAAAAAAAAAAAAAAAATAAAGAGTGGGACGACATGCGTGAGAGAGTTGCGGCGGCAACGACGGAGAGTTCAGCTGGTTGGTTCTGCTAGCGACGAAAACGAGCCGCGACTCGGCCGGCAGCTGCTGCGGGAGATGGAAGGGGAGTTGCCGCCAACCATCAGTCTCACGTCTCGGGCAAAATGACAGCTCAGTCAAAATGGTGGTAGCTGTGCGAAGCAAATGGCATGCGCGTAGGCCTCTTAATATTTATCGATATCGTATAAGACTTTAACATACTGAAGTAAATTTATACGAGTTATTTTCTGAAGTTATTCAGAGACGAATGTAACATGTTGAACAATATTTAATGACATAACGAAGTTTGAAGTATTTCTGTTATTTTTAAATCCTACGTATTGCAATATCTATAGAGCATCTATTTATTTTTGAGTTTAGCATAATACGTATTATTTAAGTAATGTTAAGTTTAACATTTCTGTGAAGTGTACAGGCGAGTGTGTGAACATTTATTTTTCATTGAAAATATTAAATTTTATTAGCACGTTTTAAGTTTCATAATGTGTTAGTAAAAAGAACATAAATTTACATTTTACTAATTAGAAAGATATCGTATTTTGAAAATGTACGCACAACTAATAAATATTTCTTTATTATTATTAATATAAATTTATTCTAGCTTAAGTCAAGTCTACTTATCTAGAAAACGATGTTTACTCATTAGAAAGTTCCAAAGACTTAAAAAAAAAGTAGGCATATAGGCCTACTAATAAAATTAGTAAATTAAACAGGACTATATCTGATAGGTAGCGAAATCCGGTTGCGAATGCCAGCTATAACGGCTGGGAGAATCATCGTGCTAACCACACGATACCTCCATTCTGGTTGGATGATCGTTCGGTATGTGAACGTGAGGCCAGCAGCCGGCAGGTCGGTCTGGGCCCTTCAAGGGCTGTGGCACCTCGGATTATTATTATTATTATTAGTATTATTATTATTATTATTATTATTATTATTATTATTATTATTATTATTATTATTATTATATCTTAATCGTGTTATTTTTATTCTGCATAATGTTAAGTTAGTATAGGCCCCAATATGTTTACATTTTTTCAACATTTGAGTCTTACGACCTTTTAATGACCACCAAGAAACCTTCAAAAACTCTTGTCCTATGTGATATAGCGCGTATTAAAATTTTAAATTCTTATGAAATTAATAAGATACAGTAATTATTTTAAAGATTTTCTTAAAACAAACTGCCAAAAGTATTGAAAACTTCATTTTTAGTCTAGCCTACTGAAATTCAAGAAGAAAATGATTTAGCCTATAAGTTAGGCCTACCTATAAGAAACTATAATATGTAAAGCCTGTCTTTTAGTAATACTTAATATGTGTAATCATTTTGGTAACTTATATAGCCTAAGATTTTTTAAATTAGGGAAAGCTATAACATTTCTTAATCATCTTATTTAGTCAATCATTCCTCAAACTTAACAGTGAAAAAAAGTATGATACAGTAAATATTAGCACACATAGCTACTGAGAATATTATAGTTGTTAATGACCCTTGTGACATAATGAATTATTTGCATGACCTCAAAATTTTTATAAATGTAAAGTCATGATAATTAATCATAATGTTTTTCATATAATTCCACATTCCACACAAAAATGTTTATAAGCTTAAATCTTTTGCTCATTTTAGTTCCATTTTTTAGCTCTCTAGCTTCCCCTCTTGGTTTTACAATTTAGCACCTTTATTAACATTCATATATGGGTTAGAAAACGCTAAAAATTCACTCACCGCAAACATACATACGCACCAACACAAATACGAATGTCACATGGTTTTTATATTATGTATAACCACTAGGGAAAAAGGCACTTTTTTTATTTTAAGGGGTGAGAGGCAGCTCTAAGGGGATGGGGGCGGAGGGTTTTGTTTGTTCTGCATGACTCGAGTTGCTTCTAGCGGACCAGGCGCGTTATGATAAATCAAAATGCACCGCCAACACCAGGAGGAAACAAGCAATAAATACACAGTAGTGGAGTGGAGACCAGACCTCACTATTCCCTGGCAAGTTGGAATTTTTTTTTAACATTGTGATAACACGGATAACATTAATGTGTTGATATGTGGTTGTGTTGTGATTTGTTAACTTTTTTTTATAGTTTTTTTGAATTCAGTCAAATGAAAGGAATTTACGTATGTTACATTAAAATACAAACCGTAGGCTATATAATAAATAATATTTTGCCACCTATAGACCAATGTTTTATATAATTTGTCTTTGTCTTTGACGGGTTCTCTTTTTACAGTAGTACAGTTGTTTTTATTATTAATTGTGTACACAATACAAAGAAAATAATATTTATACTGCTGTGAATTAATGCACAAGATATAAATATCCCCGTAATGCTCGTAAGCGATATTCTATTGTCGTTGTATAGACTACAAGACAATTGTTACTTTTACAGAAACCTATGACATAAAACAATAGAGGTCTTGTTAATAATAAGTTTCATTTATGCTATTATTGTTTAAACAAAAAAACTCAACACACATATCCACAAATCAGCTGTTACGCTTTACTAAATACGCTCAACTCAACCAAAACATGTCTTTTCAAATGAGAGAATTGTTTTTTTTTTCTTTTTACTTAGCCTATGCGAAGTTACGAACAAAAATGTTTTTTTTGTACTCAAATATTATATTTTACAAGTCTATTATTAGGTCTATAGGCCTATATTATTATTATTATTATTATTATTATTATTATTATTATTATTATTATTATTGGTCAATGTAGACCATCCACCGGCCACTGAACGAATATTGCACACTTTTGTTACTTCCAATGTGGCGCTATAAACCAATTTTTAATACTTTTATCACAACCACAACACATTTAAAATCTTACTGTATCATATATAGAGAATTATTACTACATTAACACATTTAGTATATCACGAAACATGTAAAATGTAATTATTATGAAGGTCGCCATTGCTTCTTCTTCAAATTAGTAGGTAGTATTAGTACGATCCACTTCCACTAGATGGAAACCGACACGATTGGCAGAGCCGGCAATACATGAAAACGAAATGATACTAAGTGTGAGGAATGTTACAACAAGTGTTTAGTATTATGTGACAGGTTAGGTTAGGTTAAGTTTGATTAGGCGTGTATTATGTGACAGGTTAGGTTAGGTTAGGTTTGATTACGTGTGTAATATTATGAGAAAGGTTAAGTAAGGTTCGATTGGGTGTGTATATTATTACAGTACTATGTTGGCAACACTGAAACCCACTGTTACATAAAGAAATATGGCGGTATTCTTCGTTTACGCACGACAATTTTCGTATATAAGTAAGTAGCCTACGTATTTAGGGCGGGTCCGGTGGGCCCACAGCTCTCCCAGTGATCACTTCAATTTTATACTACTCAATACTTCAAATCCAAGGTATTTTCAAGGTATTTTATCTAGTTCCTATAGTGGTCGGGACATAAGTAACATTTACCTTATTATTTTTAGGAACATTAAATCCAGACGTTTGAGATGGGCAGAGTATGTAGCACGTATGGGCGAATCCGGAAATGTATATAGAGTGTTAGTTGGGAGTCCGGAGGGAAAAAGACCTTTGGGGAGGCCGAGACGTAGATGGGAAGATAATATTAAAATGGATTTGAGGGAGGTGGGATATGATGATAGAGACTGGATTAATCTTGCTCAGGATAGGGACCAATGGCGGGCTTATGTCAGGGCGGTAATGAACCTCCGGGTTCCTTAAAAGCCAGACTATTATTATTATTATTATTATTATTATTATTATTATTATTATTGCAAATACTTTCACACAACTTTAAGCTCGGAAAATAACAGTAACCGTGAATAAATCACATTCTTAGGTTTACAGTCAGGAAGATTTTGATGCCAGTCAACTGTCTTGCATGTCAAGTGAGCAGGAGGTATAACTGAAATTGTTTTTCTCCTCACAGTATACAATTCTAGTGTTTCTAGCAAGGTAGAAGGTGATCAAATTAGCCTGCAGGCATACCCACTGCGGGCAATTCTAGACTTTAAACGAAGTGCAGCAGTGACGTAGAATTTCTTTCAAGCTTGTGCCTGCATGCGATTCTGAGATTCCACGTCACTGTTGCAACTCGTTTAAAGGCTAGAATTGTCCGCACTGGCCATATTTGGCCTAGAGCATCAAAGATAATTTGAGTCATTTCTTTTTCATTTTCTTTAAATTTCCTCATTAGAGATTAAACACTAGGTAAGTTTATACCTCATCCCGACTTACTTGTTAAGTTCAATAAAGAGTAAACAATTTTGAAAATTTCCAGTAGGTCTATACATGACTTGTGTAGGTTTTTTTTGAAGATCAATATAAGAAAGTTCAAGGATTCTAAATATGGTTTCAGATTTGAAGTAGCATTAATGATTTCGAAATTATAAACATTTACTTACAGCAATAAATGCTTTTAAAAATTGTTTAGAGCTATGGTATTTACCTACTATAATTAGAACTATTTTAAATTGGCTATAACTAGTTAAAGTGACATTTTCAATTGTAATGAGAGAAAATTACAGGTTAACTGAAAATGAATGTTGGAAATAAAAAAATATCACAAGGACTAGTCCTAATTTATACACTCTAAAAAATAAAATAATTTTAATAGCAGAAATATTTACGTCACTCTCTTAGAAACCAAGGTTCCATTGAATTTTTTTCTTTTAAGAGTATAATACATTTTTCTACTAACTCCATACTTTTTCTTCAAAACAAATGTAACTATAAAGTTTACTTTCACAGACTCAAGACTGTATTTGTCGTTAGGCCCTATTTGTCGTAGGTATTTAATGTAACTGACAAGGCAATGTGTAGGCCTACTTACTTCGTTGAATATCAGCTAGAGCTTTATTAATGTTATGATCTGATAAATAACAGTCAATCAATGATAAAAGTATGGTAGCTCTTTTGCATAGATTGAGCATAACAATGGCTTGGTTTTATCTGGATGTATACATGAAATTAAAATAAATATTCCAAGATAAGACTGTGTCTATCGACCCATTTCCAGCACTGTTTAATTATAAAAAGTTAGACTATTTTTTCATGTAATTTAGACAAAAATCGCAGTTGAAATTGTGAATTTATGGAACCGTTTCCTATGGTAGGATATCTGTCTCTCAAGTTTCTACTTTTTTTTTTCCAACTAAGTTAAATGAGAATTGTGCAGCTTAAACTGAAATCTTTGCAGTGCCACTGAAAACAGGTACTTCCTTCCCCTTCTTTTTCCACCAAAGTGACGAGTTAGCTTAGATCCTTATTAAGCTAAAGAAATTAGATAGGAAGTGGTCGGTAGGTTCCTTTTTTTTTTCCGTAAAGAGAGGTAGATGAAAAGAAAGAGAAAATGGACTCTTGAGGTAGTAGGACGGAAGGATACAAATGGTTTCACTTAAGGAGAAAGATAAAAAAATATAACGTGGTATGAGAGCTACTATAAATTTAGAACTCCTTCCTTTCTATTTATAAATATATGGTTAGGTTTACAGAAGAAAATTATGGCATTCTGAAGTCATATGCCATAAACTTCTTTAAGTTTAGATGTATTAATTACTACATAGGAAAGGTAGAACCCTCATCCAATATTGCTAAGACAGGTGACTCTTAGAGGATCTTATCTTATGTAACATGTATTATTAAGACTTCGGTATAATGAAGCTATTATTCTATCTCGTCATATGACAGCACAATTTAATATCTTTCTTACAACAATAACAACAGATGAAATTATAAGTACTTGCTGAAGTGAAGAAAAGAATGTGCGTAGCAAAAAGTAATTTATCAAAATGTTGATTATTGTATTAAAATGTCATGTGTCAGAACACTGAGCAAGATAATTTTATCACGAAATTTTTACACTTTAACATGTAGCCCATAGACCTATTATAAAAAGTGAAATTTGTAATGGCTGTCGTAGGCCTACTGAAATTGTCGCAATTTGAAATCAAATGGATTCGATTTGATTTGTTAATTAAATTTACTCAAAGAGATGCTAGAAATCTACTTATTTACTTCCATTGAAAGCATAGACTTTATGTTCTACATCCCGCATTCCTAAGATAGTATCAGAATAGCCACTGCCATAATCATTTTGTATGAAAATATTTTCTAATTCTAGCTACGAGTACATAAAAACGACCATAGAACTAATTGTAAAAAACCTTCTGGGCCAAACAATTGAAACTGTGTCTTAGTTTTATTTAATATGAATTAATGACTATAATTATATGTGTACAAAACCGCCTTTGCTTATCATAAAATAAATAAATTTTCATTAACGTTTTCGATACTTGTGTATCATCTTCAGGTGTGAAATGTTAGATTAATATGATGGAAACCTTGCCTATTAGATGGAACTTAATGTGGTAATTTTCGGGTCATATTAGTGTGATTGCTTGGACTTAACTTAGGTTGATCTATGATATACATGCTATGTTAGGTTAAATCACTGCGAGTCATATGATATGATCTAAAATATAAAATAAAACTGTTTAAGAATTGTAACCACTATTAGCGTAGTTATTGAAATGTGAACACTTTGTATAAACACTTTAAAAGTTTCAAATCAATTTATTAATATTTATTCACATTGTTACAGACACGCCGGCTGTACTAAATTTATGGACCTGACAATCCTCCACATTGTATCAGTAATATATCTATGATTTACATCAATTTCATCAACTACAATTGGATGAAACGTCTTAACAACACGCATTTTAACAAAATATAAACATAGTGACAAAACGACACTGCGCTTTAGTTCAACGTCAAACATCAACAGAAACTGCCCTATTCGACGAACTTTAAATCGGCAAATACAGCCAACATATGTTCAACGTGATTATAATTTTTCAAAGTGATTTTACAAAGTGTTCACATTCAATGACTACGCTAATAGTGGTTACAATTCTTAAACAGTTTTAATTTTTATATATTTTAGATCATATCACAAGACTTGCAGTGATTTAAATCAGCAAATACAGCCAACACATGTTCAAAGTGATTTAAACTTTTAAGGTGTTTATACAAAGTGTTCACATTTCAAGTGTTTCAATAACTACGCTAATAGTGGTTACAATTCTTAAACAGTTTTATTTTATATTTTAGATCATATCATATGACTCGCAGTGATTTAACCTAACATAGCATGTATATCATAGATCAACCTAAGTTAAGTCCAAGCAATAACACTAATATGACCCGAAAATTACAACATTTAGTTCCATCTAATAGGCAAGGTTTTCATCATATTAATCTAACATTTCACATCTGAAGATGATACACAAGTATCGAAAACGTTAATGAAAATTTATTTATTTTATGATAGGCAAAGGCGGTTTTGTACACATATAATTATAGTCAAACATCATAGATCGGCAAACTTCAACATGAAATTAATATGAATTAGTTATATTTACAGATTACAAACTATCGAAATAAAGCTACTAATATTGATTAAAGATTCCACTAAATTAGACAAAATAAAAAATGAAGGTATAAGGAATGAATTCAACGTATTTTCTTTAGAGCTATAGATTTAACATAGATTTACAAGGGATTAATCATTTAGCAATTAGGCTAAGTTCAACTGTACTCCAAACATCTGAAAATCATATTTTTTATGAAAATAATTATTGAGCTCCAAAACAACAATTGAAAGTGGTGTTCTTGAATAATTTGAACACAATGATTTTTTCAATGACACAGATAACTTATAGCTAGGCCTAAGGAATTATTAATAAATCTTTGAAGCAGAACAAGAAAATACCCTACTTTAAATGTTACAAACAGACCTACAATTATGCTGCCAAAATTAAAATAGGCCTATAATGCAAATGAGACATGAGTAGGCTACTTTAAAAAAGAAAGACTTTAATGCAAGCCTACTCATCAACCCTTGTGAAATGTCAATGATTGCAGCAAAACAATAAAACAAGATAGAAATTAGATGACCGAGTCAAAAAGAATAAATAAATGAACGCCTATGGCGAATATATTAGAATTCATACGCCTTTTCATGAGACTTAATTCATGCAGTGATCGGTTTATTAGCTGCCCAGAAAAACACGAACCATTCGCGCTTAAGCAACGTTAGTTGTACTGTTAAGACTCAGTTGCTGTTAGTAGTGGTAAATAAAATATTGTGCGCCCAGAAAACATAGGCCTACTGTAGCTACAAATAAGAGACGTATGGGGATCTGACAGTGGTCCCCTTCCTAACCTAGCTAACTGTCCTTGTAAAATACATTTCCAGGAAATTTTGGCGGTCAGTAGTCAGTATTTTCACACACCAAAACCTACTGCCTGGCCATAGGAAACTGAAAGGGACTTTGTGGGGAAGGACCACCCCAGGTTAACATGGTTGGTATTTTCTAACAAAAGAAGCTACCTGATTGGCAATGCGAAGTCATATAATTTGTGAATTCCAAAGGACGAATTTCTAAAAAGTCCTTGAAGAGGCGAACAAAAAGGAAAAGAAAGTTGCAACGTAAACAAGAATGTATTGTACTAAGACAATTAGAGCAACTTCTAATGATTACTGTCTAAGCTTATTCCAAAGTTCTTTCGTATTTATTTGTTTGTATAAAATTTCGTTTTCTTTCATCAGAGTTGCCGAACATCTCGAGTTGTAAGGGACAATCCCATACACGTTTTAATTCGTTGTCTCGTCCTATACATACACACATTGTAAAAAGATAGGTCTGAACCTCACAAGTGTTACCAAGAAAGCACCACTTATGAGGTGAGGAGATAATGGGATAAGGTGGCCAGTTCCTTTCCTCTTTCATTGCATACATCGCCGACTAGCTACATATTACACTAGTCAGACTTCAGGTGCATACAAACACTTGTTCTTCCTCTGACACATAATCGTCAAGTGAGATGTAGGCCTAATACTGTCTGATAATAGATGTAAACCCTACATATCAACCAGAACCTGAATCAGAGAATATACGTTGTGTGTTTTTCAATTTAAGTCATTTAAATTACAATGCACTAATAAAAGTAGGCCTATTAAAATTTTCAAGAATTGGATAATAAAGTGCCAGATTTTTTCAAATCAGGAAGATTTTAAGTAATCCAGCTTCAAAGGAAGTTTTAAGACACGACAAGCATAACAAATGTTTATCTAATTCAGTTAGCCTATTCAATTCTGTATTCACTCTCAAGTTTAATTTTATTTTTGTCTGTGTTGTAATCCCCTCCTGAGCACGAGTCTTACTCATTCAGGACTGGGCTAGTTTATCTTACATTGTATTAACTTGTATTCATTTCAAACTTACTAGTAATAAAATAAATAAATAAACATATAATTGTAATTTTGACATTTTTTTTTTCTAATAGAGTCATGTCTCGCATAGAAAGTTTAAACGTACGTTGAACTGAATAACAACTTCTTGTAGAAAGTAAAGCCTTGGTTTTTCTGAACCGAAGCATGCGACTTGCGAGGTGCGAGGCCCGTCTCGCACAAATCCGGACTATATGAAAGATAGTGAGTGGTTTCTATAACTGCGACGTGCGAGGTCTGAGTACCTCGCAGTTATAGAAGCCACTCACTATCTCTTGCATAGTCCAGATTTGTGAGAGGCGGACCTCGCACCTCGCAACTCGCATGCGTCGGTTCAGAAAAACCAAGGCTTTACTAGAAGTGACAAATGTAAATACTGAAATCGATTCTTCAAAGAAGCATTTAAAATGAAAATCGTTTATTGTACATTGAAATTAAAATCATGTTAATTTATTCTTCTTAAAATGATCTAGGTTGTTTATATGTCGAGAGTTGTTCATTTGTTTTTGTTCTATTTTGGACTGAGATATCTGGCAACAATGTGGACAAGTTCTATTTTCATAATTGAGGGGGTCAAGCCACATTTTTACACTTTTGATACAAGGCAAGTTGAATGTTTGATCAAATCCTCAAGTCACAGAAAAAGTTTAATTTTGATTCTACATGTGTAACTTAATGAGTTTCCTTGATATATTTCTAGTTAAAATGTGAAATATATTGTAAGTTACATATTTTTATTATTCGATACTAAAAATGTATAATTAGGCCTATATGTATACTGTTCTGTGGCTTGACACTATCTTGGCCAAAAGAATTGCTAATTATATAGTGTGAAGTTTTATTGACATTAGAAATGTTATATTTTCAACTATTATTTAATAGTTAATTAAGCAACAGTTTTAAATTTAAGAATATTTAAGAATATCTTGACTCACATAAGGTAATAAAAGGGACAAAACGTTAGACATTAATGGATAGTATCGCCACTTTAAATAAATACTGAAAAAATAGCCTAATTAGAAACATGTTTTTTGAAATGAAATGCATACTTTGTCCAATCAACATATTTACATTTAACACTCTGAGGGCAATATAATGCCAAGCAACATTTAACTGTATTTCAGTTTTTGATGTTAATTCTTGTTCAGATAGTGGCAAATATTCAGAATCAGAGCTGGAATCACTGCCTTCATCATTTGATTCATTAGAAAACTTCAGCTTCCTCCAGTGCACCATTCTCTCCAAACTACCTTTGTTGCTTGACACTGTCTTGCCGTTATAGAAGGTGCAATAAGTATTAGGGCATAAAACATAAAACAGATAATAGAGCCATCTGTTAGGTTTTCTGCAGAACCTCTTGACACCATAATTTTAAATAGGCCTATACCATTTCCCGTGAAATGGCATGATTAGTACAATTTGGCCAAAAATGTGGCTTGGAACTTTCTTGCCGGGACCCTCTCAATTAGGAGATTATTTAATGCAAATTATTTTATTTTAAACATTCATTATACTACTGGCTGCAAGAACTCAGTGCATATTATGGCCTAAAATGTCGATACTTTAAAACAAGTTCAAGTTATTAGTTCTCGCTAGCAAGAAGTTTCCTAACCTTTTTAAAACACTTCCCACAAGTAAACACATAATAGGGGAGTAACTATCAATTGAAACAAGGCGAATTTAGACACATAGCATTGTAGGATCCCAAAATGGATGTAGTTTAGAGAATGGACTCTTCTCTTTTGTTTGTGATTCTGTTGTAATTCCCACATTGCCCCCTTCTTCTACTCCGTCCCAAGAGAACTCCCGAGTCTCAACTTCTCTTCAACTCTCGCACATATACTCATTATCCCTTGCGTCCTTCTCAGAGATTCTCTCCACGGTCTCCTTTTCTAGGTAATTAACTAATTACATAGTGCAGTCCCACAATTAGTATAAAGGGTGGCGAAGCAACCCAGTTCCCTCTCCTTCCCTTCATCTTCATCTCTTAACCCTTTCATTTAATTACCAAGTGGTTAGTTTAGGGTCGTTTCATCCGCAAAGAGTAATGCTTATATATAGTAGGCTATGAAAGGAGTAGAACACGAGCTACGAGAAAACAAGAAAATCACATACACCCTCTCTTATCGAAGGAGATCTCGACACTGAAAATCGATACTGTATAAACGTTTAGCAGGTTTGATTCTGGAGTCCAATTCGTAGGGTTTCCGGCTACAAATCTAGCAGGCCCGGCTTCGATTGCAAGCATAAGCGTCGAGATTTATCGTTCTCGCACAGGGAATCCATTTGTAGCCTCTGTATCGCGTTTGACCTATGTCATCTTCAAATGGTCATATAACCAAGGAGCTAAGGAGCCACGTTCCTGATATAGACCTACACCCATTGATTCTACTTAATGCATTCTCACGAGATAGAAAACATTGGTGGTGTTATAATGTTTATTAACATTTAATTTATTATTATTATTATTATTATTATTATTATTATTATTATTGTTATTACTTACTTATTTATGGCTTTTAGAGAACCCGGAGTTCATTGCCGCCCTCACATAAGCCCGTCATCGGCCCTATCCTGAGCAAGATTAATCCAGTCTCCACCATAATATCCTACCTTCTTCAAATCCATTTCAATATTATCCTCCCATCTATGTCTCGGCCTCCCCAAAGGTCTTTTCCCTCCGCCTCCCAACTAACACTCTATATGCATTTTTGGATACGCCCATACGTGCTACATGCCGTGCCCATCTCAAACGTCTGGATTTCATTCCTTCATTCAGTCAGTGTTCTGTTAAGGACAGGTATTTCACTGCAAACCCAGCATTTTTCAATCTTTCCTATTTTCTGCCTTCCTATTTGTTTCCTCATATGATCCATAAGCGTCTATCTTAATGTCGTCTATCGTCTAATATCTTCTTCTGTCCCGAACTCTCCTCCCGTTCACCATTCCTTCTAGTGCATTCTTCAGTAGGCAGTTTCTTCTCAGCTAGTGACCCAACCAATACTTCTTCCTCTTCGTGATCAGTTTCAGCATCACTTTTTCTTCACCCACTCTTTCCAACACAGCTTTATTTCTTATTTTGTCTGTCCACTTCACACGTTCCATTCTTCTCCATATCCACATTTTAAGTGCTATTCGCTTCTCTTCACTTCGTCGTAATGTCCATGTTTCTGCCTTATACAATGCCACACACCATACAAAGCACTCCACTAGTCTCTACCTTAGTTATTTTCCAGAGATTCGCAGAAGATACCTACTCCTTTTCCTATTAAAAGCTTTCTTGGTTTAATGTTCCTAATTATGTCAGGTGAAGAATACAATGTCTGCCATTATTATTATTATTATTATTATTATTATTATTATTATTATTATTATTATTATTATTGTAATATTTCCTATATTCGTCTATATTGTAATTTAGATCCTGTGAGACATGGATAACCTAAAAACGCATGAGAACAATTGTAGTTCGAGATGCACAGACTATAGCTCAGTTTGGAGAAGATCTGTTTTTTTATTTAGCCTGCACATTTAATTAATGAAATTACTCTTCTAGATCGTAAGAGGAACGCAAGAATAGTCTAACCTATTACGAATATATTGTTAAACATACAATCCGAAATCTCCAGAGATGAGAAGATAAACAAAAAGGCTGTTATTTTAATTGCCTGACACACGTTATTTACATTCGAAAGTTTTTTGTCCAATGTCAGACCATTAACTTGCCGTTATTCGTCCCGAGTCGAAGAGCAGACTCATAGATGTCGCTAGTGCCGAGAATTGTAGGCCGCTTAGGTCGTCAGAGACTATCCAGAGCGCACCCCTGGCGGTGGCTCTACTTTACACTCGTAAATCGTAACGGATGATGACGGTAGAGAATTTTTGGAATGTCACAGAAGAATCGGAGTATACGGAGGAAGATTCACTAACACTTTTCGTAGTTCTTTTTTTTTCCCAGAAGCAATTTTCCTAAAGCAGTTTTTCGCTATAACATTTTTTCCCTTCGAAAATTATTCTCGAAATATTTCTTTTTCTACAATTTTACAATTTAGAATTTCTCATTAGAGATCTTTCCTTGTCCACTCTGTCCTAGGGTAGTGCTCGACAGATTTTTGTCATCACACTTTCCCTAGCTGAAGAGGTGAAGTGAAGCCGAAACAGAGAAAACCCAAAAGTAGCATTCTAATTAGTTCCTTTCCAATACATTTTTGTGTCATAGTATTTTTCCTAACAGGAACATTAATTGCAAATTTTATCATGTAGGCCTACAGTTTTAATGGGATGGTGTCATCTCTGGATGGTCACTAGCTACGAGTAATTTCTTCAGCTAGCATACGCTACAGTCAGTTCTGTCTGCACCTTTTCTTCATCAGGCGAACGACCGTGATTTCCTTCTTTTAATGTTGTAATATGATTGCTTGCGTTAGACTACAATGAGTCTACTTGAAACAGGACCAATAATCCTCATTTCCTTTCAAATTCCCACGGTAACACATGGTGTCATCTCACATGTAATTTCTTTTTTCCTCTTTCTGAAGTAAGATTCTGAGTGTCACTGGACATCTAAGTGACATAAAACTTTACAATTTCTAACATGAAACTCGAGATAATAATAATAATAATAATAATAATGTTTTATTTTCGCTGGCAGAGTTAAGGCCATAAGGCCTTCTCTTCCACTCAACCAGCCTTAATCAATACAATACATAAATTTAAATTACAAATATTTTCACTACACTTAAAAGGTTCTCCAGCAATAATCTTCACTACACATTTATTTAAATTTAGATAAATCTATAAGGTAAAGTAGTAACTTAATTTATGAGCTAATTTAATTCAATGAATTATAATTAATTTAATATTTGAGATAGCTAGTAAAATGATGAAAATTAATTTAATATAAGCTTACTAGGACTATGTTACAGGGAGAATATATATATTTCTATTTCTATAATGAGAATATTAATGTAATTGTCATTAGAGGTTTTGTAAATCTATTTAGAGAAATTAAAGATAATAATAATAAGAATGGACAGATGTTAGTTTCATTATAAGTAACAAATATTAATCAGCAATTCATCTGTTAAGTAAGAATTTATGTAATTTTGACCTAAATGAAGCTATTGTCCAACAACCCCTTATATCACTCGGAAGCGAGTTCCAATTTCTAGCAACTGAAACTGTATAGGATGAAGAATATAAAGATGTCTTGTGGTAGGGTATAATGAGTAAATTGTTATAATGAGATCTTGTACTTAGCTGATGATATGCGGATAAATTTTGAAAACGAGAAGCCAAATATATTGGGGTAGCGGTGCGCAGAATTTGAAATAAGAGAACAAGAGAATGCAGGGCTCGTCGATCGCTTAGCCTTAGCCAAGACAGAGTTTGGAAAGACGGGGAAACATGATCATACTTACGAATATTACAAATATAACGGACGCACGCATTATGCACACGTTGTAGCCTGTTGCTCAAATTTGCATTTAGATTACTTAATATAATATCGCAGTAGTCAAAGTGTGGCATCACGAGTGTTTGTACAAGGATTAATTTTAATTTATCAGGAAGAAAGTTCTTCAGTCGCTTTAATGAGTGAATAATGGAAAATATTTTTTTGGAAGTGTGATTCACTTGTTCATTCCATTCCAGGTGACAATCCATATAAATACCAAGGTTCTTCACGGTCGTACTGTATGGAATAGTAGTATTATTTACAATTATCGGTGGCAAATTTTGTTTGTCACACTTCGATCTTTGATGTTCTATTAAGATTGCCTGCGATTTACTTGCATTTAAATTAAGTCCGTGGGTTTTCGACCATATGGATATAGAATTCAAGTCATCATTAACTTTAGTTATGGCGTCATTTATGTAGTTAGGTCGAGTATGCAGATAGATTTGTATGTCGTCAGCATAAATATGGTGTCGGCAGGATGTTAGATTAGAAGAAATATCATTAATATAAATAGAAAATAGTAAAGGTCCTAGGACAGAGCCTTGTGGTACGCCAGTCTTCGTGGTACGCCAAGTGGAATAACGATTATTAATAGACACGCACTGTTGGCGTTCACGAAGATAGGAGTCCATCCACGCTAACGCATTATCAGAAAAATGCAGTACTCTTAATTTTGCAATTAGTAAGTCAACATCTACAGTGTCGAAGGCTTTGGAGTAGTCTAAAAGTGTTAGTATTGTGATCTGTCCTTTGTCTAAAGCTTCACGTATATCCTCAGTCACTTTAAGCAGTGCAGTCGATGTGCTGTGTCCCGTTCTGAAGCCTGATTGGTAAGGGTCAAGAATATTGTGAGTATTGAGGTAATCTGTCAGTTGTTTGTGCACAATTCTTTCCAAAGCTTTTGAGAGAACAGGAAGAATACTAATTGGTCTATAGTCATTAGGTGTTACAGGTAATTTAATTTTAGGAAGGGGACGAACAATAGCCTTTTTCCATATGTCTGGGTAATGTGAAGTCATTATAGATGCATTGAATATATGGGTTAGTGTCGGAAGAATTATGTCCATAATTTTGTTCAGAAGTTCTATATTTATATTGTCTACTCCTTGTGATTTTGACTTGATGCGCTTTAGTGCTGATTTTACGTCAGAAGGTGTTATGTAGGAAAAGAAGAACTTGTCTCGTGCTGGGGCGGGTGTAGAGATTAATTCATTAATAGTCTGTTGTTTCGTTGCGGCGTCAGGTGCGTGGGTAGTGGTGGATGTGAAGTAAGGTTACAGATATCTTTAAATGTCAAGTATGATGAAAAAAAATACACTGTGGAATAAAATTATATTATAGAAATGTGTTTTGGGAAGAATAGTCACTGGAAAAATTTGTCATTTGTAAAAACGTAGGCTATGTAGGAAAATTTGGGTTTAGGAAAAATATATATTTTTTTAAACTGTCGGGAAACGGCAGAGAAAATCCTCGTGTTGCCTGGACCACGGACTTGTCCAACACAAGCCATAAATTCAGGGTGCAGCGAGATTTGAACACAGCCCAAGGTGCCAACACTTAACCATTGTAGCGATCAAATAGAAAGAGTGTGCAAGTTCTATTGTGAGCTTGGGAAAAAAATAGAATCTATTAGGTTTATACAGGGTGAAAAGTAATTAAACCGACAAACTCCGAGAGGTTGTATGGGACACCAAAACAAACACTTTTCTCTAATGTCATATTGCGCTGTGAGGCACTATTTCGCGAGGACACCAGATCTTAATGTAACCATTGCCATGCTTTATTGCTTGAGTCTCTTATAAAACATTTACACACCAAAATCGCTGCAGAAGATATTAAAAAATATCTCCAGTGACCTGTACACAAAGGTTACATCGGCGGGACATGGATTACCTAACGCGGTGAAAGACATCAGCATTATCATTTATTTCCCCTGCTGCACCAAATATCCGGGCCACCAGACCGGTTTGATAAAGCACTACACTGGGTCAAGACGTACAACAAAATGTGAATTTGTTGAGTCGTCATGAACTGAAGAACGCATACGCCTTCTGCTGGTTTAATAAAGCCTCTGAGGAAAATATGACATAAGAGAAAACCGTTTGTTTTTGTATCCCATACAACCTCCCGAAGGTTGTCGGTTTAATTACTTTTCACCCTGTATAAGCCTGTACAAAAAATTATGTACAGTAGAGTAATTATAAAATTTGTCCCAGTAACAAATACCAAGTCAAAATGTTGGCTCAGACTTTGCAATAAATTTCTCGACAACTTTCGCCGCTTCGTGATGGAACACTGTCAAGCACAACTGCCAGCGTGGAGTTTGCTATCAGCGGACTCAGGTGGTCTACACGTTCGGAGCACCGTGTGTTATGCATACATAAAGCATTATCCCACTAAGAGCAACTATCTAGATAATAATACTACCCCTACCCTTGTCTCTAGGCTAGATAATAGAGACCCGCCATAACATACAACCGTACCAAATAGACCAGACCAATACACTGACTGTATACCTATAGCGTATATATAAACCATCGCATATACAACAGCAGCGATACACACACATCTCGCTAATCAACCTGACGAACGTTCTCGACACGTGCGACGGTAACAGTGGTGGATTCTGAAAATTAATTTGGAATCGGGGTTAAAGGATGATGTGAGAATCACATTAAAATCATCTTCAAAGAGCACACATTCAAATGTTTTACGATTTAGTAACAATTCATCGGACCAAAATTGACATAATTATTTCTTAAGTCTTCCAATATCCCTTCTACCATTGTACTCATAGGCCTAAATGTAGACTTTCTGTTGCAGACTAATCTTGTACTGTCAAAGGTTAGGCAGACTGACAAGCAAACATCATTTTTTTTTCTTCCACCATGTTAATAATGTTAAAACAAGTGCTTATACAAATTTTGGCCACTCGAACGCAATTACGAGGGCCGTAAAAAATAAGTTTCCCTGGGGCCGCTTACAGAAAGAAAATACAATTTCAAGGAAAAAGATTATTGGAACAGATACAGCAACTGTTGAGCTATTTTTCAATATATTTCCCACCCAAACTGATACATTTGTCTTACCATGAGATCAACAGAGAGGTGCAGACGCTGTCACACACTGGTTCCGATCCCAGGCGGAAGACTTCTACGACATAGAGATACAAACGTTGATCTCATGGCATGACAAATGTTTCAATTCCGGTGGGGAATATGTTTAAAATTGGCTCAACAGTTGCTGTATCTGTTCCAATACATCTTTCCATAAAATTGTGTTTTATTTCTGTAAACGGCTCAAGAGAAACTTATATTTTACGGCCCTCGTAATTGCGTTCGAGTGACCAAAATTTGTGTAAGCATCTGTTTTGACATTATTAACATGGTGCGGTGGAAGGAAAAAAAATAACTTTTTTATCTGCCCCCATGATAATGTTTGCCTGTGAGGTGAAATTTCAATTTTCTTAACCGTTTCAGCTAGAACTTTGAAAATTTGTATAGGCTCTAAGCTTATATATGTCATGCTGCATATAAACAACCTCTAAACAAAGTTTCATTTCATTCGGTCTACAACTATATGACTTATTAGACATTTTGAAAAATCACTAGCCTACAAATTTAAAAAAAATTTGCCAGAAATTTGCTCCACATAGGCCTACCTTTAAAAATCTCTGAAATATAACTTTCTATTTATTTTTTTCAGATTATCCTTCAGGATCTAAGAAAAAAAATTGTTTTATATATTAGTCAAATATAAAAACAGGAAAAAAAAAATTGTCTAGCAGAAAAAAAAAATTTTTCTTCAAAAATCTTAAGGTTAAAGGAAAATCCTAATAAGCTTAAGTTTTGTTACGCACATCTTTAATAATTCTTACAAGAAAGTATGTACAGTACACAGTACAAACTTTGAATTAATAGCATTTTTAGCAAAGCAATATTTATGTAAAAAAGTGCAAATGCAGAAAATTGAGTTAAAAAGACAAAGGGCCATCCAGAATATGATGACCGAAACAGGTGATTGAAGGGCCTATAGGCCTACGCATAGAAATTTCTGAAGAATTCTCTGAACCATGGAACTGTAGATAAGAATCTGGTAAAAGGGCAGGGAGGCAGAGAGACAACTTATAAGTTATAAAAAATATAGTATAGGCCTACACGTTTCACTGCTTAGAAACAATTGATATCTTTAAAACAATTAATTCATCTTTAAAATGCTGCTTTAAAAATATTCAAGTTTTGTCGCCTACACAGTAACAAAATAATCATGGTTTCATAGGAACTCGACACGTCTTACGATGCCTTCAATCTTCTGCGCTTCTATAGGATATCTATGCCTACTAGGCCAAATAAATATCTGCGACTAATATGCTAAGTTTGTATAAAATAAATATACTGACATTAGTTAGATCAAATATCCACGCTATATGTCCGCTACCAGTAACAACTTCAAATTTTAAAATCCTGTTATCATAAGAGTAGTCTGACTTATAAGTTATCAAAGGTGTTGAACAGGAACCTCGTATGTCAAAATATTCAATTTTACAGGAGAGCGAAAAAATATTTTAATATCTTGATAAATAACAAATATCTGACATAAGTTAAGAGGTTATTTAAATATTTTCTTGTTAAATCTGTAACCATGCCTGGACATAAGCTGTGTTTGCACAAGATTCGGAAATAGTTCTCTTTCTATAGGGATAAAGTGAAATCTCATTTTGTTCATTTTTTCCTGTTCAATACCAACGATATTCTTTCTCCTGCAGTATATTAGAGTCTAGGACCCGTGTACCTCTTGTCTATTTCTCATTTGTCTAAAATAGGCCTATAATATAAATTTACAGATATAGTCTACGGCTCTTAGCCGGCCGGCCGGCTTGCTATGCACGCGGAGGCGGGTGACAGGAAGTCCGCTGTTCTGCTTTATACCGTTCACCCAGTAAAATGGGTGGAGCAAACAGAAGTGTGCTGACGGATACATTCTAAGAAAATTTAGTGTATTTACATTTAAAATTTTGACGACATTGCAACGTAATGTACTATGCCCACTAACTTCGTGTCAAAAGCACTGAAAATGAAAAATACTCTTACTTTATTTGTTAACTTTGTAGGTGACAACAGTGACAAAGTATTAGGATAGGTCTATTCATTTGCTTCAACATAAGGACAAATATATGGACCTACTCTCAATATTAAGAAAAAAAAGCTTTCATTTTCATGAGCACAATATTAAGGAACATATCGATATAGAATTTTATAGGCGACATTAATAGCTACTGTTATTATTGTTATTATTTTTAAATAGTGAAGATGGGAACACTTTCGAATAAATCTACTGCTGCGTGCACATACACATGCAGGGTACACATATAACGTTAGGTTATGTAGAATATTAATTTATTCTTTATTTACCGTACTATAGTCTATAGGCTTATCTTCGTTATTATTATTATTATTATTATTATTATTATTATTATTATTATTATTATTATTATTATTTTCTTGTACTATGTAAACTATCTTGTAACTTCGTTCTAAACTTCTAAGATGAATAAAAAGAAAGAAACAGGAAACAAAACAAAGAGAAAATGAAATGGAAAAGGGCCTAAAATAAAACAACAAAGGGACAAAAGGAAGAATAAAAAGTAAACAGGGGAACTTCGGTCTTCAAGTTACCGTTGAATAAATTCATGTAATTTTACTATTTTTAATCTGTATGTTTTGGATTTTATTCAATATTATAAATTGGGTTGAAGGAAAACCCCGGAAAAACTTCAACCAGATAACTTGCCCCGACCGAAATTCGAAACCGGGCGAGCTGATTTCGCGGCCAGACGCGCTAACCGTTACTCCACAGCTGTGGATTTGCAGGTTCTGAGTCAGAGACATTTTAACTATGTTACGAGACAGTGTGACTTATATTTTGAGTCTAGCTCAAGATAAACGTTAGCCTATTCAACTAAAAAAACAGAAAAGAATAAAAAATAATGAAGGCAAAGATCGGGACAAAAGAACAAGAAAGAATATGAAAATGAATAGACTTACACATGAAAAGGAAGAAAAAGACACAGGGAAAAATAAAAAATAAAGAAAAACAAAGGACGTAAGAAGTAGGACAAAGAAAAAATGAAAATAAACAAGGGAGAAAGGAAAGAGTGTAAAATAAGTTACATAAAAATATGTGAGTAAAATGGAATGAAATGAACGAGCCGCCACTGCGTAAACATGCCTCGCCTCGCGCGTGTCATCTGTCCATTACAGGAGGGCTACGTGGTAGCTCACACGTTGTAATACCGGACTATATCATTACCATTGGATTCGGAGTGTGCCTATATAGATAGATGGTAGAAGCCGATATAAGCCTCCCCCACACCACCTGTATATACCTAATTATAGGAGATTGGAGGGGCGCACTTCATCCCAGCAGAGTTTCGAACCCAGCAGCAGCGAATAGATAAATAGATATGGTGTCCACTGTTCTAGCATTGGTCATTTGGCTTTAGCAGGCTACGACTATAACTGTCCTAATATCGCAGTTGTGTTATTGAATTTACTGCAAATTGATTGGTCCGCGGAGAGCTATAGTGACGATGGTGGTAGTGGTGGTTTGCTAGTGGTTGTAATTATTGGTTGGAATTAGTAGGGTGTACGTGGGTGTATTCCACAGGTGAATTTATACTGCCAGAATTAGGCGCAACTGTAAATTTTGGAAGAGTCGGGTGGGGAGAACGCTCTTTTTGTTTTGTTCCATGAAAGGGAAATGAGAGATGTTTGTTTTTAAAATTCCATTCTTGTACAATAGCATACTCAGGCCTACAGTACAAACAGGACAACACCTATCAGATTCAGTTTTCGTTAGTAATGTTACGACACACATCATCTACTGCTGCTGCCACTACCACTACCACTATTAGTCTACTACTACGAACCTATTAGGCTACTATTTACTACCAGGACCACTCTACTGGTACTACCACAACTGTCACTGACATCCTACCACTACTATGGACATTACTTTTTTAGGACCAACTCCTCTGCTCTACTACTACTACTACTACTACTACTACTACTAACCTACTAATATTATGAGAATAGGTCTAAACCTATTACTACTACCATAATTATTCTGCTACTATTACTATCACCACTTCATCCTACTACTATTACGGACATATTACTGGGTCTACTACCTGGACCAACTCTGCTATTACTACTACCACTAATTTACCATTCCCACTTACTAATTACTTCTATGGAACCAACTCTACTACTATTACTAGTACTACTACCACCACCACCATCACCATATTACTTCTATGGAACCAACTCTACTACTATTACTACTACTACTACCACCACCACCACCATCAATTTACCATTCCCACTTACTAATTACTTCTATGGAACCAACTCTACTACTACTACTACTACTACTACTACTACTACTACTACTACTACTACCACCACCACCACCACCCTACTACTAAAATTGCAATCCTACTATTCTACGTCATATTACTACTACCAGAACCAACTACTACTATTATTACTACCTCAACTACTAGGACTATCTTCTCTGCTGCTACTATTACTACTACTATGAACATATAACTTAAGGGCCGGGTTCGATTCCAGGTCGGAACAAGTTACCTGGTTGAGGTTTTTTCCGGGGTTTTCCCTCAACCCAATATGAGCAAATGCTGAGTAACTTTCGGTGTTGGACCCCGGACTCATTTCACCGGCATTATCACCTTCATCTCATTCAGACGCTAAATAACCTAAGATGTTGATAAAGCGTCGTAAAATAACCAACTAAAAAAAACATATAAGGGTGTTTGAGAATAAGGTGCTTAGGAAATATTTGGGGCTAAGAGGGATGAAGTTACAGAAGAACGGAGAAAGTTACACAACACAGAACTGCACGCATTGTATTCTTCACCTCACATAATTAGGAACATTAAATCCAGACGTTTGAGATGGACAGGGCATGTAGCACGTATGGGCGAATCCAGAAATGCATATAGAGTATTAGTTAGGAGGCCGGAGGGAAAAAGACCTTTAGGGAGGCCGAGACGTAGATGGGAAGATAATATTAAAATGTATTTGAAGGAGGAGGGATATGATGATAGAGAATGGATTAATCTTGCTCAGGATAGGGACCAATGGCGGGCTTATGTGAGGGCGGCAAGCAACCTCCGGGTTCCTTCAAAAGCCAGTAAGCAAGTAAGTAAGTAAGTATGAACATATTACTACCAGAACCAACTCTACAGCTGCTATTATTACTACTACTACTACTACTACTACTACTACTACTACTACTACTACTACTACTACTACTACTACTACTACTACTACTACTACTACTACAAGTTCTTACTACTACCACAACTACTAGGGACATATTACTACTACTATTAGCAACACCAACTCCTATGCTGTTGCTACTACTACTACTATTACTACTACTACCACAATCACCACCATCCCCGATAGGTTTAGGCCTACTATTTCTCCAAGTCAAGGCCAGATGAAGGTCTTGATCTTCCATAGGCCTACTATTTTTCACAATATTCTTCCCTCTTTTATCATAGTTAGACTCATGTGGTTCTCCTCTAATTCTAGTAACAAATTCCTTTTTCTGATTCTTTCTTCAACCATTCGTTTTAGACTTTAAAGTCAAATTTTAATCGGGTATATCATAAGTTAAGTTGGATCAAATCAAAACGTTAATCTGTAAATGTCGCAATGACCATGATGATGATGATGGTGAAAGTGGTGATTATAGTAGTGACGGTGATATTGGTAGGTACAAGTAAAATTTCTTGCTTCTTAGGAATTGATTAATGTCTTTTAGCGTGGAAGAAGAGAATAAGAACAATGGTTTATATTAATGTCAACAAAGAATGCGACTGCTCTCAATAATTATAATGTTATTTCTCAAATGAATTTCAGAAGGGTATGTACGCCTGCAGAAATATCTTTAAAAAGATCTGAAGATGTTTTATAAGGGGAAGGAATTATGGGCACTATGTTGCATTTTTTTATAAGTGACCTATACCCTTGCTGCTCTGATGAATTAATTACTCTCGCTTAGAAAAAGTTTATACAAGTCAATTAACCAGAAACAAGATGGGGTGGACAAAAAAGAAACCGGCCTTTACTGCTTAACAGATAGAACAATTGTAAAGAACTCGTCGGTTCAAAAATTAGTAGGCCTAATCATAAGTCAGCCTGCGTATAAGATGGCAAACAATATTGGTTAATAGGCCCAATTCTAGTCCTTAAGCTACATTTAAGATAATATTCCATCGAATTAAATTTAATAAGGTGGTAATATAATTGAAAATTAATAATTAGGCCGAAGTCAAAGAAAATGTTACCTTGGAAGAAAAATTGGTACCTCTATACAAAATTATTCCCACCAGGCTACCTTTCCTTTTAAATAACATAGACCTATTGTAATATACTGAGTTTCAATAGATTTAACTTCAAACTTCAAAGATATGAAACAGAGGTCTGCATCGGACGTTTTCGCTCGAGCGCCAAGTAGTTCATAGCATAATCCGATAGGTAGCGCACATGCATGATGGGTAAAATTGTCGCGAGCGATAAATCCTCGAACGGTATAAGCCGAGCGTTAGACATTCGCTCTTGTTACAGTGATGAACTGTGTAGTAACATCATAGATGTTTAGCATTTCAAAACTTTGCAGTGTTTAACTAACCTCTCCATAGTACAACTGTACAACTACAAAACTTTCTTTAAAATGTAATATAACTTAAATGTTGTAGGTAAAAGTTCCCCCCCCCCCACAGGAGTCATTTTGTTTTTGCCACATTTGATAGATGTTATTAGATGTAAATGTAATTATTATAATGCAAGAACCGTATCAAGTTTTCTAGTAATAATAATAATCTCTAATAAATAGTGTATCAGTCTTTGCGTCTGTAACAGTTGTGCAACATGATTATTCGTTTTGTTATATTTTCTGTGACGTTATCTCTGTACTAATATTGTTATTAATCTACTGCTATATCAATAATATTTTGTAAAACGTTTCTACATTGTCGCAGTATATAGGCAGAACACTATATATGGACCTATCATATTATATATGTGGTAAAACAATTATTGAATAATTATTAATTAGCAATAATAACTGTATATCGAAGTTTTTCATACTATTTTATTTATAACTTCATGTTACTGTTTTGGTACGTTCCATTAGACTGTTCCACTAAACGTTTGTCATAAACGCAGAACATAAAGCCTGACTTTTACCGTGTGAGCAAAACATATGTGTATCTTATCTGTCGCCTTCCATACAAGATAAGACATATCAGTGAGATGACCTTGTACTGCGCTTCTATTTATTACGAGCGTATGACGACCGATCGTATCTCACTCGAGGGTGCGACATTCGACCGAGTTCAAGCGAGCGATTTAACTCCAATGCAGCACTCTGATTATGAAACATAATACTAATGTTCCAGTAATATCGTATAATGAAATATGTCATATTTTAAAACAAGAATTGATACAAGGGTAGACTTTTGGCTTAACATCTCCAACGTTTCGGAACTAGACCTACTTACAAGTTCCATTATCAGGACAAATTAGGTACGATTTGAAGTTATCTAATTGTTCGGCTCAAAATAGATAATTCTTGAAGAATCTAATTACGATATATGTACGCACGAAAATTTAAAAAGAGACAGCGAAGAAATTGGATTAATATCTCAAGGTGTAAGAGAAGGGTGTTCTTTTTCATCTTCTTTGTTTAAAGTAAACTTATAGGCCTATATTGACAATGTCATCAAAAGAAACATACAATCCATAACCTCTAGGTGAATGTAAAAGCAATAAAATTATTCTGTTTGAGAATGATTAGGTAGTTTTCGGTAACACTAAAGATAACTTACAAAGAGCTGTTCATTTAGGCCTAGTATCAGAAGTTTCAGAAAAGTATGATTTGAAAATCTCTATTAAAATATAACTCTTTGGATTGAAGGAAAATGATTCCCTAAGAAATAATAAGACAATAGAAAGATGAACAATTTCAACTAGGCCTACAGTACCTCTGATGCATTGCTTGTTATACGGAATTAAATGGCGTTCAAAATAAATTACATCAATTCCAACAACTAATAAGAACGGCAAATAAAATATGAATAGGCCTATGTAAGTTAAAGTAAGGCGAGAGACAGTTATTCAATTTCATACAACAATGGTCATTCCGACACCAACTTATCAGAAACTTGGACCTAGAAGGCGATAGATGCTGCAGAAATGAATAGACCTAGGCCTATCAAGACCACTAACTGGATACAGTTTATTAAATCACAAACACAGAAAGCTGGGTTCGCACTGAAAGACCTGTCCTTGGGCAGAACACTAAATGAATGAGTGAAAACATTAGGAAGGAACTAAAAGCAACAAATATTACAGGCACAATTAGAGCATATAGCATATAGAGAAGATGGCAAGATCATGTGATAGGATCATCTGGAACACTGATTCAACAGCTGTAATATAGGCCTACCTACGGGACCAAAGAGAAAATAAGACAATGAAGAATGAAGAAACTTTAGAGCCATCAATTTTAAGATAAAATGTGGAATCGAAACAGGCCTCAAGCCTAAAACGAAAAGTAAAGTTGATGATGATGATGATGATGATGATGATAATGATGATGATGATGGTGATGATGATGACGACGAATCACCTACTCTGTATGGTTCATTATGTTTGGCTGCTCCAACTGCTATCGAGCAAAGATTGTTCAATAGTTAATCGAACCTCAATGTTTGTACCATATTGCTTAGTGCTACACAGGGTATCGTTACTTTGCCCGACATTAAATCACAATATGCGCTGCAAATGGCCACCATTATCGTGCAAACAGACCTGAACACGACGTTCTATAGGCCTACTTTGGAAGGTCCGGGGAAGCATATTCTGAGGTAGACTGTGGTTTGAATTTCTTGGCGATATCTTCGTTCCTGTAACAGTTTCATTACCAAAATTTTGCGTAAAGTTGGAGTGGAACACACTTTATATGGTGCAGTTAAAAAGTAAGGGTAATGAGGGCTGTAAAATTAATTATTATTATCGTTCTCTTCCCATGGAAATGCACAAAGTCGCCTAATACAGTATAGCCTACATATAACCTTAGGCTATCGACATATTACCGGCGTTTAGGATCAAACAATTATTGTTCCCAGTTTATTAACCACACACATTTTCCCTACGCCACTAGTTGGTTCCTTCATGTGTTCTTTATAAAAATAGCATTACTGAAACAACAGAATAACTTTAATTCCATTAAGTTATTAATCCAGCTCAAAGACTGAGATGGCTGGGACATGTAAACACGATGTGCCTGAAACACGCACTCCTATTAAAATGTTAAAGGGTAGACTATGTAACAGGAGGAGAAAGGATAGACCAAAGTTAAGGTGGATGGATGGGGTATCCAAACATCTTGAAATTATGGGAGTGAGAAGATGGACTAACATGGTGAAGAACAGAGTAAGATGGAAGGCTGTTGTTAAGGAGGCCAAACCCACCCCGGGTTGTAGCGCTAACTGATGATGATGATGATGATTATGATAATGATGATGATGATATAATGATGAAGTTATTAATCGAGCTCTCAGCCGAATGTATTTAAAAATACCTCAAGTCTAAAAGAACACGTTTTAATCATTTTCGACTAACTGCAGTCTAGGCCTATACCAGAAGTTTTAGTCCTATCTGATAGGAGAAGGAGCATCCCTAAGTTTCAGTCCACATAGACTTTTTGTGCATCCGTGATGGAATGAGTTTCGTGCCGACTGTGCTTCCCGGGTAAGCCGACCCATCATCCACCACGCTATGCAATCCTCTGCAGCCATCAAATTCATATGTCATACTTCTAGTGATACATCAGAGATCTGCATGAGGCATAACTCTGTTCTTCTAAATCTTTAATTTGAGTATTAATTCTATTTTTTTATAATCTGTCCACTTAATCCAAATGATATATCCTTTTAATGTTTCAAAATGAACAAAAATATATAATCTTATTATATTGAACCACACGAAAATAGAAGAGACCGCAACGTTAAGTGGGTCATTCTGCAATGGTAATCTACACACAGAGTCTTGTTTTCGATAAAGCTTCGCTACAAAAAATATATATTTAAAAAACACAAATCTAACCCGCATGGAAGTCACTTGTAACAACTTCTAGTAATTGAGAATAAATCAATCACAAAGGATTACACGTGCAGCTTCCCCACAATACAAATCTGAATCTGAAGGCTTGTCTTCAGAACTGAAATTATTAAATTCCTATGTTTTAAGGACATACGCGTTTAACAAATGTTACAGCCTATTTTTTGTTATTGCGCTACTCTTTTAATTCGTTCGTGAGCTGAACATATACACGAGATAAACGCCATGACAGTTTTTAAACCCCTTAGTCCAAAAAGGAGGGGCTTAACCGGTTGGTTGACAAGAGGGTGGGTAAAAATGGCAGCCCAGTATAGGAGGGTTACTCTTTGCAAACAAAAGCCCTTCGAAAAGAGAGACGGGGAATGGGAGAGAATGAAGGGGATGAATCTCAGGGACGACTGGGAGAAAGAGACAGATAGAGAGAGATGGAACGATTTTTGCAAAAGGGTGACAAAAAGGATAGAAAGATTAAAAAAGAATGTGTTTTGGTAATGCGAGGAAGGGTGATATAGCTAAAGAACTGAATAATAAAAGAGGAAGAAAGAGACAAATAAAAGAACAGAAAAGGGGGTTGGGGAGATTAGCGAAAAAACAGTGACGAAGAATAAAACCCAGGAGGACCGTGAATGAAAGAAAGCTCCCTTGGTCTATGCGTCACACAACCGGGCTTGTTCTTCATTACAAAGAGCAGTAACAAAGCAATCGCGGCAGCCATCTTGCTTGACATGCACACCAGCGCCACGCCACTTTCTTTTGTTTCATTCTGTTTTTCAAGCTTCAGTTCACAAAGTTTGAAAAGGATGTTTCAGTTGTATTTACACAGGAAAGTGGGGGATACAAAATATGTAAATCAAACATGTACTTCAATTGTAAAAGCTTTCGTATTAGGGCTTTCTGACACGAGTTGCGCAAACACACGATGTTTAATTATCAGCCTAAACTCTGAACAGTAAGCACTTTTCTTTCAAAGCAATATAGTACAAAAAAGAAAGAAAAGATTTGTAGTCAATATCGTAATGCAAACGACACATAGTTTATTGGCTAATTCTGTTCTTTTGTTAGAATATCGCTTTCTTCCTATATTATAATACATTTTTTCATTATGAAATTTAATTAATTGTTTATTATTTATCATAGTGATTAATTTGGTTAGTTTACTAAATATATTTTAGCCCCTGGTAATCATTTAGCAATTCTGTAACAGAATTACACTAGACCTAATATTGCAATCTTATTTATGGAAGAATCTACATGGTTTGTAGGCAATTTTAGTAACTTTTAATTTAATATTAAAGTTTATGCAATAATATGTTTCTATCGTTCAATAATGTTTAGGCCTATCTACGACCCTGCGCTAGACATAAAATGTCAAGTCACTCTGGCACCTAACAAAGTTAAATGCCAATACCTCAGTACTTGTAAAAACGTCAGCGCACAATAACAATGTCGTGTGACGGTAAAGCGAAGAGTTGTTCACTCTCTGCATAAGGTGATCCAAGACGAGATAAAGACCTATGAAATAATGAATACGTAGTATAATAAAAATGGCAGGACAAACAGAACTGTGCCCAAATATTTGGTACAGTTTTGGACTTCATAAGAACTACAGGAGTCATATATCTCAGAAATTGCAATTGCTGAACTTAACGGGTCTATTTCATTATTAAGAAATGATTTCTTTGGCAGTAATTATAAATTGTAATATTTTTGTGTGAAAGAAAATCATACTCTTTCATTTTTCTACGTTCTGTAGATTCTTTTATAGGGCCATAGGCCTATCTATTATTAGATATAGGCCTAATTTTTGTAGACCTATTTTTATATTAGACCTTTGTTATTTTTTTTTACACATTTTCAAGTTGTTTATATCATTTTGACCATGCGGCAGCCCTCTAATGAGGGAAGTTCTGTGAATTCAATTAAATTTCTGAGAAAACTTGCATTACGACAGGATTGTTCACCACATAACGTAGAGAATTTGTTTGAGAGATCGAAGCATAGTCCTTCTTGGCTAGAAACTGTTAGCTGTTGGCGAGAAACTGTCATTTGATTGTGCTGCGGCCTAACATCAGTAGGTATAGGTCTACTGCGGGGCAATTTCATTGTTTCCATTTCTTATCACTTCACCAAATCTTCATTCTCATTGTTTCGTCATTTTAATGTCAAATACGTAACAAATGAATGCATTCTGTCATAGCCAGGAGCAGGTAGCTATTTATGGAGATTAATTTTATCATTTGTGTTATTTTAATAGCCTATTGGTGTCGGCGCGGAGATTGTTGGAGATTGATTTGTACTCTTGGCGGAGATTAATGGAAATTTTGGAAAATACAATTATTTTGGAATTGGAGTATTAACTCATCATGAATCTTACTTTCCAAATAATTAACATTAAAGGTTCGTTGGATTCTGGTAAAGGTGCGGTATGGCCAATAGACAATATTAGCTAGATTGAGACTGTATTTAGCACACATTCATTAAAAAAAAAAACTTGTAGCCCTCAAATTAACAGTTTCAAACTGTTGTAACTATATCCGCTTAGAGAACGACTCTGACAGTTGCGTGCGGCGTTGTCAATATGCACCGGTCGAAGCTACGGAGCTGCTCAGCTCGCGCGGCGGGACAATGAAAAGTGTTTCGTTTACTATTACCCCGCCTGGACGCCTGGCAACTGACCGCGTTGTTCTGTTCCGAGAGACATGGCAACGCCAAGCCGTTACCATGGAGACGTTTACAAATCCTTGTAACGGGATAGGCCAGCTCAAGGTGTTTCATCTCTCTCGCTTCCTCTCTCCCTTCCACACGAGAACTGTCAGAGTCGTTCTCTAAGCGGATATAGTATAGTGAAATGTTGAATTCTACGTCTTTTGAGTTCACTAATGTAAGCAGAATACCTAGAATACCATGTAGCTAATGTAGGCTGCTTGGATATGGGCTATAACATATTCAAGTGAAAAAAAATCTGAAAAAAACTCAGAATATGAAATTCAATATAAACGACGCAATAGTAATAATTCGCGAATGTGTTCATATTTCGCTGTTAGAACTCTATTTCGCGATTTGTCGCGATTGTTTTATCCGCATATTATTAGCCTAATCAGAATCACCTAATTCGTACAGATTAGTAAAAATCTATTTTAGGGTAAAGTTGTCTAATTCCGTGATATCCCTAATCCCGTGATACATTTCTTAAATTGAATATCAGTCAAACATCTTTCTCGAAAGAGTACATTTTTCTCTTACTTTTGAGATATCGGTGAACTTCCTAGCAAGATACCCAATCCTGGGACATTTAGTTTAAAAAACACATCATGGAATTAAGTGTATCACGGAATTAGGCAACTTTACATATCTATTATGTCGTGATTTTAGCGATCTCCACAAACACCCGGCCCTGGCCATAGCCTATTAAGCTTACCGTAAATCAATTTTACCTAACTTACTGAAATTATACCCGGCTCCGGAACAATTTCTCCCTCGAAATTATTTACTGAAATTAGTCTATCATATTATTGTCACTGAGATAACATAGGCCTAATAGTGCAAGACACACAATGCAATACACGCGCTTGCACTGTCTCACAGACAACGTTAATAATTGATTGATTTATTATTACCTAGCGTTTATTCCTCGTACTTATTCTTATTTATACGCTATCATACTACGTAATTTATTATGCATATAGTAATTCGCCATGTATTACGCATAGCTTATCTTATATCGAATAAAGACCCTAGGTTAGTTTGATACATACAATTTTCAGTAACAACTTCTTTCAGCCCTTGTACATTGAAGATAAGGTAGCATGCAAGTAGTGAATGCAAACTAGCCCTACAAGTTTGCAGTGCTTCATTAATCTTAAAGAATTAAGTCCGAAAATGCTGAAAAGAAATTTCCTCTTGCACTTGTAGGAATAGTTCGAATATTTTATGCATTAGTGAGCTACTCCGAGGAAGATCCCACTGTCTCGTCACGTTTTAAGGCGTACAAATGTTGTCTAATTTAACACGGATTGAATTACAAGCATTAGATTGTGTACTGTAGTAAAAATCTGTCAACTAAACTTTAGTTAATATTTATTGTGATTGAAAACATTCATGGTGTTAAGTTACTGCCAAGATTTCTGGTTCGTGAACCTTGTTATGAATTATTTTAAAACATCTAAGTTTTAAAGCTATATCTATCCATTACCGAAGAGTAGCTGCTGAATGTAGCGCATTTCTATACCTAAGACACGGTTCAACAACTCAAAAATTTTGCATCAAAACTTAATTCTTCAAAAATTTTCAAGTTACAATATTTGAAATGGCTTTAAATTGACTTTCATAAACATACGCTTGGCATAAGATTGGTTAAACTTAGCTAAGCTGTAAGCTATCTTATTTCCTATTGTTACGCGTTCTATTTTATTTTTCTACCCAAGCTTTGTTTTTGTATAAAAATGTTCAACCAAGAATCTTAAAACTTCAGCAGTGAATTACGGAAATAAATAGGTCCTTTACATAAGACCGTGCAACGGTAATAAGACATAAGTTAAATCACATTTGCATTCACAAGACTTTAATTAAACATAACTTTTAGAGTGTATAGCCTATCTGATGATATTAGTCATTCTGTTATAATACATTATTTTGTTTCTAATGAAGTAATTTATGATTGCAGAGAATTAAATAATTATTTTGCTAATACACTTCTGATGGAAATGTCTATTGAAGAAGGCAATTCTTAGAAAAAAAAAAAACTTTGAAGAAACAACTCACATTAAAATCGTTTAGCCTATTTAAGTGCCCATTTAAAAGTCTAAAACTATCTCCATATTATCAAAATAGACACAAGTTCAATATGTTTTCATATCACATATCGTTAACTTATCAGTCTCTCGCATTAAGAAGTATTAATAAATGTTATATTTTTCATTGATTTAACAATAGATCTTATACGATGAAATCAATTAAGATATAGTTAACCGAGAGGTAAAATAATCGAAATCCAAACTGGAATTACGGCCATTTCACTTAGACTTTGTGTTACGGACGAGTTTAGAATCTCCTGTTTCTTTGTGATTTCTGTATCGTTTCTGTATCATCGTTGCCGAAGTATTACTCGACTGAGGCCAGTGGAGTCCTGCAGCCCGCAGCGCCACTTGTACTGCTCCTGCGTTCGTATAGCGTTATCGCTATAGTTCACATTACGCCCGCGGCTCCACTCGCCTAGGTCGAGTAATAACATAAACGTCATTACTTAATCATTCCCGAGAAAATCGTCAAAAGATGCTAATGAAAGAAGAGTTCTATATATTTCTCTCTCTCTCTAATCAGTCCAGGACTGATCCAATATTAATTTTCACCTACTTACTCTGTATAATGAACACCGATTATTCTATAAGCTATCTGACCTACTATTAAACATTAGCCGTGGATGTACACATTTGCTACTTTTATGTATAGATAATCGGAACTTAAATTAAATCTCATTTCAATGCAAAAACATAAAGGACCTTTCTAGAGAAATCCATGCTGTTTCCGTAGCAACTGAGTTTCTACCTCCGAAGTAACGCAGGCTAATCTACGAAATGTAACTTAATTATATCACAAAGCTCAAATTGCATTTGACGTGAATATAGCTTTGTTCCAGATTCTAACATTTTTAGCGCAATACGAAGTTCAGGAATTATCCGCTAGATACTGCACATGCCAAAGTGTATGTCTACTGCCATCTTTCGAGTGTTGCGTAATCTACTTGCAAATGAATAGGTCTAAACGACGAGAGTTATCCAACAAGCAACTAGCGTTATTCGCATATAACCAGTTATTGTTAAAGAATCATGACGTCACAGGATCTTACGCATAGGCTATCCTAAACGAAACATCAACTGCAATACAAATTGGTACTAAGCAATAAAAAATAATATTTCAAGTTATGAAAAATAACAATAAGTTAAAATATAAAACAGTAAGAACAATCGGATCTCTATTATTTCCCTGTTATCTTTTATATTTGGATTGCAATTGAAGCTAGTTTGGTGAAAAAATTAATTCATTGTAAAGTCGAATGAATTGAATGTATTATAACGAAAATTTAATTAAAAACCGTGACGTTTATTTATCTCATACTAGTATCGAGATCAAAGAAGCCACCGATATTTACTTCCATGCCCTCCCCCAAGCGCCTTCATGGCGTATACAGGGGATACCTTTATCTTATTAATAACAAACAATTTGCAACAAACTATCAGATATGAAATTCCTTAAAGAAAGCTCTAATTAATGTGAGTACTAATTTAACTCTATTTCTTACTGTACACAATATTTATCACTGAAGAAATTAATTCGGTTTAGCTGGTAATAATTTTAAATTCACCCTTCGCGGAACTCGTGCCTTTATATCTCAAGGTGAGAAGATAATAAAAGTTCCGCCATTTATTATTCTCATGCAAATCTTGCAAATAATCATGTGTACACACATAAAGAAAGAAATATTAAAACGCATGCCTGCAACCAAGGCTTTGAAAATACCGGATTCCATGTTTTTACCTAATTATCCTTTACTTAGCATATTTCACAGGACGTGACATTCTTTTTTTTCCCTCCTTTTGGATTCTATCCCCTTCCCTTTCACAGAAGAAAAGTGATTCTAGGTTTTGCATGTTCTTATATTTCTTACAGCCTGAGAGACAGAAAGATTAAGAAAGAGACATTGAGATGGGTTAACTATTCGTGTTGTATGGAATTAAAGAAGAAAGGGAGGGGGAAGTCTGGATAAAATAACATAGTGAGCAATAAAGGAAGTAGGTCCATTAGTAAACTAAAAAGAAGCAAAAAAACAAGAAAGGGGAAATAAAGTTGAAAGACAGAGAGATCTTGATTACCCGGACGATGAAAACATAAAATGTCACACGCTACTACAAGTCTCCCCACCCCCATGGGAGAGTTACACCCACCCGCTGCTGCAACTGAAATCTCTTCTTGACACGCAGATCCAATGCAGCTGCCTTTGTTACCGACTGTTTCATCACCATTAAGTAAGAAACCTTGTATAGAGGCTCAGAATCTGAACATACAGGTTTGATATCTAGGCTATATGTTTCCGTTAGTGATAATTATATGATAGTATACAATATGACTTCATATAACTTATTATGATATATGGCTTACAATAGCTACTATAGGCCTATAGCTCTACGTCATAATATGATATTTGATAGGCTTACATGATATAAAGTCTGACAATACGATGTAGTATTACACAATCCGATAGGATGTAAGTTAGGCTACGATAAAATGTATTATAGGCTATAACAGACCTATATATTTGACTTTTAATATATGATATGGCGTCAGGTAGGTAATAAATAGGATCTCATTATGTAACTAAATTGTATCAGTATGTAATTACTTAATTCCGATCCAGTTTTATGTTCAACTGTGTAAGCAAGTATTAATCCTGGTTGAGTGTAAGAGAAGGCCTTACGGCCTTAACTCTGCCAGGTTAAATAAAGCCATTATTATTATTATTATTATTATTATTATTATTATTATTATTATTATTATTATAAAATGTAATGCTATGCCATATTATAGGAAAGCTATACGACAACATGTCATATGATGGTAGGCCTACATCATTTATACCTACGATACCATAGTTTTTTTTAGTAGGTTATTTTACGACGCTTTATCAACATCTAGGTTATTTAGCGTCTGAATGAGATGAAGGTGATAATGCCGGTGAAATGAGTCCGGGGTCCAACACCGAAAGTTACCCAGCATTTGCTCATATTGGGTTGAGGGAAAACCTGGAAAAACCTCAACCAGGTAACTTGCCCCGACCGGGAATCGAACCCGGGCCACCTGGTTTCGCGGCCAGACGCGCTGACCGTTACTCCAAGGTGTGGACACGATACCAAGGTAGGCCTACATAATATGACATGATATCAGGTAATACGATGCAATGCTATAAGCCTACAATTTCAATACTATACTTATGGTATAAGATATTAGCCTTATATATTAAAAAACGTATCAATAGACCTGCTTAGGCTATGTCATATAGTAGCCTACTATAGGCCCTATTACATTACATGTGTGTGTTTTTTCAAATATATTATATGTTTTTCAATATATCTGTGATGAAGTCTATTACTGTATGTCTAATGGCCTAATAAAGCGAATTATTGAATTTCACCAGGTTACACCAGGCAGTGTTATGTGACACGATAATATTCGTATATAATATAAGATGTTTAGGATTCGTATAGCCTATAAGTTGTATATATAGCTACGTGTATATATAATATATAGTAGGCTATACATACATATATATATACATACATACATACATCTTACACAACTGTGGAGTAACGGTCAACGCGTCTGGCCGCGAAACCAGGTGCCCCGGGTTCGAATCCCGGTCTGGGCAAGTTACCTGGTTGAGGTTTTTTCCGGGGTTTGCCCTCAACCCAATATGAGCAAATGCTGGGTAACTTTCGCTGCTGAACCCCGGACTCATTTCACTGGCATTATCACCTTCATATCATTCAGACGCTAAATAACCTAGATGTTGATACAGCGTCGTAAAATAACCCAATAAAATAAGTAAAATACATACATACAGTAAGCCTATGTGTATACAACTCAGGTCTACTATATCTATACATGTATACAAGGTAAGCATTGCAATCGAACAACCATTTCTTCTTACTGAATTATTAAAGTGTAAAAGCACATTTTATCTTTCCTGCTAAAAATATAAAAATCATTTGTTATTCATAAATATTGATATGAAATTGAACAAATGATCCTGGGATTTAAGTGAAATATTACAAATTGGATTAGCCTAGGCCTATTTTGAATTCTTTTAAGGAGTGATCTACATTAGTGAACCGAAGAAACGGCTTTTTAGTTAATATTTCTTGTATTTTCCTGTTTTGTCGACTCTCAAACCTATGCGGTGTAGAGAAGGAAGGGTATTTTCTGTGACTTGCCACTTAACAACTACTGTATGTAAACACTGCGGGTCTCCTTGGATGTGGGATTAACACGACACAGGTTCACCGCAGAGACGCCACAGGAAAATCACAAGATAACGGACAACTATTTAGTCCTGTAGGCGGAAGATAAATTTCTTCCATTGCCCACGCCAGGAATCGAACTACCTTATTAATTCAATTTTTGAATATTTGGTTGATGTCAGAGTTCTAAAGTAAGGATAGATAAACGAAGTAATCACGAAATAAATAAAGGAGTAAACACATAGGCACAAAATAAATAAATGAATGAGTGTTCAAAGACATTAATAAATAACACATCAATGTACATGCCATTTAAAATAATTTCACTGTGGAATAAATTAGTTTAAATAAGTTAATCTTTAGTCAACAAGACTCTCATGTCATGTGCTAAGTTCAAGGATAAAATTACTTAAGTTAAGCTCATCAACTGATTATGTTTCGACGCGATTATTTTAATGCCCTATTCAAATTACGCGTAGAAACTTATACGCTTAGCGGCTTTCACGTCACTGTCGAGGTTTATCCTAAATCCCATATTTTGGCTCGATCGATTTGATACCAGACGAACACAAGGTGAGATTATCGTAACATGTGGTCGAAACCTGAAACAATACAATGCCTACGGATAAATATACTCGCCCTATGCGAGGTTCTAACCCTCGAACGCGGTTTCCATACAGCGTTCAACTGTATCTCAACCTTTTCTACGAAATAATTGTCCGTAGGAAATTCCTGACCTTATTTATTGTGCAGTAGTAGGCCTGAGAGTGTGTGTGTGTGTGTGTGCGTGTGTGAGTGCGTGCGCGCGCCTGTGGTGTAGTCAATATATTTGTTGGCAATCAGATGTGTTACCGTTAGTCAACTTCTTTTTATAACACACACACAAAGAGGAGATCACTTTAGTTTTATATACTTTTTAAGTTGTTGTACAATGAAAATGAATGGGTGTTTAATGAATGTTTTGAAAAGCGTTTCTCAAGACTTTTACCAACAACGTTTTTATAGGTCTATAAATAAATATACGACATTAAAATGTCGGTTAAACAAGGTCTTGTTTCATGTTAGGATAGAACCGATCTTCTCACGCTAATTTTATCTCGCTCAAACAACATTATTAACAAGTCGCAAGAAATAAAGAGAAGAAAAGGAGAAAAGGATGAGACATATAAAAAGGAAAAGAGAAAAGGAAGGAAAAAGAGAACGAAGGAAAGACAGTAGGAAGGAAATGATAAAATAAAAAAAGGAAAATAAGTAAGTAACAAATTTAAAAAAAATTAGGGATGAAAAAAGGAAGGAAAGAAAATATTATACAATAAAACCGGAGGAATAGAGAGAAAAGGATTAAGGAAAGAAAGGAATAAAAGGAGGAAAAAGGAGCGAATGAAAGAAAGAGAGGTAGAAAAAAAGAAAGGAAGAAACGAGTGAAAAAAACGTAGAAGCGAAGAAGTGAAAGAAGGAAATAAAGAAAGGAATGCATAATTAAAAAAAGAAAGAAATGTAGGAGCGAAAGAAATAAATGATGGATAGAAAGGCAGAAAGAAAGGAAAGCAGGAAAGAAAGACTGAATGAAAGAAAGGAAGAATAAAAGAAAGACAAAAACGAATGCAAGAAAGAAATGCAGGTATGAAAGAGAGATCAAAAAGAAATAAAGAAATGCAGCAACGATAGAATGAAAGAGAGAAAGAAAGAAAGAAATAAAGAAAGAAAGAAATGCAGGTATGAAAGAGAGAAACAAAAACAAAAAAAAGAAATGCAGCAATGATAGAATGAATGAAAGAAAGAAAGAAAGAAAGAAAGAAAGAAAGAAAGGAAGAAAGAAAGAAAGAAAGAAGGAAGGAAAGAAATGCAGGTATGTAAAAGAGAAGCAAAAACAAATAAAGAAATGCAGCAACGATAGAATGAAAGAAAGAAGAAAGGAAAGAAAGAAAGAAGGAAGGAAAGGAAAGAAAGAAGGAAGAAAAGGAAGAAAGAAATGCAGGTATGAATGAGAGAAACAAAAACAAAAAGGAAATGCAGCAACGATAGAATGAAAGAAAGAAGGAAAGAAAGAAAGAAAGAAAGAAAGAAAGGAAGGAATGCAGGTATGAAAAGAGAAACAAAAACAAAAAAGAAATGCAGCAACGATAGAATGAAAGAATGAAAGAATGAAAGAAAGAAAGAAAGAAAGAAAGAAAAAAAGAAGGAAGGAAAGAAAGAAATGCAGGTATGTATAAGAGAAACAAAAACAAAAAAAAATGCAGCAACGATAGAATGAATGAAAGAAAGAAAGAAAGAAAGAAAGAAAGAAAGGAGGAAAGAAGGAAATGCAGGTATGTAAAAGAGAAACAAAAACAAAAAAAAAAGAAATGCAGCAATGATAGAATGAATGAAAGAAAGAAAGAAAGAAAGAAATGCAGGTATGAAAGAGAGAAACAGAAACAAAAAAAAAGAAATGCAGCAACGATAGAATGAATGAAAGAGTGACAAGAAGAAAGAATGAAACAAAGAACAAAATCGAATGAAGAAAGAAATGTAGCAACGAAAAACAGAAAGACAGAAAAAAATATAGCAACGAAAGAAAGAAAGAAGCAAATAAACAAAGACAACATAGAATGTAAGAAAGGAATGCAGTAACGAAAGAAAGCAGAAAAGAAAGAAAGAAGCGAATGAGAGGAAGATATTAAGGAATGAAATGCAGGTAAGAAAGAAAGAAGTGAAGAAAGAAAAAAGAGCAGGAAGGAATGAAAGAAATAAAAAATAAATAAAAAGGGAGGGACCATAAAAGAAAAAGAGGACCAAATGAAAGATATGAAATACAGGAAGAAACAAATTATGAAAGGAAAAAATGTAAGTCAAGTATGAAGGATTAAAGGGATATAAAAGAATAAAAACTAATGGGGGAAAAAGCGAAAAAGAAGAGGAAAAAGACGGAAATTGTAGTAAGAAAGAGAAAGAGAAAAAAGAAAAGGAAAAGAAGGCAGCGAAGGATAACAATAAAAAAGAAGAAAAGTAAGATTATTCGTTAAGATATACATAGGAGAATATTTTTGTGTTTCAGACGGCTTCATTGCATGTTGTGGTTGAACAACTTCTGCTTAGAAATATATTGAATATGAGCTGCAAGGACACCGGGGCTTTAACTAATTCGTTATCCTGCTTTGAAGTAAGAACCTGTTTTCATTGAACTGGACGATTTACAAACGACACCTGTACATCGCGCATTTCTTAATTGAATTAACTCAGTACTCTGGCTTTTTTTTTTATCAATTATGAAGTATGAATTACCTCAAGATATTCTCTGCATGCTTCTGGTTCGCCACAAAATTAACAACTGGAAGTTGGATTTACTTATTATACTGCTCCGCCAATTTATTAGAATGCATTTAAATCTAAAGAACCCAGAAAACATTACAGCGTGGTCTGTTGTTATGACGAAAATCCAAACCCCCGCACACCGGTAAGGCATCACGTCACAAACACGTTCACGCCTAAGTGTTTTTGGTAAAGTAAAACGCCTAGAAAACGGCGCAAATGTTAAGGATATTGCTGGAGATTTTTAGGTAAGATTTATTTATTTATATATTTATTTGTCTATTTATTTATTCACTTATTTATTTATTTATTCATTCATTTATTTGTTTACTTATTTATTTATGTATGTATTTATTTATTTACCTATTTATTTATTTATATATTTATTTATTCACTTATTTATTTATTCATTTATTCATTTATTTATTTATTTAGCCTATCAATTCATTTATGTATTCATTCACTCACTCATTTACATATGTATTTATACATGTTTGTTTGTTCATTTAGACCTACTTATTTATTTATTTATTTATTTATTTATTTATTTATTTATTTATTTATTTATTTATTTATTTATTTATTTATTTATTTATTTATTTATTTATTTATTATTGTATTTTATAGATAGATATATTCTAGGAAATAAAATTAATTTGTATTAACGTTATATAAGATTCACTGATAGGAATTGGCTCCTAAATTTGGTATAGAGTCACATCATTATCACATCAGCAGTAGTAGAAGTAGCTTCATGGAATGAACCTGATGACCGTTTAATTCTTCTTGGAATAAGTCTGAAATTCATAGGTTAATCCTTACATATTATGAGTCATGGATATCCTACATTTTCCTCCGCATTACTTAAGTATAACAAAATTTGTCTTTCTTATTCTCTTCTTTCCAAATACTCCAACCATTTGAGTTCAGTTCTCTATAGATCTATTGTTTCATTCAAGTTAGCCTAATGCATTTTTAGACAGCTTTTTTTTCTCTCTCTCTTACCGATGCTCCCGCCGTTGTTCTAAAGAATCACACTTCCTTAGATTCAACTTTTCTCTCTTTTTTTTTTTTTTTTTTTTTTTTGCAATGTAATAATCCATCTTCATACTACCATCTATACGAATATATTTCTTAGGCTCCCTGTACCTCTTTTGCTCTCCGGATTGCATTGGATATCCAGTTTAAAAAAAATCAAGACCCTCCCATTCTGAAAATGCATTCTCCTCCTCTTCTCCTTTTTTCATTATTTTATCGATTAAGACGTTCATCCCATATTTTGACGCAAGATTATGTGCTTTTTGTTGGCTATTAATAGACAATATTTTTTAACTTATAAATCAACTGACATAAGTTATCGATTTTCTCTTTGCATAGGCATTTAGTGATACATAGGAGATAAACTTCGGGAAGACCAATTTCTTAATACGGTAGAGGGAGACATAACACACTATGTCCATTATTTTCAAAATATATTCTTTATAGAATAATCTTGTCTGACTTCTTTAGCACTTTCTAATGGTATGGAATAATATGTCCAATCTCGATAAAATAAAGATGATCTGCCTCTTTAAAATAACACGAAGTACCAATTTGTTTAAAGATTTAGCTACAATTTTAAACAGGTCTCCTGCACAATTTTATTTTTGTGACATGATGTCCTATTCCTTCCAAGTGCAGGCATGTATGAAATTGTTGTTTTTGTGTTGTGGCTTCTAACTGAGTATTCGGCCTTATTAACTTCTTCACAAGAAACTACATCGCATTATGCTAAATACATTGTTTCATTTTTATTCGGTAACTAGAGAAAAAAAATATTAATTTTGTGTATTCTTAAAATAAATAGGATATTAAAGTCTCACTCCTATTATCTATAAGTGAAACTGATAAAACCTCTGACTCTAGCGTATTTTCAACAGATTTTAAAGTGTGGCACTTCACTTTAAGATCAAAACAAAGAAGTTTCATTTTAAAATTACAGTTTTCAGATATGTAAATTCTACATTTTTTTTTTTTCATCGAAACTGCATCTTGTGACAGAAAAGTATTTCGAAATCTGCATAAAGAGCACTATTTGATATTTAGCATTAAATATTCAACGTTTTAAACTACCTTCAGGGGGAAAAATTCTATTGCTTTATTTGTGTCAAAGGGTTAGTATATTAAATTCTATACCGAGGCTAAAGATATGTACTAACCTCTGGTGCACTGGGGAGAGGATAAGAGGGTGAGAGGGGTAGACTGATCAACCATTTCCCTAACAAATAGCCCAAGGGGGCTGCTATGTATTTATTCCAAATAAATCAAAAGCTTTTAACCTTCGTTTTGCAATTTTTATGTTAATACAGATACACCCCTCAATTTTATTAGCTTCATAACAGTTAACATGGGCACATTGTTACGCTTTTCTGCATTACGCACACGTGCGTAAAGTTTCTGACTAGCTTATAGACGCGTAGCCATGAACAAGATGTGATTTATGTACATTTAAAAAGTTCTTCTTTATTATAAGCACAATCCCTTACTAACTAGCTCCCTTTTCTTCGTAACTGAAAAGGAAAGAACCTTACAAAATAGTTCTGTAACGTATGAGTTAGTTCGCCATGTTACGCGATGGCCTCACAAGATAATTTAAATTAGCTGAGTTAATTTTATTCTTACTCCTACTCAACGTGGAAGTTTTACATAGTGGGATATGGCATAAAATAATAAAAGAAGAATACGTTAATTTTTGCACAATCTTCCGAATGAGAAAGAGGACAAAACTTCATGAAATTTTCATTTTATAGCAAAGGTCTTTAAATGAAAGGAAGTAAAAGAAAGAGAAGCAAAAAGGTGGAATAATTACAAAAATCATAAAGAAAAGTTATAACAATTAAAAGGGAAATTAAGAAAAAAGTTAACAAAAAATAACGTGAATTTTAAGAAAAACATACAATACAAAACAATTACAGGAAAATTAGAAAAGAAAGAAAGAGTTTAAGAAGACATGAAGAAAACAAACAAGAAGATCAAGAATAAGTGCAGAAAAGGATAAACGAATTGAAGGATGAATGAAAAAAGACATAATAAATTAAAGGACAAAAGAAGAAAAGAAACAAAAATTAGAAAATAAATGTAGAATCGAAGCAAGAATTTAAAAATAAAATAAAAATAAATGAAGAAAAGAAAAAAAGCAATTAATGAAGAAATTAAGGGAAAAATGCAGAAGAAATGATACAAACAATTGAAAAGAAATGGAAAAGCAAAGAATGAATGGAGAATAACTGAAAAATTAAAATAGTCCTATTAAGAAATCAAATATTGAATGAAGAAGAACTGAAGAAAAGAAACAAACAATTGTAGAAATGAAGCAACGAAACAATGAAAGAAGAAATGAAGAAACGAAACAATGAATGAAGAAATGAAGAAACGAAACAATGAATGAAAAAATGAAGAAAAGAACGAACAATTGGAGAAACGAAGAAACGAAATAATAAATAAAGAAAAAATAATCAAAAGAAAAACAATTATAAAGGAAATGAAGGAGAGTCTGAGATCAGGGAAGAATGAAGAAAAGAAATAAAAGAATAAAGATTAGAAAAGAAAAATAAAGAAATAATGAAGTACTAAATGGACAAGGAAACGAAAATAAGATAATGAAAAAGGAAACAAATAAATGAAGAACAAATTAAGAAAAGAAGTAAATAGTTAAAGAAGTGAAAAAATTAAGAAAAGTATAAATAAAAAGAAACAATATTACTTAAAAAAGAAGACAAAAATATGAAGTGCTACAGACTGAAATACAAGAAACGTGTAGAAGGAATTCCTTCCAGCTTTTTGTATTTGCAGAGCCTGATATAACATTTTAAAATGGTACACGAGCAATACGCATGAATTGTCTGTTATGAACGACAGAATGTCAAGAAGGTTAACGCCCGCATATAAACGACATTTAATCTTAATTGTTCCATTGGTTTATTAATAGACTATACACAAGAAGAGTACTCTGTTCACATGACTGCAAGGCTTACCAGGAATGAAGCATCTGTTACATTTTTCTCTATTGTTACGGTGGCAACTGGCACAATATATTCTCAACAATAACTTACTTATTTCAACTGAAGTATCTAATACGTATTTCTACTTACTGTATTACAACTAGCAGTGGGTGTTGATTTAGCTGCACATTCAGATATTTCCGGATTAACTCGTAGCATAAAAATTGGAGAAAATATAAATTTTAAGGTAATTATTGTATCCTATCTCATATACAAAAAATAAACTTCGGATTGATTTGTACATTTTATTAACAATGAATGGAAGGAGAGAGTCTAAAATATTTACCAAGAGAATCCGATAAATCCACCCCTATGGAGCATGCTTGACCATGAAAGAAGCGGGCCCGGGTTCAAGTCCTGGTTGGGACAAGTTACCTGGTTGAAGTTTCTTAGAGGTTTTCCCTTAACCCATTAAGAGCAAATTCTGGATAGATTCGACGTTTGATCCTGGACTCATTTCGCTGGCATTATCACCTTCATTCATTCAGACGCTAGATAACCTTAGCAGTTCATAAAACGTCGTGAAATAATCAATTAAAAAAAAAGGATCCAATAAAATTATGAACAGCATGAAAAGCAAAATAACAATACATAGCTTTATTCAAAAGCCAGGAATAGTTATTTATGGTACTTGTGAAGTAAGTGTATCTTTATTGCGCGAATGGAAAGATTTAAGCACGAGGCGTCAAGTTCTATAAAAGGATGCTCGCGACTAGGCAATATATAGGCCCTACTAAAAATCATAATGTAATATTGCGATTAAGAACTGTTGATGATGGTGGTAATGATGATCATGATGACAACGACGAAGACGATGCAAATAATTTCTCGAAGCCATGGAAAATTCCGTTTCCGCTATAGACAGGTTTCCGTTATTTACAGGTTTCGTTAAGACAGGTTTTACTTTATGCGTGTATGTCTATTATGTAGTTGTTTTTTTCTTGATTTAACACTGGATGAGCAGACCTTCAGGACCCCCAACACGGAGATTAGCACTACACCATTCCTTCACTTACGACAGTGTTGGGCATCAGAGTGTGGACACTCAATACGTAGATGAGATTCAAACCTACGGCCAGAGCTTTCACGTAGTTCTAAGACCACAACCATTGCATTTATCAGGGACAGAAAGTCAGTCAAGTGTGAAATATTATTGGTCCACTGCTTACGTTGATTATAGTAAAAGTTTGTATATGCAAGGGTCATGAACTCCCGAAGACACATAGAAGGCAGACGGTAGAGCTCATATGCAGTGACACGACTACAATGGCCAGCATTTCTGTAAGGAATAGCGATCATATTTATTTTATATTAGGCTGAGTGAACTCCGGAACTACTCTGGAAGATATAGGGAGTCGGAAAGTCTCTTTCTTTCCCACGAAATGAAATTTCTAACACTCAAATTCACATTAATTATATAGAGTCCGTTATTGGTTAACGTAAATTTTACCACTGTTCGATCTACTTTTAAGAAATAATATCATAGCAATAATAATGATAATAATAATAATTTATTTATACTGGCAGAGATAAGGCCATAGGGCCTTCTCTTACACTCTACCAGGTCACAAAGTATACAAGCAGTGAAAATTTAACGAAAATTTAAAGAACAGAATATTAACATATTACAAAAAATAATAATAGCATAATAAAATCGACACTAAACAATACCAAAATAATACCGTAATAGGAAAAAAGACAGTAAAATACATTGGAATATAATAAAAGCAACTCATTTAGTACAAATAGTTAATATGGAAAACGTAAGGAAGAATATAACAAAATAGAATGTAATAAAATAATAATAATAAAGAAAAGAAATACGAAAATTAAATAAAATTCGCAATAAAAAAGGGGAATGATAATAAATTCATCTGGTGGTCAAGAGAACAAAAAAGGGGAAAGGAAGGAAAAGAAATTTATATATTTTTACAAAACTATCGCAGATAAAAGGGCTTATAACTGAAAGGAATCGGAATTGAAAAAGTGCAATTTTAGTTTATTTTTGAAACTAGACAATGTCCAACAGTCTCTGACATGTTGTGGTAGAGAGTTCTAGAGATGAGCCGCAGAGACGGTGAAAGATGAAGAGTAGAAGAATGTTCTGTGTTTAGGAATGGAGAATGTGATATGGTGTTGTGAGCGAGTAGGCCTATTTATTTCGTGATATGAGGACAAATGTTGAAAACGAGAAGCTAAGTAGCTAGGGTTAGAGTTTTGAAGAATATTGAAGAGTAAAGTGAGAGAGTGAATAGTCCTTCGCTCTTTGAGAAGGACCCAAGACAGCATATTTAGTGAAGGTGTGATATGGTCAGATCTACGGACGTTTCAAATAAATCGAGCACATGCATTATGAACACGCTGTAGTCTGTCTGTCAGTCTCATGTCAAGGTCAGTGTAGAGTGTGTCACAGTAATCAAAATGAGGCATCAAGAGCGACTGCAATGAGACTTAGGGTAAACTTAAACAACAAAGCAATTGGAAATTGTATGAATCTTCAACCTATCACACTAATGGGAATAAGGTTAAACATAATATAAAGCGATATAATATTTTAGGACATTCCATGCTACTTTCAGAAGGTCAAGTAATATCACGCAATCTTGACTTAGACTAAACACTGGAATTTGCATGAATTTCCATCCGCCAAATATCACATTTATGCAACTTTTGTTGTTGAATGACATCTATAGTTGAAAATATCGTTAATTGAGATACTGCTACTAGGTCTGCTACTGCTACTAAGTACTAAAACGGGACTCTTTGCTTAATTAGTCAGCACGGTACAAGTAAACCACACGTTACACCCAAGATACTGAATACATGACACAGTGATAAATTTCCACTTTCTACCGGGAACCGAACCTGTGTCCCATTACATAACTTGTATGTACAGTAAGTAAAATGTATCTTAAGTCATTAATTTAAATAGCTGTGGTGCCACTGCCTATAGCAAGACTTCTCTTGCTTCCTCTCCTTACCAATACGAGTATTTGAACCCCGGCTTCATTCATTCAGTCAGTCACTTCATTCATTCAACTAATCGGGCTGCCCACTGTGTCGGCAATTTGTCCTTCGGAGCCACTTATCCTGTAATGCGAATTTCAAAATCACCAACTTCCGCCTCTGTATTCTGTTTCTCTTTCATTTAGCGTTAGAAATATTTCAGATCTTAACTTGACATCTTCGCTCCTTTCCATCTTTTTATTCCTTCATTTTTTTTTTGTTCCTTTCCTGTAACTTACCACTTTCTAATTGACTGTTTCTGTTGTTTAGTCAACGATCCGAAGACAGGTTTGAACCTCATAACTGACGCCAATTACTCATGAGGCAACTAAGTTCAGAGATAATGGGATATGGTGGAGAGTCCCTTTCCAGCTCCATTCCATACATTGCTGACTAGTAATATATTACATTAATCAGATTTCAGATGTATACAGACAATTGTTCTTCCTCTGACACATGTCAAGTGAGATATACTGTCTGATAATAGATGTAGGTAGGCTACATATCAGCCAGAAATTCATTACTATCTTACTTGATTTCTTATTTGTATCTACAACAGAACCTCCTTTCTATTTTGTTTGTTGGTTTCTGTCAACTTTACTTTCCTTATCACATACATATGCATACATACATACGTACATACATACATACATACATACATACATACATACATCTTACATACATACATTACATTACATAAAATGATTAATCCATTCATTTAACAATAAGCTTATATTATCTCTTTCCTTCTTTTCAACCTTCACATCAGCTTTGTCCTCATTGAGGATGTGAACCAATATAGGCCTATCTACACAGGTAGCGGGACTTCTAGACTATGTGGTTGACATGGAATAAAGTTACCATTTGAGACAACAAAGTAAAACACAAAGTAAAGGACATATGGGGCACTTAAACCCTGTTCGTCCGAGAGGGAAAGACTTTACAGTTTTCTGCTGGAAGTCGAACCCGGGACAGCTGGAATTTTTGCAGGGAACACCATTATTTTAACTACGGCGTCTGATCTAAATTATCAATTTATTTAATTACCGGTATGTATTTACCTACTTATTCACTGAAAAGTGAAATTTAAGTCAATCGAAAATAATAATTTATCAAACCGATCCGGAATTAGTTGTCATTTAAAGATCTTGTTTTACAAAAAAATGTTATTCGGTTATCGAAAGATACAGGAATGTTTTTTATAGACTAAACAAGAAAAGAATAACGAGGCAAGCTTTCTGCGATTATATTTGTTTAGCCTGAAACTTGAATTTTACAATCTCTCCATTCTCATCTTATTATTTGTTGTATCTAATTGGAATATGAATATAATTTGTAACTCAAAAAGAATATTATATAAGTTATACGTAGATAAATTGTGTAATCTACTATAGGCCTATACTCTTCAATACTAACACACTTGATATTATATACTTTTTAATTTAGCATTCTTATTATAAGAAATAGAAGGAGAAGAACAGTTTTAATTAGAATGTACAAAATTAATAATCATAGACTAGAACACAGATAGAGCAGAAATGAAGGGAGAAAAATTAAAATTAATTGGAGAATTCTAACAAAGAATAGGCTACAGATAAGGGTAGAAAAAATCGAATGGTAGAGAAAGAGTCCAGGGAAGAAGATATGAATTAAAAAACGAGAGAAATGAAATGAAAGAAAAAGAACGGATAAAAATGAGCAGAAAAAAACCAGTACGAATTCAATTGGCTCACAAAACGTATTCTACGTAATTAGTTCCGTCGACCTTGAGTTGTATTTCGGCAATACTTGCTGTAGAGTATAAATCCACGTACACGAAACTCAATACAACTAGCATTTATCATTACTGGAGAAAAACTAAACAAAAAAACTGTAGCATATGTCAATTACTAATGTTCATGTATTCAGTATGGCAAAGAACGCATGCTTGAATATATAGGATATAATGTTGAGAGAGAATATGCTATGGAGGTACAATACAAGGTCATACATTAGCCTGCTTTAATAATCAATGAACAATGAAGCACAAAAGAAAAAAATAAAGACTTTAATCATTCAACAACGCGAAAACAGGTTTTAAAATTCCCCCAACAGCTTATAACTAACACGCAGCCAAGTTGTATAAGCATCTTTTAATCAAATTAGTTCCGAACCATTCATTGATTCAAGCATGTTGTCCCGCCTGGATCTCTCAAAAGACATATGCTTCAACATTCACACATAATCACTTGTTCGACTACATACCTTTAAAATTACATTGCATTCCTGAAGTAGAACACTTCAATCATGATGTCACTTCAATTCTGAAGAATTCACGCAAAACACTTCATCGGAGTCATTAAACTGTTTTTACGGAATGTAAAATAAACTTCAAAAAACATGTTACTTTATTATGACACCACACTTTCGCATTTATATCCATTTCCAAATCTTGATAATTGTCCTAAATCTTGCATTCTACGTTGGTACACTCTTGTAGTCAACAGTCATCTTCATATGAACAGTTTGAGTGAACAAAAGACTGTTATCTCCTTCATATTTCCATGATTACAAGTTCGCGAAAACATTTCCGGTATAATTTAGACACCATCAAATTATAGGCTGCATTGTGATAGTTCTCTGAAGTTAAAAAAAAAAAACACAATTTCACAATCTCTCTCATAAATATAATTCCTTTATTCTTGATGATATGGTAATAAAATAACTTTTAATTAAAAACCTGATGTAAATTACCGCAGCTCGTAATTATAGTACAACTTTAAAAGATCTGTTATCACTAAAATATTATACGACACAATTTCCATCGACATGGAAACAAGATAGTGTGAGAAAATTTTTAAGATGATATGCGAAACGTAACGGAAGCACTTATACCAGAACACAAAGATATTAGTGAGTCTTTCCACCTTCACAACGTGCTAGAGCCGCCGGTATGCTGTCAAACGTTTACACGTCTGCTTGTTGTGTATGTTACTGCTGTAGGAGGTTCCCTAGCTGTCAGCATTGGGAACATCAGTATAGTTAGTGAAAGAGAGAGACCGAAATATATGAGAGAGAAAGAGAGGAAAAGAGAGAGAGACGGGGATCTAATACACGCAACCACTACCACCCAAGCAAAGTAGCAATACGTACTACTGAGCTTAAAAAAAATACTAACCCTCCTTCCTCCACCCCTTCCACATCCATATCCGCCTCCTCCCCTCCCTATTCCACCCTTATTTTCACCACCCAGATCATAATTCTTGTCTCTCTAGTTTTGTGTATTCCTTCCCTCTTCTTTCCCGTCTCTATATCTCCCTCCTCTTCCTATTTTTCGCTATTCCCCTCATTTCCTCACTATATTTGCTATCTCTTTTCCACTTTCCGCCGATGTTTCACTGTATTGTACGCTCCGTTCAAACAGAATGAACCCAGATACTCTTAGTTATGACGTCATCACAGGTTAACGGCATTGGAAGATGTTGCATGCAACACACCGCGTCTCACATACGTTGAAATATTAATAGATCACTGGTGGAATATTTTGATTATTTCGTTTTGAAATATCTCGATTTATAGTTCATAAATTTTGTTTCAAGGAAGCAACATGTTTTGATGGAACGGTTAACGCTTCGTGGAAGTCACGATCGTTTGTATCAGATTCGCTACGGTATGGAATTCCGTACGTGTTCGTTGTGATGTCATGTGCTCATCGTCGCGTGAGTCCAACCATGTGCCTAAAAATTTGCCGTATACCTATACAGAAAAAGTTCAGTTACAGACTTGTTCTTACGAAGGAAAATATTATTTATATTAATTTAGGAACAAATCTTTCTCATAAAGTTACTAAATATAGTCCTATAGCTTTCAAGTTCAAATCTATAATCAGATAAATATCGTATATTTATAAATTAATCTAAATAATTAATTGTTATTTTCGCAATTCTTATTGGATCTGTTCATTTTATTTCTATAACAGAGTGCTTCCCGTTAACATTCTTCATGCAAGTTTTAAGGAATACGATAGTCCTAGTTGAGCTAATATATCATTACTTAGTCTTTTGTTGTTCTACACACGTTACATTTCAATGATTCTATTCTGATACTTCAACAATTTCTCATTTTACTCTCACAAGGATAGGCCAACTTGTAATGTTCTGATAACTTAGGTATGTACAGATATGGAAATAAAATTCAGAGCTCCCTTATTGCACAAGTTTTGATTACAACACACTGTGCATGCGTAGTAAACATAAGCCTCTGTATATACGCTACTTGCGGACAGTCGTGCGAAATTGTTGCCTACGTACAGGTAAACTCCCATCAAGACTCCCTCCAAATTTTAATGCCAGGTCCGGAGCTTCTAGGTGTTTGATTTCAATTTCCTGATCTATACAATCTATTCTTATCTCGATATTTTTATTTGCATTTCTTCATCTTACTACAAATCTATTATTATTATTATTATTATTATTATTATTATTATTATTATTATTAGGCCTACTATTATTATTATATTATTATTATTATTATTATTATTATTATTATTATTATTATTATTATTATTATTATTATTATTATTATTTACTTGTTGCTTTTAGAGAACTGGGAATTTCATTGCCGCCCTCACATAAGCCTGCCAACCGTTGCTAACCTCAGCAAGATTAATCCAGTCTCTATCATCATATTCCACCGCCCTCAAATCCATTTTAATATTATCCTCCCGTCTATGTCTCGGCTTCCCAAAAGGTCTTTTTCCCCTCCGACCTCCCAAATAACACTCTATATGCATTTCTAGATTCGTCCATATGTAGACCTACTACATGTTCTGCCCATCTCAAACGTCTGGATTTAATAATCCTAATTATGTCAGGTGAAGAATACAATGCAAGCAGTTCTGCGTTATGTAACTTTCTCCATTCTCTTCTTCTCCTGGATACTCATTATCTTCTCATTTGAATGTTACATTGCTCTCTGACAGCTAAATTACTTACATGATAGAGATTTGTTCTCCAAATAATTTTTCTAAAAGTGTCCATCACTGCTCTTTCCATTAACTAATGGATTCTTACAGTATCGGCTAGAGCAAACCTGGGCGTTATTAACTCGAATGAGTCACTGCAGAACATAATTTAAGTCCCCACTTCACCTTCCTCGGCTGAGACAGTACTGTTCTGGTGCGGTACGAATAGGCAGGAAGGTCAGTGACGGTTGTATCAGGCGGGTATCGTAGCTTTTACGAACTTTCGGCACTCGCTTGTCGCCTAAAATCAACCACTGATGTACAGAGTCTTACTGCACGTTTGTTTATAAGGCGTTGTAAGCAAAAAGGGCATGGGAGGGGTTTCCCAGTCCCTTTCATTTCCCCTCTTATGCCTAGGCTGTGCTAAATTTTCTGTAATAAGGTAAGGACAAGAAACTTTAATCCCAAATTATCAAATGCTATTCAATTAGCCTGTCTATAAAACAAAAATATGTCGGATTATTGAACTCCAATGTATTTTCTATGATTTGTATAATAACAGAAACTGTAGCTGTGCAAGACCTTCCACTGCGGGAATCCTGTTGCTCATTTTTAAATGATATAATTTCAGTGTCTTTGTAGAAAATTATATATATATATATATATATATATATATATATATATATATTTTTTTTTTTTAAGTTAGGTGATCGAGGTGGTAACGTCTCGGACTCGCATTCGGGCCAATTTGAGTTTGGGGTTTTCGGGACTTTCCCCACTCACGAAGGGGAACGCCGCATTGGAATTTAATTTCCATCTACCCCGAAAATTCTGTCCGTTGTCTACTGCACTTGCTCGTATTGTCTTTAGGAGGTGATCCTTGCGTCGAGCTGATCCCTCACCAATATATCTCGTGTGTGTGATCCAAAAGAATTATCCCTCTTTTACGGGCCATGACTTGTAAGTTTAAACAAGACTATAAAAGGTTTGAGGGATGATCTCATATAAATTATCATTTGAAATTCTGATAACTTAATTATTAATCATTAATTAGATTATCAGTCAATTAGTCCACTGCAAAATGTCCATCATCATTAATATCATGTATCAAAAATGTCTCCAGTAATCAAATGTCCAGCATGAAATATGTTCACAGTCATTAAATGACCATTATCTTAAATGTGCGTTGTCATTAAATGTCCAATATCAAAAATATCTAGTCATACGTCTATATCTGAACTGCGACCGAAAACGAGCGCTGGTCATTCGGTCCTAAAATTTTGTTAACATTATTGTATCTCCTTTTTATATTGATGTGCTATTTTATTTCTATTGTTGTAATTGTATTCTTTAGTCTGACGTATTTTTCTGTAGACTATTTATATGTTCTGTATTATTATTAGTATTACTCGTATTATTATTATTATTAGCCTAATATTATTAATATTAGGCCTATTATTATGAAAAGAAATTGTGAAATTTTAAAGGAACTAAAAACTCACCAGTTTTAGATTACATTGTTCAATATCAGTCTAATTGGAAACATCATTTGGAAAGAATGAGTAATAGTAGACTCCCAAAGGCAATTTATGATTATGTACCACATGGCCAAAGATCTGTGGGTTGTCCTGCTAAGAGATGGCGTGAACATTTTATGTGAGACCGTAACAGGCGTTGTGGCCTAGCACTTGTCAGGCAGAAGAAGAAGATATTATTATTATATAAATACATTAAATAAAAAAATTAAATGGTCATTACCAAAAATGTCCAGAATTATTACATGCACGGTATTATGAATGTCCAGAGCAATATGTATCAAATATAAATTAATAATTTAATAATTAGCCTACATGTAAGCTAAAGTTACAATATTCTGTAACTAATTTTATTGTCTAATTATTTTCTCCTGCACTGAGTTACGCATGCAGCTTCATATGATATGACAGTACTCGCAGATATTGTTTCAAATTATTCTTGTGCTTATAATTATTGCATCGGTGTACAATCCCTTCAATTCGTCGTTGATTTGTAATGTAGCCTACTTTTGTTTAGAGGGTAACTTATGTTCATATGACATAGTGAACTTGGATCATGATATTCTCTGTCTCATTCTGTTCTTGTGTTATGTTTTCTATAAATCTCCAAATACTGACAATGTCCAAACAGTTTTTTTTTTTTTTTTTAATTTAGAGTGGAGACCTTCCACTAAATTATTGACTCTATGACTACCTTGCAACGTTATCTCCTAGGAATTTCACAGGGAAGGTGGGAATCTTGGCGATGTAACTCTTCGAAAGAAATGTTGACTAATCATCTCTGTACATAAGCTAGGCCCACTATACATTGAACATTTTGACGTATAGATATTTCTCTATATTGGACATTTTGATTTGTGGACATTTCTACATATTGGACATTTGACTAGAGGCTTTATTCGATTGAAAGCTTTAGTTGTGGACATTTTCGTAGTGGATTTCCTGTATATCGGACTTCAAGCTGTGGACGAATTGACCTGGGATGACTAATTAATATTGTTCACGGTTGTACCCAGAGAAAAGATTAATGAAAGTAATAATCCGTGGCGCTACAGCCCAACAAGCCGGCTGCTGGCCACACGCCCACATGCCGAAGCAGAGGTAGACGATCACCCAACCAGAATGGAGGTATGGTGTGGTTAGTACGATGATCCTCCCAGCCGTTATAGCTGGCTTTCGTAACCGGATTTCGTAGCTCCCCAAGTGCATCACGATGGTGGGTGGGCACCGGTCCCATACACTGGCCGAAATTTCATGAGAAAATTTCTTCTCCCATAAGGACTCGAACCAGCGCGCATTCCGTAACGCGAGTCCTAGGCAAGATGCCTTAGACCACGACGCCACGGCGCGGAACACAGAAGAGATTAGATTTATGAAATTAATCTTCTCCCATAAGAAAATGCCAATTAGGCCTATTGATTGTAAACAGTCTTGTCTTTAGTTTTAAACCTGAGAAGTACGTCCACAAAAATTAAAAGATCGTGGTGCTTCATGTGAAAAAAACAGAGTATACCGTGACAGTTTCCACTCGGTTGTAACATTCCTCTCCTATGCAGACCACCCACCACCCTCCTATTGTAGAAATTCCCTTGAGCTGGAGCTTCCATGCTCACAAGTAGGGGATAAAACTGACGCACCGATCAGAAACTTTGACGTTGGGGAGAGAAAATGCACAGTAGAAAAGGGTGTAAGGAATGGGGGGGGGGATAGTTTTCAAGTCACGGATGACTACGAATAACAGAAGAGCAAAGTTACTGACTATGAAAAGGAAGAAAGAAAAAAAAAAAAGAATGGGTCGGCGAGGGAGAGGAGAGACAGGAAATTACAGTCATTGTTGAAGGAAGAGAGGGGAATGACAGCACTAGACCACGTGATCTAGTTCTGTAACCAATCATTTTGAGTCCGTTCCGAGATCAGTTCACTATATTATTCTTGATACAGTGTTCTGATATTTTATGCTGCAAACCTGCTATCTACGAACAGCAAAAGAAATCAAGTCTATAATTTTCTTCTGTTCTAATTTTAACTTCCTTCATCGTTGTATATGAATCCCACGGTTTTATATAGTATAAAATTCTCTTAAATAATCCTCCACCTTTTCCGGCCAACGAATCTCACAATCTGAAGTGTAAAACATAGAACTGAATTGTCGGTATTTTATCGCCTATCAAAACTCCAAACATTCATTTTCAAAGGGCAAAAAATATTTTTTTTTAATTAAAACAATTTGATTATTGTAGGCAAAAATTCTGCCATGTCCCTAAAAGAAAGTGACCTCGTGTTCAGGGAGAGGCTTTCAATATATAATAATATTATATAGATAAATTAAAAATAATATCTTAAAATTAATATTCAGTAATAACAAAGTGCTCGACATTTTTTTTTAATTTAAAACTAAGTTAAATATATAACAACTACATGTGGAGTGAAACAGGGTTGTATTCTCTCTCCGATCATATTTCTGATTATTATGAATGGTATTATGGAAAGGTCTGTTGGAAATGTTAGAAGAGGTATAAGATGGGGATTAAATGATACCTTGGAAGAGCTGGATTTCGCTGATGATATCTGTTTGCTCTCCCATAGTTTTGGTGATATGCAGAATAAAGTTAATACTTTATTATAAGTAATAAAAGGGGCTCATATGAAAATAAACGTAAAGAAAACTAAAGAAATGTGATTAAATAGTAAAAAGACAGATAAAGTTATAATAAATAATAATAACATTGATACTGTTCAAGAATTTAAATATTTGGGTAGTATAATTGACAAGGATGGTGGAGCCTTTGAGGATGTAAAGAACTGAATAAAAATGCAAATAGTGCATTTGTCCAGTTGTATCCAATATGGAAATCTTATATTACATCTAGATCTACAAAAATTAAAATCTTTAACAGTAATGTGAAATCAGTCTTATTATATGGCTGTGAGACATGGAAAACAAGTAAAATTATACAAAATAAACTGCAAACATTTGTTAATAGATGTTTACGAAGAATTTTAAAAATTAGATGGCCGGATATAATCACAAACTCAGAACTATAGAAGATAACAAATCAGAAAGAAATCACAATAGAAATCAAAAGACTAGGGAGGGGAAAACATGGAGCGAAGTGAAGAAGTTGGCTACAAATAGGGTCCGATGGAGGCACTTTGTGAATGCCCTATGCTCCTCATGAGGAGATACAGGAGTTTGTTGAAAACTAAGTTAAATAGATGAGGATATTTCTTTATTAATTTGTTATACATTCTAGGGCCTAACTTATATTGCTCATACGACTGTAAGCAGTGCTCGTTAAACAAGTGGATTCATATAAATGTAAGGTCTGCTGTATCCATGCCTTTGGTTTTGTTTGTGTGTGTATGACTCGAAATTTGTGTGATTTCTATGTATATAATTTAATAATTCATTGACATAAATTTGATTCTTTTATTAATCCCTACTTAAGTTTAGCCCGGCTTCTGAAGCAATATTCCTCCGTTACAAATCAATTGAGAAAATGGATAAATGAAAATTGGCGTACTGGTTGACCTCTCGGTTAGTCCTACCATGTTGGCTGTTGAATCCGAGGGTCAGGAGTTCAAACTCGGCCAAGAGTAATGAATTTTAAAGGGCGATAAAATCCTTAGCATGACTCCCCCCGGGAGGGAAATTACGGGTATCCAGGAATGAGGTTGATTATTCACTCAACCATAACGGCGAAAAATTTATACCTCATACGTTTGTAAAATTCATAAATATTTGAAGGCTTGAGAATGAGATAGTCCAAAGCTACACTTAAAAAAAATTGCGCGAGTTCATTTCTTACACATCTGGGGAAGCTATTAGTAAAATACTATTATAAAATTGCTCAACAAATGAGTCATTCTATTTTCGGCCAATGAAGTGTTAAGAAATTTTGAATTACAACTAATCACAATTATACATCGCGATAATTTTTGCAGCTCGATTTATTACTATCTATTTATCGCATGATCGTTCTTTTGTTTAGTTAGTGTCTCCAACTGTTTCCCCGTAAATCGATGAGCACGAATCCATTGTAGGCTACTAAATAAAGTATGAAATCTTACTTCCACATCAACATCTTCAGTTTCTAATTCCATGTCCATTGTATCTAAAGAAAATGTCACTCCTTCATAACAATTCATTTAATTAATATAGGCCTATTAATCAGGTTATTTGTAGTTATATTATACTTACTGGCTTTTAAGGAACCCGAAGTTTCATTGCCACCCTCACATAAGCCCGCCAATAGTTCCTTATCCTGAGCAAGATCAATCCAGTCTCTATCATCACATCCCACCTCCCTCAAATCCATTTTAATATTATCTTCCCATCTACATCTCGGCCTCTCTAAAGGTCTTTTTCCCTCCGGTCTCCCAACTAACACTCTATATGCATTTCTGGATTCGCCCATACGTGCTACATGTACTGCCCATCTCAAACGTCTGGATTTAATGTTCCTAATTATGTCAGGTGAAGAATACAATGCGTGCAGTTCTGTGTTGTGTAACTTTCTCCATTCTCCTGTAACTTCATTCCTCTTAGCCCCAAATATTTTCCTAAGCACCTTATTCTCAAACACCCTTAACCTATGTTCCTCTCTCAAAGTGAGAGTCCAAGTTTCACAACCATAAAGAACATCCGGTAATATAACTACTAACTTTCAGATTTTTTGACAGCAGACTGGATGATAAAAGCTTCTCAACCGAATAATAACAGGCAATACCCATATTTATTCTGCGTTTAATTTCCTCCCGAGTATCATTTATGTTTGTTACTGTTGCTCCCAGGTATTTGAATTTTTCCACCTCTTCAAAGGGTAGTTATATTATAAAATGTTTAAATTAAATTATGATTTCAGCAGATAATGAAAATGTATTTCTGTTATAATAACAAGAGCAAAGCGCAGTAGCCTACATGTAGACTAATTAAAATTGTTAAACCTGTATTTCACTTTTCTCAATTGGCATTACTGAATGACATCCAATTTCCTTATTGCAGTAATCGTTATTCATCTATTTCAACTTCACAAGTCTGAATAGGTAAAGTATTCATAAATATAAAATTACTAACATTTTGTGAGCGAATTTTAGGGATACTGTATATCACTTACATGTTTATATTATGGATTTATTAATTTGTCCTACAGAATAATCTCTGTAATGTTGACAATTAATATTTGAGGAGAAAAATTCGCTCTGGCGCCGGGGATCTCCTCAAATATTAATTGTCAATATTACAGAGATTATTTTGTAGGACAAATTAATAAATCCATAATATTCTCATAGCTAGCAGTGCATCATAACTGCGAAATCCCGGCCAAATAAGTCACTCAACTGAGTGCGCTCCTAATATAATGGCAGTTGACACTAGACATAATACGTCAACATATATGCCTAACTTGGAGTCAAGCCACAAAGGGAAACATTGAAGGAGGAAGGTTCGATCCGGTGCTGTGGAATGAATTCGGCGTAGCTCAGTGGTCAGAGCGCTTGGTCCGTAGAACCAAGGACCCGGGTTCGATCCCCGACGCCGGAGCGAATTTTTCTCTTCAAATATTAATTGTTACATTTTTATATTATTCACAAAACAGTCCTAATAAATCTCAGACCTATTGTGACATTACTACAGATTATTCATGTAGCCTATGCGTGCCCATGTTAAATTTCATGAACTTCCTACGTTGTTCATAACCGGACTTCATAATAAGAAAGAGGCTATTTGTATCTATACAAGAGTGGTATAATTACAAACCCTTGCTATGAATGCCCTTAAAATAACTCTCTACGAACCGCTTTTGAGAGCATAAAATCTTTCTAAACATTTTCCATTCAGAGATAAAAGTTAAGTGAATTCTATTTGCTCATTCATGCGTTATAAAATTAAACCAGCATACCTCACATTGAAATAGCCAGATGCCTAACTTGGTACTCGAAAAAACTTTCTTCACACTGTATCAAGAATAAAACAAAAACTACGTAAAACAAAGTAAAAAGTACATGACGTTAAGCAGACGCATGTTCAACACAGCAAGTCCTCCTCATAACCCTACTCTCTTCGTTCAAGAAAACAGACATAGCTTGATGGATGCTGGAAAAGAAATCTTTCACTCCTAACAGACATCTTTTCGTTGATATTTTCTTGAGACGCTTGTAAGAGAATATAGACAGACCGCCATATTGCTGCTGTCAAATAGACAAAACAGACGAAGGCTGCCAACCGTGGCGTGATTGATGTCTCGTATTATCTCATGCAGGGTCTAAGAGAGCAACACGGTAAAAGAAGATTCGTTCCTGATGTATTAGAAAAGAGAGAATGAAAAATATAATAGGAAAGATGGGTGGATGGAAGAATTTACAAAGCGTAAAAAAGAATACTATTGGTAAGAGGGATGTATAAAAAATAAATATGATGTAAAAAATCTTAAGGGAGTGAAGGGGAGGGGGAAATCTCCAGCAGAGTTAAAAATGTTAGAAGGTTGATTGGTGTCGGAAAAAGATCCAATCAGTTAAGAGTCACGAATATAACAATAGATGAGTTATTCACCGTGGAAGTGAAAAATTGGTGTTGTTTTATTAGACATTGCTCCTCGTCTACTCCCCCTCACATTTGAAGTGTGTGGACTGCCATCTATCCAGTTAATACATCGACCTTGTGGTTGGCAGTGGACACGCATTCTGAATTCCATAAATATGACCCCAGTAAAAGACATTTCTGTGAAAGTCATTCTATTTGTAGGATTTGATCTTAACTGACATGTAATGCGAACACCCCCTTATCTACATGCATTACACACCAACGATATTCGTCTATAACTTCAGCTATTTTACGGCAATTCACGCAAGTCGCTTTAGATGTGAATCAGTCCACAGAATTCGTGTGTTGTGAAATTCACTGTTAAACGTTTTCCACACGGGTCTCATTTTCAGTTTTATTATAACTTATGTAGAAGCTGGTAACTATTTGAGTAAGAGACAATAATGACTCTTGTGACATGTTCAACCACGCATAGCACCTCAACTTAAGCTTATAATCTTATGGATAAAGAAAATAATATTTTAAAATTTATTTTTCCTTTATAGAGTAGGTCTACACTCTTCTCTCTCTTGTGGTGAAAGAATTTTTTAGATATCTCTAATAGTGTCCGAGATATATCCATCAACAATCGGGCGTGTCACTTTATCTGTTCCTTTAAATGTATCCTATTCTTTGCCGCTCGTTACTTTAAATTTTACATTTGTTTTCCTTGATAATATTGAACAGCAAATTTTTGCTTTTTGTTTTGCTCCCAAATAAAAATAGGTGAATATTACTAATATGTGTGCCCTAAATCTGAATTTAAAATCCAAATTGCCCCATCACGTACCATTTTTGGGGGAAAATTAATTGATTTTTTAATGAAAAAACTTCGATTTTTTTTTTTTTTTTCATTTTTCACTGCTACTGGTAAAATTACAACACACTAGGGATTCAAAATGACTCATAATACTTGAGAAATGTGTAATAATAATAATAATAATAATAATAATAATAATAATAATAATAATAATAATAATAATAATAATAATAATAATAATAATAATCCGTAGTGCTACAGCCCGTGAAGGGCCTAGACCGACCAGCCGGCTGCTGGCTTCACGCCCACATGCCGAAGCAGAGGTGGACGATCATCCAACCAGAATGGAGGTATCGCATGGTTAGCACGATGATCCCTCCAGCCGTTATAGCTGGTATTCGCAACCGGATTTCGCTACATATCGTAGCTCCCCAAGTGCATCACAATGCTGGGTGGTCACCGGTCCCATACACTGGCCGAAATTTCATGAGAAAATTTCTTCCCTCACGAGGACTCGCACCAGCGCGTATTCCGTAACGCGAGTCCTAGGCGGGATGCCTTAGACCGCGACGCCACGGCGTGGGACTGAGAAATGTGTACTGGATACAAATAAGTTATGGTGTTACATAGTTTAAAACACAGCAACAATAAAAATATTTCACGCGTGCAATGAAAAAATCTCGGAATTTGAGCTAACATTTAAAAGAATTTTCTGGATGACTTCTGTTTATAACTAGACCCGGGGCTGTCTTTTACAAGGAACCAACTATGGTCTGCAAGCATGCTGGATTATGGTCTTCCTTTATATGGCCTTTCCATTTCGGATATTTCTCGATGAAATCTTTTCCCATGATCGTCGCTTACCGCTCCAAGGTTACGAAGAAAGAAATTCAAATGAGACTGTAAAAAGTGTACTTTGAGATACATATTACACCCCATTTTCTCACATGCACTTGGAATGGTTTCCATAACAAGTTCAGCCCTAGAATTTCCAAGAGAATATGAGCAAATATCTTTGAAAGCGCGCCATGCCATTTTTTTGTAACGGAAAATTTTTTCTCACACAAAGCGTCAGCCATGACTTTGTGAATTTGTGAACTGATGAAAATGGCCTCTTTTAATTTGCCTTTACTCAAAATGGTAAACTCTTCTTTTCAATACTGAAAACCATACCCTTGTTTGTTTATTTCGTATATCTCACTTTGAATTGTTATGAAATTTACTGGATAGAAGGGACCAATATCTGTTTATTTATTAAAAGTACAAAAGAACATGCCAACAACCATAAGAAACCGGAAATAAGTCATAAACTCATAAAATGCATTAGCTTTTGTTTTGGTTTGCAACCCCCAACCCGCGCCAGATGTTTCCTAGGAAAGCGTTTATTGAAAAGTGAAATCATAGTATATCTTAAAAACCTTACGTAATACGAAGAAAAGAGATGCATTTTCGGATTCAGCGCACACAAAACCATAAGGGACACATTGTTTTAAATCGGAGCAAAATTCTTGTTGTTCAGTGTTATTATTATTTCACTCCATAAGCAAACGTCAACCGACTGAGCTACAGCGAGGGCAGTAAGTATTTATAAAAGCAAGTATAGGGTAAATTGTTACTCTTATCGTCGAAACATACATAGGTCTATATAACTTAGCTCTTTAATGCAGAAAAGGCATTAACTTCCGATCGGTTGACAAAAGATCGAAGTCGAAAGAAATTTAATAGTTTGGCAATAAGTCTTGCTGGAGTAAGTTCATCATTTTGCCAAGTTCTCTTATCCAATCCCCAGTCCGCAAGGTTTTCACTCTCGTTTCTAAACGCTCCCTACTTTGCCACCCACTCCTATCGATCTTTTCTCTTACATAAAACCGTTCTTAAGACAATTTCTCTTACGTCTCCCTTTCACAAAAGTGAGGGGTGTCGCAGCCACTCGGGCAGATCTAGACGCTCTGTTTACTGGTTGGGGTAGACTTGATGCTACGTGATTAATGATAAAATCCCCAACAAAGAAAATTGCTCCCCACTCTTAGGTTTTCTTATTTCTGCTACAACTACTTGATACAGTCTTCGAGGGAATTTCTTGTGATATTTGGATTTAAGAGTCCTACACCCTCTTTTCCTGCTATTTTTGGAATAAAATCCATTGTATTTATCAAACACCCCTCGTCTTACACAAGTAACCCCTCGTAACAAATCAAGATTAATTTCACAAGAGTTAAATTTAAGTGATCTCAGTAAATTGGGAGAAAGTTAAATAATGGATACAATTCAAGTGTCAAAGAGATTACATTTAAATGTTACATAGTCACTGAACTTGTGTCAGTGTTACAGTTTAAATCCATTTAATGCTAGTGTACAATGTGAGGTAAATTTCTCGTGCACATACTGAAATACACACAAAGAATTTTGGTCTATTGGCGTGGCGAAAACTTCAACGGTCTTGCAAACAGAACAACTAAAATAGAATGTTCATTAATGACGAGAAAAATAGAAATAACCGGTACAATAATAGGATATTTTAATAATAATTTATGAGAGCAACACTAGGATATAGTTGCTTGGACCGCAAAAGAAATTAGGATATCACGCAAGAACTTTAATTAGGCCTACAACCAATCTCACAGTAGATCTTCATCTACGCTCTGTTAGTCTAAGCTGTTATAAAAAAGGAGTTCGCTATTCATGTATTACAGTCTTCAATGCTTTGCCTAATTATCTTAAAGATTTGAAGAACCATGAGAAAAGATTTAGAAAAGAATTAACCAAATTTCTACATACTCATACCTTTCACACAACTGATGAATTGTTTATGCTTGTGAATTGAATTATTCTACTTAATTTGAAATGTACAATTTTATATAGCTCAACTAAAATATGTTTTTATATTAACTTAATCTGTTTGCATTGTACATTTTTTTAGCATAACTGATGAATTGTATATAATTACTGTAAATTGAATAGTAGACTATATAGCTCAACTGATGAATTGTTTAAGCTTACAAATTGAATTAATCTACTGATATGAATTGTACAATTTTATATAGGCCTAGCTTAACGAAAATATGTTTGTAAATTGAATTAATTTGTTTACTATGTATTGTATATGTTTGTATAGTTTGGTTGATGAATTGTATATGCTTTTAAAATGAATACTAGTCTATAGGCTATAGCTCTACTGATGAATTGTATATGCTGTAAACTGGATAGTAGTAGGCCTATGTATAGCTCAACTGATGAACTGTTTATGATTATAAATTGAATTAATCTACTTGATGTGAATTGTACAAATTTGTATAGCTTAACGAAAGTATTCTTGTAAATTGAATTAATCTGTTTACTTTGTATTGTATATGTTTGTATAATTTGGCTGATGAATTGTATATGCTTTAAATTGAATTGTAATCTGCATAGCTCTATTGATGAATTGTTTATGTTTGTGTAATTTGAAGTAATTTGCATGATATATATTATCAATTTCTGTATATCTCAAGTGACTGAATTGTTTATGCCTTAAATTGAATTAACTTACTTGTTATGTATTATATTTTATAATTCAACTGATGAATAATCGTTTGTGTTGTAAATTTAATAATCTAATTGGCTATGTACTGTATATTTTTAGTACAGCCATCGATGTAGCTCAGTCGGTAGACTCGCTGGCCTGCTGATCCGGAGCTGCGCTCGGGTTTGGATTGGAGCCCCCGTTTGGTCTCATTGATTGGTTTCTTCCGAGGTTTTCCCCAGCCGTGGGACTGTTGCCGGATGGTCTATGGCGAGTCCTCGACCTCACTTCATTTCACTCCCTTTTATCTGGTTACCTGGTTAGGTTTTTTCCGAGGTTTTCCCCAACCATAAGGCAAATGCCAGGTAATCTTTTGACGAATCCTCGGGCCTCACCTCATCTCACTAGGCTACATCTCGCCAAAATATTGTAAAAAATTGTAGAAAATTGCAAAATGGTAAAATTGTAAAATATTGTAATTGTAATTGTAATTTTGTATAAATTTGACTTGTTCCACATCTTAAAGCTTCATTACTAATGTAAGATCTATGGAATATAATAAATGTAATGAAAAAACAAAAGTAGTACCAGGTGAAGTGGAAAAACCATGTCCAACGAATGAATCGGAATAGACTTCCAAAAGCCATGCTTCAATACCGTCCTGGGGAAGAGACCTTCGAGTCGTCTAAAAAGGACCGAGAATGACTGAGACCGTAACGGGCCTTGGGCCTTATACTTGTTTGGATGATAGGGGCTAATAATTTTTAGTTCCTAATTTTAAGACATTTAAGATTTCTGAACTTTAGATCTCAGATAGTAAGCTTATACGTATGAATTGACGCGTACGAATATTTTCACTGAGTTTAGTGAAAGCTGCATGCGCATGGAGCATTTTTATTAAAGTTTAAAAATTTAGTTTCGAGACAAAGGCAAATTTGTGAAAGGCGATAAATTACTGACGTTTGGAGCAGGCCTATATAAAAGTCGCTCCTGGACCTCATAGAAGATGTGGTATAAAAATTTTTACTATCAACTACGTGATTTCGTACTTTCGATTGGCGTAGGTCCGGTTACGTTAGCTTATTCCACAGTGAAGCTATGAATGCCTTTACTTAGCGTTATTTCTACTATTATTTTCCTTATTTTGGAAAAATATGCAAAAAATTATAAAACGAAAATAAAATTTTTTAAATTTTTCTTTCTGGTACCAATGTGTTCTCACAATTCTCAAATTGCTTGAAAAAAATCATCACTACAATAAACATGTTGGTTTAGCATGAATAAATTATTCCGTAATTATAAATGTAACATTTTTTACAGTAACAAAATATTTCATTAAAATCATAACTCGAAAAGTAAATGTCATAATTTTACTTTCTTTGCGTCGATAGATATCTCACAGTCCAAATAATTGACAAAATATTCATGAGGGAAATAGAAACAAAAATATAGGACCAGAAAATAATTATATGAAATTTGCTCATGGTCTTAAACTTTTGTTAAGTACTGTAGTATCCTTTAATAGTCTAATACTTAAAACACACAAATTCCGTTAAAGTTACTTCCCTGTTAATCAGATGCACAATCCTTGTAAATAAGAAGCAATTTCTTGAAAATATAAATATCACAATAACACTCAACCAAGAGCATAAACGTTTTATCACAGTCTAGTATAAACAGTCACGAAGCTTGAGTTGTGAGGCTGCTAGGAACAATAGACTGTGCAGGTACTACTGAGTGTTCATTTCAAAGTGTGTCATGACGTCACTGTTGTTGGGTCACCGATTTGAAGCGAGTTTCAGCTTATATGTTAGAGAAGTTGCCTATTATTTAAGGCGTTCTTCAATCTGAACTTGAGAGCGTGTACGGTATAACTTGAACGTCGTAGCAACAGATGGCGGTCTGTACCTCTTTCGAACTGTGTTTTGCGCCGGCAAGTCGTACGCAGGGTATTTGTTATCATCGGTTGCGTACGGTAACATTCCACAACACAAATCAAATGCTCCGTGTCCATGTTGACCGTCGAAGTTAATGTCAACAAATACGTAAGTAATCGTCTTAACCCTCTCCCCATATCCCGACAGTACGTATTTCCAAACAGTTCACATTCCTGCCACTACCGGCGTTATCGTACGTATCGGTACGTACTCTTCAGAATGAACGCCGTACTTGCTAGCCATCTTCTCTGCCTCTTAGGTTATACACCTGAGCTGCGGAAGTGTAGGAAGATTGAATTCTCTAGGCTCATCAACTAGCCACATGACGGCATACAGTGAACTGAACACCCAGTATTTCTCATTGTCTGTGATGAACCGATAATAGCGATCCTAGTGGTTAGCAACTATCTATGGATGCATATTTACTACATATTGAGCTTCGTGTCTATATATACTAGACTGTGGTTTTACGTAGATTAATTACAGGGATCCTTTGAATACCTTGCCACTTTTTTTTCACGATATGTTCCAATTTCTTCAATAGTGAATAAGAATTAAAGCACAAACTATCTTCAATTCTCGTCATCCCTCGCAAATCTTACATTTCTTTTCATTTCATCAACTACCCTTCTAGAAGCAACATCCTCCTCCCTTATGTTTGTTGTCTCCTCTCAAGTGAAAATAAAGAATTTAAGGACATAAATAAATCGAGAACAGACGGAAGAGAGGAGAACGTTTTCCCTCTCTCTAACTGCCTGCTGGACGGGGAAATTGAATTAATTCCGCTTTCATGGTTTCTAATTGAAAAGTCCACTAGAGGGTGTGATACATCAGCACTGCCAGTCTTTCTCAGCCGCCATACTTTATATTACTGCTTGTCGTATGCAGGAAGAAATATAATCCACCAGCTCCGTACACCAGAATAGGAAAAAGAGAAGTTCAGTTTTCTAATGTTCCTGAATATAATCTGAGATTCAGAAAGTTTCAAATTGATACTGCAAGAAATTATTACCTCCATATATGCGAATGTCTGAGCTTATAACAGAATAAAATATTTATCTTTAACTCACCATTTTTCTTCTCTTTTTTTTTTTTTTTTGTGAGAATAATTTCGTAATATTTAGTTCTGAAACTATTGTAAGGAAATATATATTACCATTGTGAATATAATAAAAATAAAATAAATATATCAAAGTATTGCAGAAAAGTAGATGAAATTTTGCATTTATAGACAAAATAATTAAGACACTCATATAGATATACAGGGTGATTGAAAATGTTACGTCAATACGCTGACAGTGTATAAGCTTAGGGTTCGTGATTTACAACAAATTTAAATCTTGTTTTTCCACATTTTGCATTTATTTTGCTCTTATCTGTGATGTTAACAATAAGTTATATTAAGATGGGTTTCAAGTGGACAATTTTACACAATTAACAGAGATCGAGGGTTCACTTTGCTTACTGTGATTAACTGATTATATTAAATGGATATTACTTACTTACGGCTTTTAAGGAACCCGGAGGTTTACTGCTGCCCTCACATAAGCCCGCCACGGTCCCTATCCTGAGCAAGCTTAATCCAGTCCCTACAATCATATCCCGCCTCCTTCAAATCCACTTTAATATTATCCTCCCATCTACATCTCAATCTCCCCAAAGGTCCTTTACTCTCCGGCCTCCCAACTACCACTCTAGGCCTATACACATTTCTGGACTCGCCCATATGTGCTACATGCCCTATCCATCTCAAACGTCTGGATTTAATGTATCTAATTATGTCAGGTGAAGAATACAATGCGTCCAGTTCTGCGTTGTGTAACTTTCTTCATTCTCCTGTAACTCCATCCATCTTAGCCCCAAATATTTTTCTAAGCATCTTACTCCCAAAAACACTTAACCACTGTTCCTCTCTCAAAGAGAGAATCCGAGTTTCACAACCATACAGAACTACCGGCAATATAACTGTTTTATAAGTTCAAATTTTCAGCTTTTTTGAGAGCAGACTCGATGACAAATGCTTCTCAACCGAATAATAACAGACATTTCCCATATTTATCCTACGTTATTAAAAATTAAAATTATGGTTTATTTAACGACACTCGCAACTGCCGAGGTTATATCAGCGTCGCCGGTGTGTCGGAATTTTGTCCAATATGAGTGACATGAGCCTGTCGCATTTAAGCACACTTAAATACCATCGACCTGGGCCGGGATAGAACCCGCAACCTCGGGCACAGAAGGCCAGCGCTAAACCAACCGCGCCACCGAAGGCGACTTCTACGTTATTAAATGGATATTATTTCGCTATAATTGAGTTACTTCAGTAGAAATTGTAAATTTCATAAACGGTTAGGCCTATTAAAATTCACAGTTTTAAAACGGTGCGAAAATGAACAGTTTGTATTCACATTTACTGGATGTGAATGACCAGTAAGCTCACCTTCGAATGTATCGACACGATCTTGTGAGTCACCCGGTAGGCTTATACAAAGTGGAAGTAATGTAACTGTGCATATTTTAATAGCTTCTTCCTTGGATAGAGTACAACAAAAAAAATTCTAACACCATATTAGCCCCAAATGAATATTAAAAAAAAATAATAATTTTTCCCTAAATGTTCTGGTAGTTACTTTTATCATTAGAGAAACTGACAAGGAATGGTTTATCTCTTTCTAGTTTTCCAATAAAATGAACGACTTTCTTCCATAATAAACAAAATTTTAACACGTATGATTTTCTGTCATAAGGAAGTCGGCAAACTATACACTTACTGCAGTGACTATGGGACGGAATACTCCTATTCAAACCGAGTGCGTATGTGTATTAACAGGTGAGCTCGCGGTGCGCTGTTGCCAAACTACGCAGACTTTCAGCCTAATTTTCTAATTGATCACACAGTTAATTACGAAACGCACAACAGGTTTTTGTATTTGTTTTAATGTATTCTATTGCCTCCTTCAATATGCACAATCTTCCACTCTATAAATTATTATCTATTGTAATTCAAACTTTCATGCAACTGTGCGGAAACACTAAAAATAAAATTAAAGGTCTTTATTCTTTAAAATTTGTTTTGATCTATTTAAAACACATTTTAAACATTAAACTGTCCACACCTGTGGAGTAACGGTTAGCGCGTCTGGCTGTGAAACCAGGTGACCCGGGTTCGAATCCCGGTAGGGGCAAGTTACCTGGTTGAGGTTTTGTTCCTGGATTTTCCTTCAACCCAATTTGAGCAAATGCTGGGTATCTTTCGATGCTGAACCCCAGACTCATTTCACTGGCATTATCACCTTCATCTCATTCAGACGCTAAATAATCTAAAATGTTGATACAGCGTCGTAAAATAACCTACTTAAAAAACATTAAACTACTGCTAAACCAAATGCGAAATGTGTTCGAGACATGAACTTATATTACGTGTCCCTAAGCTCTTCTCCATAATCCCTCGAACAGAGTAAGATCACCCTCATCCTCTGTCGGTTTAGGATACGCGAACCTACAAGCGAGTTGTCAATCATCGTCGCCTAAAGACTTATTTTTGGAAGTAGTAAGCGGAAGTGTGGCAGGAAGTAATTCCTCTCCTATACTTCGCACATGCACATTGGAAGGATTCTTACACTTTGTTACGGGAAAATTTTATATTTCCAAATTTTCTTGAAAACTTTATCAACAGTTTTATCTAGAGAAAATCAAAACTCGAGTGGAATTTAATTGATTATTACACGATTAGAAGAAAGTATATAAAGATTAGAAGAAATAAAATATTCTAATACAATAAAATATTAGCCTAATTGACTTACTAAAATTCTATTTCACTAAAGTTAGCTTCACCAAAACGTTTGAACGGAGCCGCCATTTTCAGTTGACTGTCTATGCTGTGAACAAATGACGATCGCAAAGCATGTTTTATAGTAGGCCTACCGTAAAGAATTTGCAGTTTGAAATGTTGGCAAACAAAGAAACAAATGGTAGGAAGGTGATAAAAACAGAAGAAAGTATAGGCCTATAAATATTAGAAGAAATAAAGTACCCTAATACAATAAAAGTAATACGCGTTACATGAGCGGTATGTTGAAGTTTTCATGTTCGAGGAAAAGTTTGAAAAAGCGAAACGTAGTTGAGCTTTTTTAATTTCCGAGAATTGAAAGAAAACATACCGCTCGTGTATCGTCATTACATTATTTTGTGCGAAGATAGTTTATTACATACCTGAAAGAGGAATTTCTAATTAGTTGCAATGAAATCTCCATCTTGGTTTCTGTTCAATGATGGCAAATTTGTAAAACAAAAATATCTGTCTTCAACATTGTTGCTTTAAAATGTTTTCTGTGTTTACTATATTCCAGCAGGCCGTGATATACGTCTGTCTTTTTTTTCCCCCATCCTATAAATGCGAACTTAAAACAAACGGTAAGGTTATATAATGATTTATTTTTCATTTTAATATTTTAACAATAATTAACAGTGCAATTTAGGTGAAATTGCAGTGTTAAGTTTCCAATTTATAATTATTACTATATTGAACGTCTCTAAAAATAATATGTTAAAAGCCTAAAGCAGTAAATTCAATATGTCACTTAAGCGGTAAGAAGAGGGAAATTGTTATGTGTGTTAGGTTGGGAATACTGAATGTGGAATTTTACACTTTCCGCGGATTGGTTTTGTGCGGAAACTAAGCAAATACGCACGATCTCGCACAAAATAGATATTAATTGTCTTACTAAAATTCTATTTCAGTAATGTTACCTTCACCAAAATGTTTGAACGAAGCCGTCATTTTCAGTCAACTACCTATGCGGGAAACAAATTACGATCGCAAAGCATGTATTATAGTATCGTAAAGAATTTTCAGTTTGAAATGTTGGCAAACAAAGAAACAAATGCTAGGGAAGCGATAAAATTGTGCGATAAGCAGCCATGATCGATTGAAAGACGTCCTTTCGTATACCGTTTTATTGGTCAAAAGTAATATGACGTAGTAAAAGTGTAATAGTCCTCGTAAATTCATCTAATAATTAGTAGAACTTCATGATCTCCTGGCATAAACTTACACAAAAAATGCATTCAGAACAGACTAAAATTTGCAGTTTAATAGGATGAAAAGTGGAACAGGTCTAACCGACGTGTTGATAATGAAAAAGTCACTTAATATGGCACTTATTTATCCATAGAAAATTTTTACTTCTTAAGGAAAATAAACTTACTTTATATGTAGGTTACGCTAATAACGTAGTCTATATTTAGGCCTATATCCTTCAGAGGTATTTCAAAATGCTTCCAAATTTGCTAAATCAGAACCTACATTAAATTTGTTAATAAATTTTCAATGCGTTTAACATAACTATCATGTCAACTTCTACTTCATTACTGGCTTTGAGGTAGTGAATGGAAGGTTTCACTAGGTTAATCTCATTTTAAACTAACACCAAACAAAGCAACTAATGCTTTTGTATTTGTTTTGCTCTATATAACGTGAATGCATCGTCAATTCATTTTTGGAAGCTATTTAAAGTTCAGAAATATAATACACTGACAAAATATTAGTAAATAAAAACAACGTGACACTTGCGGAGTAAAAAAAAACAGAACACCAGATGTTCAGAGGAAGCCATGTTGGTTCGAACTCCATACGGCCAATCAGGGATAGAGCGCAGTGAATCGACTCGCGAGGCGGAATTAGTGATTGGACTGCCGCTTAACGACCCATTGTCGAAGTAACCAACCAAATAAAAGTGACATATAACTGCAGTTGTACTCAATATTTACATGATTCTTATTATTTTCAGATTCAAATATATTGTTAAGGCCTATTATAATGCATTTTTGTACTGTCTGTAAGAACTGCCACCACTTCCTAATATCGATTGTAACTGTAAAAGTATTTACAACACTTCTTTAGCAAAAATTTATACATTCGAAAAAAAAAAAAGAATAAAGATGTTGGCTTTAAAACAAGTTTTAAGGTCCTTAACGAGTTGTTTGGTCCAGAATGAAAAGAAAGAATCTATAGGCTAGTTCACAATTAACCGGAAACGGGAACGAGAACGAGAACGGAAATAATGTTAAAATAAATGTATTCAAATGTGAGAATTCACAACACTTAATTTTACGGTGAATGTTCACATTCAAATACATTTGTTTTAACAATATTTGCGTTCTCGTTCTCGTTGTCGTTCCCGTTTCCGGTTTATTGTGAACCAGCCTTAAATGTTGTCAATTACTTCTTTCATGTTCTCTGAATTAAACAAGAAACATGTTAATTTATTTTTTCTTAATCGGTTGTTTAACAACGCTGTATCTATCGAGATTATCCAGCATTAGCGAAATTAGCGATAAAAAGAGAACATTTGCGGAGTCGAATTTAAAGAGTTCGTTGAGGGTTTACATGACATTCGTTTTAGAATAGAAAGTACTTAACGAAATGACACAACCTGGTAATCAGCCGAAAATATAACATTTCAAAACAATATTAAAATACACTGCCTTACTTAAGTTAAAATGATTTGCCTATAACTGTGTATCATATATTAGTGCTATTATTATTATTATTATTATTATTATTATTATTATTAACATTATATTTTCCTAAACTACTATGATATTTGCAGCTTGTATAACAATGAAATAGAACGGAATTAAAGAATGGAGTAATTTATTATATTATTATTATTATTATTATTATTATTATTATTATTATTATTATCATCATCATCATCAACATTATATTTTCCTAAACCACTATGATATTTGCAGCTTGTATAACAATGAAATAAAACGGAATTAAAGAATGGAGTAATTTATATTATTATTATTATTATTATTATTATTATTATTATTATTATTATTATTATTATCACCATCAACATTATATTTTCCTAAAGCACTATGATATTTGCAGCTTGTATAACAATTAAATAGAACGGAATTAAAGAATGGAGCAATTTATTATATTATTATTATTATTATTATTATTATTATTATTATTATTATTATTATTATTATTATTATTATTATTATGCGATATTCCATAACTACTTATTGTCACAAGTATTTCTATAAATTTTATATAATCTTATAGTAGGGGAAAGGAACTGGCCACCCTACCCCATTATCTCCTGGCTTAGTTGCCTCCACAAGTACTGCCTTGTTGATGTCACTTGTGAGGTTGAGACCTGTCTTCGGACAGTTGTCAAAACAACAACGCTCTGATTTTTGAAGCTTAATTTTATAGACTATTATAGCCTTCGTAAGAAGCGAACCTTAGAATAGTCAGTCTGTGTGGGTTGGGAATGCGCCCAGTTTGAGGGTTAGCGCAATAGATCTACATAGGTCGCGATGCTGGGTCGTAATTCCCCGCTACTGAAATTAAATTCAAAACTCAAATTTGATACAATTATTCCCAATAAGAAACTACAAACAAAATATCTTTGTGTAGCCTACGTCAGGAATGAAATTCATTTCATTTCATTTTTTCATTTAGTGTTCTGCCCAAGCGCAGGTCTTTCACTGCAAACCCAGCTTTCTTCAATCTTTCCTATTTTCTGCCGTCCTCTTCGTTTCCTCATATGATCCATATATCTTAATGTCGTCTATAATCTGATCTCTTCTTCTACCTCGAAATCTTCTCCCGTTCACCATTCCTTCCAGTGCATCCTTCAGTAGGAAGTTTCTTCTCAGGCAGTGACCCAACTAATTCCTTTTCTCTTCCTGATCACTTTTTCTTCACCCACTCTTTCCAACACAGCTTCATTTCTTATTCTGTATGTCCACTTAACATGTATAGACTTACAAACCTCCGACTGCTGACCTATGCCTACGTAATCCGATTGTTTACGTAATAGTCAATTTGTTTCTTTGAACCTACAGATGATGCTATAGGGTGCTATTCATAGACATTTCGCAGCACGCGCTACGAGCGTACTAAGCTAGCCCCGGCTATCCACTCGTTACTTGTACAGAATTCAAATCATATCCTATCACTAACACTGGTTTATGAATACGAAAAACTCTGATCATCCACCGGAAACCCGCGCTAAAAATGTCTATGAATACGGCCCTTAGAGACGAAATAACAAGAGTGACAGTGGGGATAATTATAATATTGTTCTATAGCCTAAACAGAATTTAAAAAAAGAAACTGCAGCAGTTCTTTCAAATTAGAGCTTCACTGTACCTTTCTGATGTCGAACACACTGCCCTTAAGTAGTGAGAAATGGCTAGCTGAATGAGCAGCTACTTCTGTTTGCGAAATGCACGTTAAAATATTTTCGCATTTATCTTTCATTCACTTAAAACAAAACGAGGACATGTTTACTAACAGAATATCTCAACTGCCCCACGTATCTTGTAAGTAAGGATATGTTTATTGCGGAGTCATTACTTTGGCCACTGCGCTCCGCTGTTGCATCCGTAATAGCCGTGTCCAAATTGTGACTGCACTGGTACATTTATCACGAATACTCCTGCTACTGTGTTATGACGCCTACTTAACTAACCCTTGTAACCGCTCCGCATTGTATCTTCCCATAGCACATGCCTTATTAGCAAATACTTAAATCACACCCATTAGCCACACCTCCTCGGAATACATTACTGCACACACGCTGAAAGTAGGAAAGAGACATCTCACTACAACTCCGCACATGTTATGCATGAATATTCAGAGGCAAATGGTCTGTGAAGTAGGTTTGTTATTTTTATTACTTGATTCCTCATTAACATTACACGAAATACAATAAACTCTTCCTGTAGCTAGTCAGTAGTAGTAGTAGTAGTAGTAGTAGTAGTAGTAGCAACAGTAGTAGTAGTAGTAGTAGTAGTAGCAGTAGTAGTAGCAACAGTAGCAGCAGTAGTAGTAGCAACAGTAGTAGTAGTAGTAAAGCAGTAGCAGTAGTAGCAGCAGTAGTAGTAGTAGCAGTAGTAGCAATAGTAGTAGTAGTAGTAAGAGCAGCAGCAGTAGTAGCAGTAGTAGTAGTAGCAGTAGTAGCAATAGTAGTAATAGTAGTAGTAATAGCTGCAGCAGTAGTAGCAGTAGTAGTAGTAGCAGTAGTAGCAATAGTAGTAATAGCAGTAGCAGTAGTAGCAGCAGTAGTAGTAGTAGCAATAGTAGTAATAGCAGGAGCAGTAGTAGTAGCAGTAGTAGCAACAGTAGTAGTAGCAGTAGTAGCAACAGTAGTAGTAGCAGTAGTAGCAACAGCAGTAGCAGTGGCAGTAGTAGCAACAGTAGTAGTAGTAGTAATAGTATCAGAAGTAGTGGTAGTAGTAGCTGCAGCAGTAGTAGCAGCAGTAGTAGTAGTAGCAACAGTAGTATCAGTAGTAATACTAGCAGTGGTAGTAGCAGCAGCAGTAGTAGCAGCAGTAATAGCAACAGTAGTAGTAGTAGTAGTAGTAGTAGTAGTAGCAGCAGAAGTAGTAGTAGTAGTAGTATCTAGATCTACTAGTAGCACTGGTATGAGTATTTTCAAGACGCTTTTAACAGCAAAGGTCATTACATACATACATATATACATACATACATACATACATACATACATACATAAATACGTGTTTTGTCCATGGACAGGTCTTTCACTGCAAACCCAGCATTCTTCAATATTTCCTATTTTATGCCTTCTTCTTAGTCTCCGCATATGATCCACATATCTTAATGTCGTCTACCATTTGATATCTTCTTCTGTCCGGATCTCTTCTCCCGCTCACCATTCCTTCCAGTGCATCCTTCAGCAGACAGTTTGTTCTCAGCAGCCAGCGACCCAACTAATTCCTTCTTCTCTTCCTGATCAGTTTCAGCATCATTCTTTCTTCACCCACTCGTTCCAACATAACTTCATTCCTATTCTGTCTGTCCACTTCACACGCTCCAGTCTTCTCCATGTCCACATTTCAAATGCTTCTATTCGTTTCTCTTCACTTCGTCGTAATGTCCATGTTTCTGCCCTATTCAATGCCACACTTCACAAAAAGCACTTCACTAGTCTCTTCCTCAGATCTTTTTCCAGAAGTCCGCAGAAGATGCTCCTTTTTCTATTAAAGACTTCCTTTGCTATTGCAGACTTTCGTATGGATGTAATCTAGCGTATGAGACCATTAGCTGTAGAGTTTCTTGAGATCTTGCCACATGGTCAGAGTCTAGGTACTTGACTGTAACGGAACAATATAAAAATCTTTCAGGGTAAAAGATATGCCTAGTATTATGCATATAAAAAAAGCATTTCGCATATTCTGAACCGTATACTGTATATGTCGCAACATAATGCACTTTGTTTAGGACCCCTTATTCGTTCACATCTGCGACTTAAGGATGAAAAAATTTTAAAATATTTTACTTTGGTTGGTGAATGACTAAGGTTTACAACAGAACCCTTTACGTACTTAAGTAAGTTATATTGACCGAGTTTGTATGCTATAAACGTTGTTTGTATAGTCTATATAAAACAGGTTCCGGTCTCTCTTAAATTATGCAGACCCTAAAGTGTGAGCTGATTTCAAATGTGAAGACCTCTGCAAAAGAATACGAAACTTCTGCACATACCACTTTGGTCTTCTACGTCACTTTCATACTTATAAAAAGCATCTGTAAAAGGTAACTTACAAAGGAGTAAAAGAGATTAGGTTTCCAGGTACACAAGGATGTGTTTGGTATTATTTCCATATAGTTATGGTGCCAAGCCTTAACATTTCACGCCTATCACTTTTACTTAGAATTTTTAAGTACCCTTCGCAATAATTTCTCGTTTAGTGATGTCTATATAGTCTATTTGAAACCGAGAACTTCACATTTTGATATTTATTTTGTAACTTATGTAGGTCTATTTGGACGGACAATCCCTGGCTCGAGAAACTGACGTAACTTGAATATCAGTGAAAACTTTATTTCCTATCTTGCAAAAGAAAGCATTATCCTTGCAGTAAAAACTGTCCTTACAGACTCAACTCACTTTCCAGTAGCATGGAGTAATTAACAAAACAGAATACGCTACATTTCTACACGTCTAACTATGTCTAATGATGAACGCAAAACATTCGACGTGTTCGTACTGTATTCTATCCAACTTCAGGTTACCAAATGAAACGGATTTATCTGCAATAGGATATAGACACAATCAGAACGAGACAGAGCGTTACGCTATCTGGACAAACCTAGCGAAAGAATCATTGATTACTGATGCGTATGGGCTATTCCATCTCAAATCGACTGAAATATAGAGAAAATTTACCTTGCAATTTTTAATTACAATGAAACTTTTTCTGTCCGTTGACAACTGCGATGCAATGCTTTGTGCAAAGTTTGAGGCATCAGAACTTCATAGTGGTTAAATTAAAAGTATTTAAATTTATCGTATTTTCATAAAATTAGCAACTTTAAAGTGTTGTGGCTCCGAAACCCTTTCACCCAGTGATCAAAATCATGGTTTATTTTTATGCTGAGAAGTTAAAGTTTATATTGACATGTAAACAGTTTTTCTTACTTTTTTATGGAAATGGAGAAATTTAGATTTTTCTTCATTAAGACACCTTTGCCCATGAAAAAATATTTTTAAAATATATGGTTAGATTCCGCATTGAAAGTACAAATAAACACATATTTTTACTGGTGCACCGTTGATAAGAAAGTATTGAAAATATCAAATAAAGAAAATAACTAGTACGCGCGTGAACTAACCAGCTGACTGTGAGGCGGGAGCTAGCCTAGGCAAGTAAGGCCAGAAGACATAAACACGTGATGTTTCGTCTAGTAGCGCATAGCTGGACTAGCTTTATCACAAGTTTTCATAAACACAGGAGTAAAATGACGCCCAACGCTCGCTTATCTTCATCTCTCGCCCAGTTTGTGCGGTAATGCGCCGTTCAAGTCTAGGCGTATGAATATAATTTATTTAATACCCTCGAAACTTATTGCCGAGCCACTAAGCAAACAATGCCGAATCTCTCTTAATAATGAAAGGTTTTTTCTCAATATTTTTTTACATTTTTACAAATGTGCAAAAAGCCTAAAAGTAAGTAAAATCAGATTATCTGTCTCTCTGTATACAATAAAAATAAGGATTACTCCTTAACATAATCTACCAAATGTCACCTTCAAAATGAGCTCCCGTTCAATGTTCTGCAGTAAACGGTTCTAGAGTTCTGAGCGCTGAAAGTGGCTTGTTTCTATAAAATACGCTAAATTTGTCGCTCAATAGTACAAAAACCGTTTGACTTTCGATAGTATATTTTTGAAAATGCACTTTCCTCAGCACCTTGTATAAATAGGGAAAAAATTAGAGTATTAAAAAAAGCGAGGTCTTTTACTGATCGATTTCATATGGAATAGCCCGTATGTAGGAAATACATCCGTTCTGCGTCTGCCTTAGTTATATTGACAGTAGCTTTTAAGTCTAAACGCAGATGTATTCCACCCTGTAGGCCCTATACATTCCGGTTACCACGTGTTGTGAAAGCCTGTAACTCGGAAACCAAGCATTTCCGGACCTGTGTATTACCCGACAAAGGCGAGTAGAATCCTGAACGTGAGGTCGCTACCAGCACTGTTTACATTGGAAACTGAACTTGAAACAGTACAGTCAGGCTATAGAGACAACTGAAGCACATGGCACTACTCACAATGTTTGCAGATGTCTTGAAATGAGGAAATAATTTAACATGATGACATTTACAATAATAATAATAATAATAATAATAATAATAATAATAATAATAATAATAATGATAATAATAATAATAATAATAATAATAATAATAATAATAATGCTCGGCTCCTAGTAAGTAATGGGCTCATCAGTCATTCTCACTTTCATGAATCGAGAGCCTACCAGAACGCTCTATAATATTTCATGAAATAACATTGATAATAAATATGATAAAATAACATAACATTACACGCACCCATAATGAATCCATTTCAGTTCCTGCACGGACCAATATTAGGCGCTGTCCAGGATTATTATTTGTGTATGCTCTTGGAATTGAGGGCTTTGCCGGAAGAAAGGCGGATAGACCTATAGGACGCCCTTCTTCGGGAAAACGGTTTAAAATGTAGTGAATAATTCGCTAAATTATAGTAGCGAAATTTTGTTTTGATTGTACTGTACATACCTGGAGGACAGGGCTGCGTGCGTGTATAACATTTTATTCAGGTGCGTTTTAAAATCTTAGATTGCATGTATCTCAATTCGCCATATTGACGTATACGCCCTTTTTCCGGCAAACCCCTCAATTGTTATCGCTTTGTCAACTTTAACTTTTTATCATCTCAAAAAAAGCTGAAAGTTAGAATTTATAAAACAGTTAGGCTATATTACCGGTTGTTCTGTATGGTTGTGAATCTTGGACTCTCACTTTGAGAGAGGAACAGAGGTTAAGGGTGCTTATGAAAATATTTGGGGCTAAAAGGGATGGAGTTACAGGAGAATGGAGAACGTTACACAACGCAGAACTGCACGCATTGTATTCTTCACCTAACATAATTAGGAACATTAAATCCAGACGTTAGAGATGGCAGGACATGTAGCTCGTATGGGCAAATTCAGAAATGCATATAGAGTGCTAGTTGGGAGGCCGGAGGGAAAAAGATCCTTGGGGAGGCCGACACGTAGATTTGATGATAATACTGAAGTGGATTTGAGGGAGGTGGGATATGATGGTAGAGCCAGGATTAATCTTGCTAAGGATAGGGACCGATGGCGGGCTTATGCGAGGACGGCAATGAACTTCCAGGTTCCTTAAGAGCCATTTGTAAGTATGATTATTATGATGACAAGCGCATAAAACTTCTCAAAAATAAAAAAAAAAAACAAAGGCAAGATAGTTATAATATGACAAGATATTACATGCATTACAAAGTGACAACTGAATTTAGAAGCAGTGGTGTGTATGTGTGTGAGTGAGTGTGTGTGTGTGTGTGTGTGTGTGTGTGTGTGTGTGTGTGTTCGCGGTTTGAAACTGTTATGATGTTAATCTCATTTAACAGCTCATAAACTTCACATATACATAGACAAGAAAAAGATGAACAAACGAAATAATAAGTAGAAGAAAGAGTTAGAGAATGAGAGAGATAGAGAGAGAGGATCGCGGGCGACGAACATTACAAGCCGGCGCACGAGTAGCTGTAAGAGTTTGTTTCTATCATAAACCATCCTGACCTACACACTATTCAAAAGCTGTTTTCCTCAGCAAACTAAATACAGAATGTATTTATACTTTAAAATTCTGCGCACGCGCTCCTGAACACTGTCTTTCTGAATATCAATGCAAAGCTATCTCTCTTACAAGTGAATATACTAGCCCTAACTGCTGTTTCATACATGAAGTAGTCTGACGTGGTTCGCAAAAGAAACTGAACGCGTAACAAATTTTCAATTACAGATTTTTATTACGAGATTTAATGAACAAATATTCTTGTTTGGAATTCGCCTAAAGTTTCAGAGATCGTCCTAGATTTCTCTGATTTCTGAGACGGTTCTTCTTTATTCTTCTAACGTGTTGTACTCAGTTTTTCGTGTATTATTCCTTTTTTTCTTCTTAGAATGGTTGTTATTTTTAATAACCTTAAAATGTATTAATTTATTATTCGATCTATCAAACTCTTATTTATTTAGCCTACTTATTTGAAAATGTTCACACCTGCTGTGTATAATCGTGATAAACCTTGTTTCCCAAGTATCGAAATTTTGTTGTCATAGAGGTTTGGAATTGTAACTGTTGTGTACGTCTCGTGGTATTTTTTTATGCAGACAATAAAAAAGTTGGCATATCATATAAATGAAAACATTTTACTTTGCGGATAAGTTTCCGGCACTTAGAAATTCCGTTATTTATAAGTTCTGCTAGTGGAATTTTTCACATTATTATTATTATTATTATTATTATTATTATTATTATTATTATTATTATTATTATTATTAGAGGTTATATTACGACGCTTTATCAACATTTTAGGTCATTTAGCGTCTGAATGAGGTGAAGATGATAATGCCGGTGAAATGAGTCCGGGGTCCAGCACCGAAAGTTACCCAGCATTTGCTCATATTGGGTTGAGGGAAAACCCCGGAAAAGACCTCAACCAGGTAACTTGTTCCGACCGGGAATCGAACTCGGGCCACCTGGTTTCACGGCCAGATGCGCTAACCGTTACTCCACACGTGTGGACTATTATTATTATTATTATTATTATTATTATTATTATTATTATTATACTTAGGCCTATTTCTTTCTTTCCTTCTTTCTTTCTTTGTAAGTTTTACCACCTCTTATGTTACGGTGTAGATGAGATTATCATTTGAACAACACATTGAAGGATTCCCTGTTCGTGTGGTCAGCATGACACAAGGCAACAGCTAAGATAACATAGTCGAAAAACATGACAAGGGACATACGTCCATTCTTGTGGACGGAAGATAAATTTCTTCCATTAAACACAATGGGAGTCGAACCACGGACCTCTTTGTTGAGTGCATACGGTTTGCAGATAGTCACGGCGGCGGTCGTCATCATCATCATCATCATCATTATTGTTGTTGTTGTTGTTGTATACCGTACCACAGTGCATATTAGGTCTGAAAGTTAGTACATACAACAAACGTATTCCAGCCAATAAAATATGTATGATCATCCCCACAGAAACTGAGCATGTTATCAGAAACTTAAAACAACGTGCAAGAAAATTGAACCTTTGCTAAAAGGTCTGGTAGCAGTAGTAATTGTAGTAGTAGTAGTAGTAGTAGTAGTAGTAGTAGTAGTAGTAGTAGTAGTAGTAGTAGTAGTAGTAGTAGTGGTAGTAGTAATAATAATAATAATAATAATAATAATAATAATAATAATAATAATAATAATAGGCTATATTAGTAATAACAATCTACGATGTATTTTAGAATACTACAGTTGTTGTCTGCACCCCCATTATCTCTCAGCTTAGTTTCCTCATGAGTGATGCCTTATTGGTGTCGCTTACGAAGTTCAAACGTGTTTTCGAACAATTGACTAAACAAAAACTACTAACAACACCTGTTGTTGCCAGCATCTACGATGGATGGATAAATACATAGATGAATGGATGCGTAGATGGATAAATAAATAAATAAATAAATAAATAAATAAATAAATAAATAAATAAATAAATAAATAAATTTGTTTTATCTAGAATTTTTAAACTTGTGTCTTCTTAAAAGTGACTTCTCATGCACCCACAGATGTGTCGTCAGAGATGAGGTTGTCTGATAAAGCTGCGAACAGCTGCCGGTCCTTGACCTGGTAAACAAACATGCCTGCAGTCAAACTGACCCCACATTACAGGAAAAGAAAGTTTCTGCTCACATACTTCGTATCTCGTCATCAAAATTCTTCAAGAGTATTAAAACAACAGATTCAAGCTCCGACAATCGAAATTCTGCCTTTTATGTAGGCTACTCTTCTTCCTAAAACGCATTTGCTAATGTCGCAACCTCAACCGCTTCTTTCAACACGAAGTAATAAATGTTAAATGACAAAGTCCTCTTGTCTAAAATTCTATAGAAAAATGCGGAATGACGTAAAAGACCTAAATACATAAATTCAAACACGTTCATGCTACGACAAAGTTTCAGTGTCGTGAAATTGAGTGATTAATTCTCTGTCAGCCTCTTATTTATGAACACTATATCTCGGAGCCATATATTTATTCAAAAGTTTTAGTAATAATAATAATCATCATCATCATCATCATCATCATCATAGCAGTAAAGCTCACAAATGTGTACATGGTATGTAATTATAATTGTAATTGAAGAGTCCACTGCAAGACTGATAGATGTCATTTGGAATACATTTTGCAGGAGAAGCAATTGAAAGTTTGAAATGCTTAGCGCTTAGCGCTCAAAGCTTTTTTTTCCGATCATTACTGGACAATGATTATCAGTGTTAATGCTATATAACTCTCTATGTACATTCTATATGTCTTAAGCTATGCATTGACAGTCTTGGTTCATTTTCGACAAGAAAGTGACAGCCATCATTCTTGCAGTGGACTCTTCATATTTTGATAACAATTTTTTACGTTTAGTTAGGATTGCTGTAGTCAAAAGCATTTAAATGACGATTATATTTACCACACACAACATGGTAAGCTTGATAATTAAAACAAAAGAAAGGAAGTGAGAATTAAGTAAGAAATTATCTCCTACTGTGGCTGAGTGGTCAAATATTCAGTCTGTCACGCAGACGGTCTGGGTTGGAGTCCCGGTGGAGTGAGGTTGCCAGTTCGAAATCTGGGTACGCAGAGAACCTTAGTGTAGTCAGCCGGTGTGTGTTTGAAACTACGCCTAGATTGGAGGTTAGCGCAACAGATCTTTAAAGGTCGCAGTGCTGGGTCACAGTGCCCCCTCCCAAAATTCCATTCCATTCCAGGTAAGAAATTAACGAAAACAAGAAATTAATGGCAAGATAGAGCTACAATATGGGGAGCTTAGCATCAAAAACGAACAAGAGCCATTTTCATTACTTCTCAGTAGAACCATATTTTTGTTTCATTATGTAAGGATGCACTGGAAGGAATGCTGAACGGGAGAAGAGTTCGGGGCAGAAGAAGATATCAGGTGACAGACTGCATTAAGATATATGGGTCATATGAAGAGACAAAGAGGAAGGCAGAAAATAGGAAAGACTGGAGAATGCTGGGTTTGCAGTGAAAGACCTCCCTTGGGCAGAACACTGTGAATGAATGAATGTTAACTTCTAGTAGCCTATAAGGTATAAATTTTTTTGTGTGTCATATTGGTAACTTCATTAACAAAATGATTCTGGTCTTTACTTAAAAATATTAGTTTAAAACACTTTAAAACATAGACTACCTACTTAAAAGTTAACTTACATTGTCCGCTTTTGAAACTAAGACTGACTTTTGTCCGTTTTTGAAACAAACAAACAAAGAAGCAAGTGTCCATTTTTGAAACGCACAACCCAGAATCCAGGTAGTGATGAGAAAATCCTATGGAATCTCTGATTTTATTCTAAAACTAATATTTAACTGGAAAACTTAGAAAAATTAAATTTGTAATGCTATTTATATTCAATTCTTATAATAGTATCACTGATTTAGTCCTTATTTTACTGCAATTCATTTAAAGTTTGTTTTTTTTTCAGAACAATAACATTCATTATGAATGTCTACATTTTTATTAGAATTATGGATTACAATACTATAGGGTCTACCAGTCACTTCCGAAGTGTGTACTTAGTAACTTCTGGAAGTCCACAAGTTTCTCTGACTTTACTTTGACTCCTATTTTAATTGGTGAAGGATTCATTTTAAATTGTTTTCCTTTAGCGCGTTTCCATTGTTCAGGATTAAACTGACGTTTTCTAGTCAGTTCAGGCGTACTTCCCAAAGTATTGCGCTCAATATTAAACTCAAGGTTCCCCAAAATTCTTATATTTCAATAAAAATTCCGAAATAAAAGGAAATATAATCATTAAAACATGCTAGCTCGTCAAAATGTACACATTAACTAGTCGCCATGACAGTTTTAAGCCATTTCCAGCAATCTGATTGGCTGAAATGATCATGTCCACTTTTTGAAACAAACTACATATGGAAGTATGCGATTATGAAAGTAACAACTTACTTTAACGTTCACAAAAGCATGTAAATGTTTTTTTTTTTCTGAAATAAACGAACCATAGATTTGGAAAGAGCGTGAAAAAATACTTGAAGAACCGATCCTTAATTAAATTGAGATACAAATGAATGACGCATGTCCGTCATTGATACCGGGTTCCTCATATAATTAAAAATTAAAAGAAAGAAGTGAAAAAGGAATGAAGAAATAATTCTTCTTTTTCCTATCACGTATTAAGCCTAGTGGCCTGTTACGGCTTCACTCCATCGTTTCAGCGGACGGACGGCCCAAAGATCTTGTTCCTAAAGGGCGGTAATTTAGTGCTTAGTGTGGTATCCTTGTTCTAGGCATACTGAGTAAGTTATATGAGATTTTCATTTCTGTCTATAATTTTGAATTTTCTCTAAAATTAGGTCAATATTTAATTCTTTCAAAATATCCAAATTTTTCTTCTTGTCTAATCTAGTAGACAGCAGTTCTTCTTAAAAACTTCATTTCATTGGCAGTGATTCGGTGTTCCCCACATTTACGTATGGTCCAAGCTTCTCTTCCATATATGAGAACAGGTCTCGCCAATGTTTTATAGGTTGTAATTCTTGTACGTTTTTGTACAAGAGAGGTTTGAAATTGTTATTAATGATATTCATTGCATAGTTAAAGTAATTTAATTTTGTAGGAATAGATTGTATTTTTCTTGTTCATAGCTCAAATGATAACCCAAATATTTAAAACATGGATTTATTTGTTCTACAGGTTTATCATAAAGGCAAATTTTGCTGCGGAGATTATTTTTTCCGATGAATCCCATTAGGGTCTACTTTAGTTTTATTAAATGAAATTTCCATCCCGTATTCCTTCAGAAATGAGTTGTAGTTGGAAAACAGAACGTTGGAGGCCATCTTCAGTATCTGCTAATAATATTACATCATCTGCAAACAGTAATATATCTAAATTTACATTTATATTGATGTTCAAATTACTACGTTTTGTTCTTTTCTAGTTTCTAATCGTATGATCCATATTTATAGTAAATAGTAATGAGGATAGAAGAAATTACTAACTACGTGAAAAGTGAAGAAATAAAGGAGGAAGGAAAAGAGGAAAGAAAGCAGATATAATACAGAAAATATAGCAGAGAACGGAAAGAAAAGGATAAGAGGAGAGACAGAGAAGAAGAAAAAGAAAAATTGAAGAAAACACAAATTAAACTGGAAACCCGATAATGACGCTGTGTTAGCAGAAGTGACGTGTCGTACAGACAAGAAATAATGTCTATGACCTCATGATCTAAATGTCGTAGAATAATTTCGCTCTCCGTGATACAAGAATTTTCTTTAGTAATCTCTTCCTATCTCTGTAGTTCCCAAGCAGTTTGTGTGTTGACACCGAAGTGGCAACATGCAAAGAATCGTGTAACAGACGCCGCGCCTGCCTTTACGTGCGAACCCCCATGTTGTAGCTCCAGTGCATGCCAGCACGTACGCCAATCTTCTGTCCCTTGCTGGTAGATCGTATATTCGAATTCTGATAGAAACCCAGGTCAAGTGATAATATAAGTTTAAAACAATTAAGATAATAATTAGAGGTGATGATTTTTCGCAAGAGTGATAAAATGCGATATGACTGTAAATACTTGTGCTTTTGTGTTTTCATTTTTATGACCTGTATATCCCTTTTAATAAATTCTGAATTTGCGGTAAAATGCGAAAGCTACGATTTTTAAAATAACACTTATCTTAAAGTTAAATTTATATTTACAAGCCTATAATATAGGCCTATATTTACCGTGCACAAAAGGTTATTACACGATTTGTAATTAATATAGAACAGGGGTTCCCAAATTTTCTACTGTCACGGACTCAAACTTCATATTTCATTTAATTAGACTTTTTTAATAAATTGTTAATGATATAAAATTTTAGTTTGGGTTTTTGAACATAGTCTGAAAATATACCGTGTTCCGCTTAGAGGGATCGAGGACTAAATGCTCACCATTTAAAATCAGATGAAGATATCGTAATTTACATCTGACAAGATGCAGAAACTGTTCAAGTTTATGCACCAATGCTTTAAAAAAAGAGTTGCATGTTCATGCGCATGCGCACTAACGTTTATCGTGGAAACGAGCCTGGCTCCATTCAGTAGAACATTCCGTCATTGACCATTCTTCTTCATCGAGGCGACAGTCACAGGGAATATGTATCTGGATATGTTGCAGAACTTTTGTTGTTAATCAACTCCTTCCAGAATCGGTTTTCAGCAACATAGGGCTCCACCCCATTACTATGGAGCAGTGCGTGGCTTCTTGAATGCAAATTTTCTCAATAGGTTGATCGGACGAGGAGAACCCTTCCCTGGCCACCTAGGTCATCCGACTTGACACCTATTGAACTTCCTCTGGGGCTTTATGACGAATGTTGTGTACCAACGTAATACAGTTGACACTTTGGAAAAACTGAGACAACGCATTATAAATGCAGCTGCGCTAATCACCCCACAAATGTTACGGAACACTTGGCAGAAGGTTGAGTACCTTTTAGATGTCTTCAGGGTAGCTCGAGGCGCACACATCGAGTTGCACTGACCATTCTCCGAAACTCGGAGAGTTTTTACATCAAGTTATACAAAAAGTTATATTATAAAACCATTATTTATACTTTAAATTAGCACTTATTTCTCGATCCCTCTAAGCAGGACACTTGTAGATATTCCAAGTCGCAAGTCCAGCTTTCCATTAACTTTACTTGTTCTATATTCAAGAAGACTGGAAAAAAACCTTCAATAATTGAAAAAAACTCACTTGTCAAAGAAAATAAGACACTGGCTTCTTGATGTATTTCGATAGATGTCACTATTTCTAATGAATGAAGTATACTTATTATTTTCTGCAACAAACCCAGACTTCAGTTGTAAGAGGCATTTGAAATATCACTGCTTTCGGAAAAACCACAGAATCAGAGCTGGGATAGTTTTATCATACTGAAAATTTATACTTTTTGACAAGTGCGGCTTTTGTAATGAATGCCTCAATTGGTTAGAAAATTTGAAATACCAAAATTATATTTCTTTATCAAAATAAAAATTGTATTTTTCCGGAATGGATGTAGGTACACTAAAAAGAACTGCACTTGCAAACTTGGCGAACTGACGTGGCAGCTAACAAAGTGCAGTACAAAATGTCCGCAGTGAAGGCTCATTAATGCTCCTTTGATACAAGTTCCTTAACATGTGTCAAAATGAGTGACGTTCTTTCCATTTAACTACTTCCGAAAGCAAACAGGCGATGTGATATCACCGATTTTTTTTTTTTCAGGTTTCATGCCGGCATTGTCAGTTCTGGATAAAAGGGACGCTACTATTATTTATTTACGAGTGTATAATATATAACGAGTGCTGTACTGTCAGCTCTGGAACAAGGACATTGCAACTTTTCTGCCGTAAGAACCACACATCACTCAGCTGTGAACGTTTTGTAACTATAAGTTAAACAGATAATCATGGAAATCCGCAGGTTAGGGAACAACAGGCTTTCTCTGGTCCTATCTATTAATCTATATTCTCTTCAATCAAATAGTGTAAGTTCTTACAGTCAATTACTTAATAATATTACATGCATTGAACCTTTATGTTATTACATGAAATAGTATTTACAAATTATGACAAACGTTTTAGCCAATAAATTTGGCATCTTCAGGTCACATTAAAAACATATTAACATAAAATGAACACTTAAGATATTCCAGTTAAACACAATCGTTAAAAATTAAAAACTGGTATAAAAGGTAGTCTGAGTAATATACCATTAAAATACGTGTAGCAAAATGATGTTACCAAGATGTCGTGGAATATGCTGATAACACTGTATTAACATGGAAGTGTACATAACGAAGACAGAAGGCATGACAGTCTTCAAGTTTATGCAGGTGTAGTTCCTAAAATGATGATATGCTACAATATATAGGACGATCGTGTTGCTGTTTATGGACGCATGGAATTAAAGCCGAGAAGGTTGAGGAGAAGTTGACCTGCATAAACTTGAAGATTGTCATGCCTTCTGTCTTCATTATGTACACTTCCATGTTAATGCAGTGTTATCAGCATATTCCACGACATCTTGGTAACATCATTTTGCTACACGTATTTTAATGGCATATTACTCAGACTGCCTTTCATACCAGTTTTTAATTTTTAACGATTGTGTTTAACTGGAATATCTTAAGTGTTCATTTTATGTTAATATGTTTTTAATGTGACCTGAAAATGCCAAATTTATTGGTGAAAACGTTTGTCATAATTTGTAAATACTATTTCATGTAATAACATAAAGGTTCAATGCATGTAATATTGTTAAGTAATTGACTGTAAGAACTTACACTATTTGATTGATACTATACTTAACGGACCCAACATGCCTTTAAAATTATATTCTCTTCGCCCATCCTAGGACCTAAATACTACAAAATCTTCCAGGAATCGAATATGAATCTCTTTGTGAAGAGAGGAGACCTAGTTTATATTCTATAAATATTAGAATTTATTCTTTCCCTAATGAACACTCCAATTTTAAAGCATCTAATAACATTATAGCCTAATTGATTACACAATTACGCACAGTATCCAGTGTTCAAAAGCTTAAAAATAATTTTAATCCTTAAAGTATATACAGCACAATAACACTAAAATGTAGGTCCTCCCGTTAAAAATATAACGCACTAGTCTATTTACCGCTTTAAATCATTTCCCCACATCTTTTTACACACCTACTAACCCCTCTCTTGCGCTTTGTACGTATTCCGCCCCCTTCATCATTTTCTACCCTCTTGTTAAGAAACGTGTGTAAGAAATGCCATACATTATTTCCTTTCCCTTTTGCCTCTTTTTACCCGCTCGCTTCTACCATTCATACAGGAGCAATGTATCACGTATGTATTTTTAATGCACATTCATTAAAAGTTTTGGCGAAAGCGTTGTTTATATCTTTGGATATTTACTTGTCACACGTAGACTCGAAGAAAAATTCTTTAACTACAACTCCGGATGAGTAATGGCTTCTGGAAACATCACTGAGGTCTCTCTATATATTGGATCTGAATCATCTTTTCAGCGCATTTCTGTGAGAAATAATAATTGACATATTAAATTCATTATTTAACGCCCCTTTTAAACCATACTGGTTGTTTACAGACAATGAGACGAGTGACAAAATTGGAGCAATGGTTAAATAATTGTGAGGAAAAAAAACTTAAGTATTGCATTAGAAGAAAACCAGCTCTACAGGTTCTCTATCCAATCCAAATCGTGTTAATCTTAATGTATTTGATAGAAGAATAAATTATTTTTATAAATATGACCTAAGGAACTTTGGACAGTGAAATAGCCTACTGTACTGAAAGAAATTATGAAAGTAAAAACTTCTTTATTACACGGACGAACTTTTAATACAAAAATATATATCGTCTATGTTTCCATATACTTATAATCCTTACTTACTTACTTACTTACTTACAAATGGTTTTTAAGGAACCCGAAGGTTCATTGCCGCCCTCACATAAGCCCGCCATCAGTCCCTATCCTGAGCAAGATTAATCCTATACCATCATATCCCACCTCCTTCAAATCCACTTCAGTATTATCATCAAATCTACGTGTCGACCTCCCCAAGGATCTTTTCCCCCAAGGCCTCCCAACTAACACTCTATATACATTTCTGAATTCGCCCATATGTGCTACATGTCCTGCCCATCTCAAACGTCTGGATTTAATGTTCCTAATTATGTCAGGTGAAGAATACAATGCGTGCAGTTCTGCGTTGTGTAACTTTCTCCATTCTCCTGTAACTTCATCCCGCTTAGCCCCAAATATTTTCCTAAGCACCTTATTCTCAAACACCCTTAATCTATGTTCCTCTCTCAGAGTGAGAGTCCAAGTTTCACAACCATACAGAAATAGTCCTATTCCGAGGCTTATTGTAGGGATTCGTAACAAGCTGTTTTTTAAGGTGATTGGTTGTTAGCCCTTTGCCCAACCCCCAAGCTGGAGGACCACCCCTAATCAGCTGTCCACGACTGCTTATTCAATATATTCGCATCTACCCTCCATATCTGGAGGCCGTCTCCTCTATCCGCAACCTGAGGACGCGCCATGCCGTGGTGATAGGGACCCACCATACATGGACACTTATAATCTTACTAATAAAAACTCTTATACAGACGTTTAACTATCTTATACTTACACAAGGTTCTATTTTTTAACAAAATAATCTGCCCTCAATGAGGGTGACCATGAAGATCCAGAATAAAAGCACTACAGCTCGTTTATAAGTCGTGTGTAAATTCCTTACTAATAATCACTACATACATCGTGTATAACACTACAACTGTTACACAACTACGTCATAGTTTCATCATTACTTCATTACGAAAGGTAATAGAATAACTGAGGTTCTCTATTGCATTCGATAGATCGCGCTAGTGTGCCACGCTATGTATCGATAGTACAACTGAACCTGACCGATTGCCACGCTATATTTTGGTTAAAGAGTTGCTGTAGCAGCAATATTATTCTATTTATTGGTGTGCTCTTTGGTTTGTTCTTCTGTGGTTACAAGGCAACCATCATAAAATGACAATCGATACTAACAATTGTTAGACGGCGGCCATTTTTTCTCTATATATAACTCTTAAATAACGAGTTTTGTGTGTATATAACCACTGCAAAGCAATTCCCATATAGGCTATAGTTAAAAGCTGTTTATACATCCATGGCTTATGCATGGTTTATTAGTAACGTTTTCTGTCCCAACTCTGCATAAGTCTCGTATAAAAACTATACACGGTTTATTAGTAAGATCGTTAGCACAAAAGCAATTCTAAGCTTCAAAAATTGTCTTGTTCGGCAAACGACTCTTTCACAGGGCTTATTACTGTTTCATTCTATGAGAACTTCTTTCCTTCCAATGTTTCTTCTAGTTATCGAAATAAGTGACAGTCTGAGAGGGCTAAATCTGGGGTGTATAAGGGATGGTCAATAAATTAATAAATTTAAAGCCAACTTCATCAATTTTCTTCAACGCAATCAGGGGCATGTAAGCGAGTGTGCCTGTTGTCTTGCAATAACAGAAGAACTTTGGAAATTTTACCATGGCGTTTGTCCAAAAATTTTCCCGAATAATAGCCTATATTCTAGCCAGAACTTTCACTTGGTCTAAGTAGTCCAACATGATTACTTTGTCCCAAAAATGTAATGCGAAAAACTTTCGTACCGATTTTTTAATTCAAAATTTTGGGCGAGGAGAAACGAAGTGTTTCCACTCTTTTGATTATTTTTCTGTTTCTGAATAGTAATTATAAATCCATATTTCGTCTATAGTTAAAATACGATCGCTAATTGGGATTTCACTGTCTCTGATCGGGTCAAAAATTCTGGTAAAACCGATATTCAATTTTTGTTTTATGTTTGAATACGAAGAACAACAATCCCTCAATCTCAACGTATCCACGACATAGGGTAAAGTTGCCTAATGCAGTGATATCCCTAATTCCGTGATACTTTTTTTCCACTAACTATCATGGGATTGGGTATCTTGCTTGAAAGTTCACCGATGTCTCAAATGTAGCTAAAAGATGCACTCTTTCGACAGATGTCTGTCGTGATGATCGAACGGCAAAGCTTTGACTGACATTCAGGTTAAAAAAAAGTATCACGGGAATAGGGGTATCACGGCATTAGGCAAGTTTACTCTATAAGCATAAATTTATTTTCTGGATAATCTTTTAAAAAATGGGTACTTTATCGCCGGCTAAAAGTCTCTTCATTTTCATCAAAATTTAATTTAACTTGCAAAATTTCTTTAAAAATTCGCAATATACAACCTGCTAACGTTTTCATTACAAACATGGAGTAACGATTTTGAAATGACACAATATTTTCCACGAAACACTTTCTCTTTTGTTTACAACGACGGTCCAATTCTAACTTGTAATTTGTAATTTAAAAATTAAATAAGTGTTTCTGTTTTTTTTTGTTTTGTTTTGTGTTTTTTTCTGTACATTTGGGATAAATGAATGAGGTACCTGTAATATCAATCATTTTTAGTAAATTAATTAATTACATTTAACGAAATGTCGCAGCCCATTTGTTCCTTAAAAGGGAGTGTCCTAAAACAGGTTATCTTATTATATCGATATATCTTAGTACAATGTTTGAAGACCTTACTGAATTCCTTATTCTTAGTTATGAATTAAAGTAAATGTGTGTAAAAGAGGAAACCTATGTCATAATTACAGGCATAATCACATGAATATAAATACTGGTTTTAAAAATTAAAGACAAAATAAATTAAGTGCAAAGAATGTTTCCAGGGCTATCGATAATATTCTGTGTACACTATCTCTAACTATTCATGTTTCATATTGTCAGTAATGAACCAATGTATCACGAATATTGAGTTTTAAATCTTCTACGTAGGGTTCTGCTTCATACTAGAGTCGAAGAAATTTGTTACACATACTAATTCGTGGATAATTATTATACTTGTAATTTAGTATTTTACATTCCTATATAAGTAAATTCTCATACCAAACACAGCCGGTACTCACCAACACCTTCGATATCCTCACTAATGCAATGACAAACAGGGTAACTTACCTGAAACAAAAAGAAAATATTATAAATTTATGATAAAAAGTAAAGCAACATGTTTAACATATATCAAAACTAGACATCAACATGAATAATTCCTGTTTAGTTGATTAGATACAGTCAAAGCTGTTTGATTTTAAAATTTATTTGTAAGGAAACATAAATTTCACAGGAGTAAAAAAGTTTCATTCAATATTTATAGCAGGAAATTAGATAGAACTTTCCACCGTTCCTATCTTGTTTTCGATCTAAGCCAAAAGGCTTACCTTTTAAAATATATTTCAAGCTCTTCAGGTATGACTGTCAAAATGCGAAGAAGATAATTGGTAATTTGTTTTGGAGCTTACGTAGTTTAAATTAGATTCAAACCCAAGCGTACGCAACCCTTAGCCTAGGACTCTACAGATTTTTTCGTTTCCTTTGCACAATCAACCAAAATAAACAGTTCACCAGTCCATGAAATAGATCATCACCCTATAAAATAGTCTACCAATCTATCAAGGAGTCTGCCAACCCATTAAAGAAACCACAAGGCTATCAAAGACTCCATTAACCTATTAGGGTCGTTTTGGGAGATCTCGACACTTTTAAGAAAAGTAGGCATTGCGAGCACTATGCAAGTGAATCTCGTGTCTTCAACTTGTGTTTTATGTTCACAGATGTCAATAAAGCCTTGGTTTTTCTGAACCGACGCATACGACGTGCGAGGTACGAGGCCCGCTTCGCACAAATCCGGACTACACGAGAGATAGTGAGTGGTTTCTATAGCTGCGAGGTGCGCAGACCTCGCATCTCACAGTTATAGAAACCACTCACTGTCTCTCGTGTAGTCCGGATTTGTGCGAAGCGGGCCTCGTACCTCGCACGTCGCATGCGTCGGTTCAGAAAAACCAATGCTTGAACACAATCAATATGAGTTACACTTTCCTTTTCAGTCATTAAATATAATATAATATAATATAATATAATATAATATAATATAATATAATATAATATAATATAATATAATATAATATAATATAATATAATATAATATTGTACGTTGACTGGATGTGCGTGATATTAGACATGCACATATTATTGTATATACATTTTACGAGTTAGTAAAGACGCCAAAGTGATTATCCTAAAACAATTAGGCCTATAGGCTATTTATTTCGGGCGTGCTGTCATCTTTTGAACGAAAGTGTAACTAGGGGAGATTTCGACACTGTGTTTTGGGGAGACCTCAACAAGTGTTGAGTTCTCCCTGATTTCGCTTCTTAGATGACATGGGGGGCTGTCTCTATCAACATTTTTGTGTGTTTGGTCTAGGAGATTTCGTAATCCTTCATACAGCTTTTTAGTGCCACTTTATCCGTCTATCTGTTTTTCCCTTTGTGTGTCTGCCTGCATGTATGAAACTACTCAACTTCCATTCAACCAATCTTAGTTAAGTGATTGATATCAGACAAATAGGAAAAGGTACAATTCTCGATAAAAAAAACATGGAAGATCAATTAGTTCAGCATATCTTTCGCCTTGATTCTAAAGACTATGGGCCGTATTCATAGACATTCTTAGCGCGGGCTTCCGGTGGATGATCAGCGAACTAACGCTTTTCGTATTCATAAACCCGTGTTAGCGATATGATATGATATGAATCCTGTACAAGTAATCAGTCGATAGCCGGGGCTAGTTTAGCACGTTCGTAGCGCGGGCTAGCGAAATGTCTATGAATAGCACCCTTAATGTATTAACAATTAATCACGTAAGAGAATTGAGATTCCGACGTATCACATGACATCATAATTGAGTACGACCTGGTTCTAGCCGAAAACTGATGTGAAATTCTCGTTGAAGAAAACAATTACCACTCCCCCAAGAACACCACGGACACCATCTACATAAGGACATTTAGGCTTGCCTAATTCCTCGCCTACTAATACTTCCTTTGAAGAAATGTCGCAAGTTCCGTTGCTGACATTTCCATCTGGTGGCAAAAATATAAGAAAACTGCAAGACCCAGACGTAATAACAAGTGAAAACTATAGGATATACCTGAAGGAGACTAAACAGCATTAAAAGAAGTTTGGCTTTCACATAGAAGGAAGCCATCTAATGCTCGGCACGTAGGGAGAGTTCATCAAACAATCTGAACAATCCAAAAAAGTATTTTGTGTCGCGTTTAGTGGGTATTACTACGATGGTAATGCTAGAGAACTTTGTATTCATTGTTGGAGAATGTCAAAAATGGTTTTACGAGGCATGTGTGGAAAACGGCATGAAAAATTCACATTTGATCAAAGCTAGTAAGAATATCATAAAATAACTATATTTCAAGGACAAAATTTGTGTTGTAAATGCTTGATTTTAAAGTGTTTTCCATGTTTGTCATATTATGCTGAAATTTCCCCCATTATAGGAAAAGTCGAAACTTCGGCATCAATTTGTATTTTTTTTAATACAGTGATATAAAATGTTCACATTGGCACCACGTATGCAAGGTGTACGGAAAACAAGTCCATACATATTAGGGGAAAAATTAGAATGACATTTTCATAAAATGTTCTCAAAATTAACAATTCCTTATCGTGTCGAGATAACCATAAACGACCATATACATTATATTAATCATTTCATCAAACGGTCCACGAATTCATCCAAACGCTCACCATTGTTCAAACAATCCACAGATCATTCAAAGTAAGTATATATATTTAAACAGCCCGACAGTCCATTAAATAATGAATCAAATAATTCCTAAATTCAACAGTCCTCCAATCCATAAAATAGTCAATTAATACAGCAAATAAGCCATAAGTATCTCAAATAGCCCATCAACCTGTCAAATAAACAATTCAGCTATCAACTAATAAAAGAAAAAAAATAACTCCTGGATCCATAAACAAACTACAATTGTATGCATTATACATTCCTCCTATAGACCTAAGATAAAGCCACGAAAGTTACAAAACATAGGCCCTATAAAATATACATAAAATGTTATTTAACCCAAAGGTTACAAATGATAGGCTATAAGCTATAACCTTGCATTTTTAACTTCAATTTTAAATAAAGTAATTGCAATTTCAACTATTGTAAATAGGTTAGATTTATATAGGCCTACTACTAGAATTGAAATTGTTCACACTGACAGAATATGAACACAATGATCACAGTTTGTTAACAATTTTATACACATTTTTCAACATTGAATTATTTAACTTCTGTTGAATTTATGTTAAAATATGTAGGTTAATCATATGTTCTATTTGTGTAACAATGTAAGACTTTATTCAAATTTTATATCGTAATAATTTGTTGTCTGATGATGCCGAAATAGCGAAAACGTTAACAACCTAATGAATGTGATGTAATAACAATATTTAATATGTTAATTACATTTGAATGATGTCAAGAAATGATATTGGCTTTATAGATTGCCTTTCAATTAAAAAACTGACTGAACTGCTGATTTTAAAATCTTAATCAATCATCCTTTGGTACAATTTACGATTACAAGTTTGAAGATCATACTCTGATTCATACATCATCAAATTATAATCATATTCATATTGGCTATCGTACTGCCTATGCAAGTCTTTGATTTGCTGTATGAATATCTAGCTTAAAAACTGCAACGTAAACAAAATTTGAAAATCCATAGTATCAGTCAGACGGGCAGGCAGGCAGGAAGCAGGAAGGCTGGAGTCTTGTCTATCCCTCTCCAATCCCTGTCTCCTGTTCTCCACCACCCCCAACCCTCCTCGTGCCAGCTCACTCTAGCAACGTCACTGATGGAAAGATCGATGAGACTAGGACTAGGCTCACGGACTGGCCTGGATGTTGCCTGCTTCCTTCCTACTCTCTGCTGCGAGAAACTTTCCGAAAAACACAATAACGACGTCGCCAAATATTACGCACGGACTTGAAAACAGATCGGCTTAAGCAAATAAATGGTGATGGCTTTCAATCTTGTGTAGTTGTAGCATCACCAACACATCACTACAACCAAAAGTAGCATTATCATCACCACCAGGATCAGTTCCGATCACACAGGATTTGAAGTCTTTGTGTACATCTTCGTTACACATCTCTATGTCTTTATGTTAACAAATTTCTCATTATGTTTCAGATTTTTAGTTTCTCTTTGATTCTCTAACTGCTTAACAATAAATTCAATTACATCCATTATCAAAACCACCACCACATACGTCACCGAAATTTATTTACTTATTTATTTAAATTATGTGCAGAAGCTTCAATTACGGTAGCTAAATAGACCTGTAGTAAGAAACTCATGCTATACGTAAAATAAAACTTCAAATAGAGAGACAAAAAAGCAAAAGAAATGGGAGGAGAGAAAGATGAGGACCACTGCTAATGTAATAGGCCTACGTACTTACTCATTTACTCCTCGGCGCTACAGCCCATGTAGGGCCTTGGCCTCCCGAACAATTCTATCCCATTCTTCTCTATCATCTGCTCTATTCCTCCATATTTTAATTCCCATCTTCTTCAAATCTTCTACTATATCCTCCAACCACCTTTTCTTAGATCTTCCCCTAAGTCGTCGGCCTTCTGGTTTTCCATTAAGAACTTTCTTAATCACTCTCTCATCTGGCATTCTTATCACATGTCCTAGCCATTTCAATCTACTAGTTTTTATTTCAGTTACAATATCTGGTTTATTATACAGCTCCTGAAGCTCTGTATTGCTTCTTATCCTCCACATTTCTCCTTTTCACTGGACCAAAGATTCTCCTTAAGACTTTTCTTTCCCATCTCCTTAGACTCTCCTCCTCTCCAACTGTCATCGTTCAGATCTCCGCACCATAGGTCACCACTGGTTTCACCACTCTGTTATATATAACCAGTTTTGAGTTCCGACTGAACGTATGGGACTTGGAAGATTTTCGAGAGAGATAGAATTATCAGCTGCTATTCCAGGTCTTATTTCTGTTCCTATAGCCTATTATTATCCTATGTGATCACTGACCCCAAATATTTAAATTATTGACATTTTCCATACCTCTTCTCATTAAGCTGTACTTCATATTTTCTGAGCCTCTCCTAGATGAATACATATATTGTTTTATTATTACTGCTAATGTAGTACTTAACAAAAAATGAATATGAGAAAAAATTCTAAATTTAAATTTGTTTATAAAGAGAGTATAATAAGGCCGACATAGAAAAATTAAGAATTGGAAGCCTGTCATTTTAGAAATTTTGAATATCATCCCATATTGTATGAGGGAGAGTCAAAGAGTAACCTTAATAATTGTTTTATTAATTGAATATGTACGATAAGACTACAAATATTTAATCACTTTTCAACATAGTGCAACAGGAACACTTGCAGTGAACGTAGTGGGGAACATAAACTCAACAAACGTACATTTAGATTATACATTCATAACGTAGAAGAAGTGATACTAGAAGCAAGAAGAATAAACTGCATAAGATTTGCTGACTATATGGCGTTGTTAGCAGAAGAGGAGGTGATACTAAGGGATATAGGCCTACTACAGGAAACTACAGATGTGAGCAGTATGCGATGAAGATAAATGCAAACAAGACGAAGGCCATAGTTATCAGAAGGAAACTAATGAAGGTAAATGTGCGAATTCGAAATAAGGCAATGGAACAAGTAGACAATTTCAAATACTTGGAACGTATGCCTACTCTAAGTAATAACATGAACCGCTGCCAGGAAGTCAAAAGCAGGATAGCAATGGCCAAAGAAGCTTTTAATAGAAAAAGGAGAATTTTCTGGGGACCTCTGGATATAGAACTAAGGAAGAGACTAGTACTTTGTGTAGAGTGTATGGGGGCAGAAACATTGACATTAAGAAGAAGAGAAGAGAAATGACTAGAGGCATTTAAAATGTGGGTATGGAGAAGAATGGAGCGTGTGAAATGGACAGACAGAATAAGAAATGAAGCAATGCTAGAAAAAGTGGGTGAAGAAAGAATAATGCTGAAATTGATCAGGAAGAGAAAACAAATTGGCTGGGTTAGTGGCTATGAAGAAACTGCTTACTAAAGGATGCACTGGAAAGAATGGTGAACGGGAGATGAGTTCGGGGCAGAAGAAGATAGCAGATGATAGACGAGATTAAGATACATGGATCGTATGCGCAGACTAAAAGGAAGGCGGGAAATAGGGTAGATTGGAGAATGCTGGATTTGCAGTGAAATACCTGCGCTTGGACAGAAGACTATGAATGAATGAATGAATGAATATTAGGTAGTCCCATGGCTAATTCTTGGACTGATCACGCCAAATACCACTTCGCTACCACCAATTCCACTGACGCCACAGTCTAACCTCGCAGATGATACAAACATTTAAGTAAATAATTAAAATCATATATTAAAATAAACGATTAATTCACCCGAACTGAAGTAATTAATGTTGGAATCAAAGTCATTACTCAAGTTGTATGCGGATTCGGATTCGAAGTCTGAGTTGGAGACAAAAATAGAGTCAAAATTGTAGTCTGAGCCAAAAGCAAAACTAAAGTCGGAGTCAAAGACAGAAACGGATAAAAAGTCTGAAACGGAGTCGGACTCACAGTCGAATTAGGAGTTAAAGTTGGAGTCAAATCCGACCGAATCAGTAACGAAATTACAGTCAGAAATAGAGTCGAATTCGAAATAAAATCAGAGTCGGAAAATAAAATGAGGTGTCGATGTCAGTGTTGGAGTCAAGAACGATGTCAAAGTAGGAGTCAGAAACGGAGTCGAAGTCAAAAACGGAATCAAAGATAGAATCGGATTCGGATTCAAAGTAAGAATCGGAGATAGAAACAAAGTCGGAATCGCAGTCGAATTCGGAGCTAAATCAGAATAAATCTTGGAATATGAGCCAAAGGCAGAGTGGGATTCAGAGTAAAGTCAGAGCCGAAGTCAAAAAAGAGGTCGAAGTTGGTGTCGAAGACAGAAACGGGATCGGAGTCAAAACGGAGTCAAAGTCGGAGTCAGATTTAATGTAGCAATCGGAGAAAAAAATGAAGTCGGAGTCATAGTCAAAGTCTGAGTCAAATCCAAATCAATGTCGAAATTACAGTCAGAGATAGAGTCGGATTCGGGATAAAGTCAGAGTCGGAGTAAAAAAATGAGGTCTTAGTCAGTGTGGAAGTCAAAACTATATCAAAGTAGGAGTCAAAAACGGAATCAAAGATGGAATCGGATTCGGATTGAAAGTAGGAATCGAAGATTGAAACGAAGTCGGAGTCATAGTCGAACAAGGAGTCAAATCAGAATAAGTTTTCGATCACGAGTCCAAGCTAGATACGGATTTAGAGTAAAGTTAGAGTCAGAGTCAAAAACAAAGTCGAAGTTGGTGTCGAATTCAGAAACGGAGTCAAAGTCGGAGTCGGAGTCAGAGTCAAACAAATGTTGGAGTCATAGTAGAGTCAAAATCGGAGAGCACAGGAGTCGGTATAAAAACTGATTATGTTGTCTACAATTCCACAGTCCTGATACAAAGGCCAAACTGACTAGTTCAGTTAACTGGGTTAGCCAGTTTCAACATTCTCGCAGAAGACGTAATCCAAAAGAAGTGTGTAGATAAATTTTCAGAGTTGTAGAAGTGAAAATAAATCTGATATTGTGACTGATCACACACATACTCTGGCGATGTTTTGAAAAGTGAATCGGCTGAGATGGCAGAGGGGACAGAGTGCGCCTAGACGGTGGATATGGATGAGTGTGTATATTTATAGGTTAGGGGAGAGAGTGAGAGGGAGAGAGAGCGTGTAATCCATAAGTCTAGCAAAGTGATAGAATAAAATATAGTACATAGAGAAAGAGAGAAATATTTCTCCAAGTCCACGCTCTATAGGATACGACTGTGGCTTCTGCTATAGGAATTGGTGTGAAGAAATATAGGCCTAAATTAGAATCACGAAGCCGAAGTGACTAAGCAACCCACATTTCAAAATTGTGCACCGTCTTAATATATCTTACTTCTATCGGATCAGAGTTGTTAAACACAAAGTATCTGTTCTGTATTATTATTATTATTATTATTATTATTATTATTATTATTATTACTACTACTACTACTACTACAAAGTATACGGAGCTGTGCATAACGACTGTTTTTTTGTACTCCAGCATTATAAACAGTCTTTATCGTTAGTGAAATTTGTACAGTAGTGGCAAAAAGAACCGGACCGACCCTTGTAGCCGATTTCTGAGCCTTGTTCACTCCAGAGCACGATAGACTGGTAACTAAGACTTTCGTGTTTCGAATCCTGCCTGGGAAGGAAACTTTTTTTTGTTCCTTATTCAAATTTTTCCCAATACTTTTCGATTGCTGGTAAAATTCATGTTCTGGGAGTAATAAGTTAATTAAGTAGTAAAAAATCGCTGCAATCGAAAATTATTGGGAATAAATATAAATATTTATTTATAGCCCACATAAGCACAAACGTCAGTCAGCTGGTAACCGTTACTGAGTTCAGTAAATAATGTCGACACCGCAGAAGTGGGTTGCATGCGTGTTGCTGCAAACCGAGTGAAAGTCTGCTAACGAATGTTCAGCGTTGTTTTACAACTCAATATGAACATGAATCTCAATACTGAAAATATTCAGATCCTAGACAATAACCTGAGGACTAAACCGGACACTTAGGTTTCCTCTTCTATCAGCGGCGGCTGTTTAACTTATGAGATAGTAACATTTAATGTCCTTTAGTCAATTAAAGTAATAGTGTCACTGTGAAGTTAATTATATTATTTCATCAACATGCACAGCGTAGGGATTATTGCTTAAAATACGAAGTGGTAGGCCTAATTATTTCATAGTTTTTCCTTTTCGATCTTCCATTCCTCACGATCTTTCGCTGTTCCTGATCAAAGCAAGCATGATACAATTTATTAAATATCTAAAAACTACTCCATAAGCCCGCAACGATTGTCAAATTCAATTTTTTTTTTAATTTTCTGTAATAGTACAGGAATTTAGCGCCAATTTTTAGTTTAAAATAACAATTACATTACCGAGACTAGCTGCCGTGCTTTATCATGTTATGTCGTGCTGGCAACCAGCCAGGGCATCGTGCGTTCGATGCTCTACAAATGCAAGGGATTTTCCCCGTCGTCACTACGCCATTCTATTACTGAATTAGTGACACTATCACATCCTTTACTTTTGCCAAAATAAACAAATTGATATTTTTAACAAAACGTAAATCTCTGTTTCCTGATAAAAGTCAATTTGCATGTAAGCCTATGTAATGAGTCGTAACTGATCAAATTTCTTTGAAAATTATATCATTTTGGTGATATTTTATTATTATTATTATTATTATTATTATTATTATTATTATTACTATTATTATTATTATTATTATTATTATTATTATTATTATTATTATTATTATTATTATTATTATTATTTGCTTTTCCAATTCACTGCGGGCTAAAGCAGGGAGATGCACTATCACCTTTACTTTTTAACTTCGCTTTAGAATATGCCATTAGGAAAGTTCAGGATAACAGGCAGGGTTTGGAATTGAACGGGTTACATCAGCTTCTTGTCTATGCGGATGACGTGAATATGTTAGGAGAAAATACACAAACGATTAGGGAAAACACGGAAATTTTACTTGAAGCAAGTAGAGCGATCGGTTTGGAAGTAAATCCCGAAAAGACAAAGTATATGATTATGTCTCGTGAACAGAATATTCTACGAAATGGAAATATAAAAATTGGAGATTTATCCTTCGAAGGGGTGGAAAAATTCAAATATCTTGGAGCAACAGTAACAAATATAAATGACACTCGGGAGGAAATAAAGCGGAGAATAAATATGGGAAATGCGTGTTATTATTCGGTTGAGAAGCTCTTATCATCCAGTCTGCTGTCCAAAAATCTGAAAGTTAGAATTTATAAAACAGTTATATTACCGGTTCTTCTGTATGGTTGTGAAACTTGGACTCTCACTCAGAGAGGAACATAGGTTAATGGTATTTGAGAATAAGGTTCTTAGGAAAATATTTGGGGCTAAGCGGGATGAAGTTACAGGAGAATGGAGAAAGTTGCACAACACAAAACTGCACGCATTGTATTCTTCACCTGACATAATTAGGAACATTAAATCCAGACGTTTGAGATGGGCAGGGCATGTAGCACGTATGGGCGAATCCAGAAATGCATATAGAGTGTTAGTTGGGAGACCGGAGGGAAAAAGACCTTTAGGGAGGCCGAGACGTAGATGGGAGGATAACATTAAAATGGATTTGAGGGAGGTGGGGTATGATGATAGAGACTGGATTAATCTTGCACAGGATAGGGACCGCTGGCGGGCTTATGTGAGGGCGGCAATGAACCTTCGAGTTCCTTAAAAGCCATTTGTAAGTAAGTATTATTATTATTATTATTATTAATATTATTATTATTATTATTTCATTATCATAATTATTGTCATTGAAATTAAAAATTTACACGACGTCTAATCAACTATTTCGAAGGCACTGGTAATTTATACAGAAAAAAGAGGATAGGACAAAATGTTTTTTCCTTATTTCCGACGATCATCTCAATACAGATCTACGACTTCACGAGTAAACAGCTTAAACTGGCCCCTAACTGGGAACATTCAACTCAACAACATGAAAGAAAAAACCAATATTAGCCTACAATTTAAAACGCAAGTCAAACCTACCATTCTCTTTCGAATAAAAAAAAAAAAAAAAGAATCAATCATTTCCTGGATATATTACACACATTTGCAAATCTATATTACAGCCTTTTTAAAGTAGGCCTATTCATACGAAAAATGAACACTAACCAAAATAAATGCACAATACGTAAGAATATTTGAACGGAAAATCATACGATAAATGTTTGAAACTACGAAGGACCTTACTAAGTTATACTGAGGAATGAAGAATTCTAATAAAACTGCTGATATTATGATTTATTTATTATTACAGCTACAATTAAAGTCGGACATATTAAATGGATTGGATATGTCATGAGATTTATATGCCGGAGAGACAGTGACCGGAAAAAATAAATACCAAGCACTAGGAAAATCATTAATTTGGAGAGTGATTTAAAAGTTTCGAAGACTTAGGGCAAGTTTCATCAAGCTTAGTTAAAATAACTCTATCAGGATGTTAACGGACTTGTTAAAAATTAAACATCCTGTTAGTATAACAATGTTTCACCAACCATTTGAAGAAATAAGATATTAAGGGTACCTAACAGGAATCAATGAGTCAGTGATTGTATGAAATTTTTCTACATGTGCTTATAGTTGTATGTAGTCATTTATCTTGGTGAGACTGGGTCTTATTGTTTAAATGGACAAAACTGGCGTAACATTTAGAAGTCTGCAATAAGAATCTTGCGTAGCTGTTCAGCCTAGCCTTTAGCGCGTAATCAATAATTTGATATCGAGAATAGATGTTTTCTAAGCCTATAATTCCGTTACCATTGCATTGCGAAATTTCATCTGCAATTGTTTACTATATTTTTTATTTGAAATTCTAGCAGCTGCATTCTGTAACTCAAAATAGGCCTAGAACATAAGTGGTTTTGGTTTTCTGCAGACTGCACGATTAAAGAAGGTAGTGTTTGTTGATAATTTAAAAATATTCAATCGTGAATAGCATATGCTAGTATGATATAGTTTTCCATTCCTTGTCAGTGACTTGCGGAATGGAGAATTGTAATTTCATTGACATGGAAATATTTATCATTTCCACAAAGGAATATTGACAACAATACATCTGCTTGCACAAAAATCCATTCTTCTCCTACGTCATAACGCAGTGAGCCTTTTAAAACGCACCATTTGTCTAGAGTATGAAAAATCTTTCCCGAGCTATATATCGTAACAAACGTTACGTATATATATACGAGGACAAAAATAGAAAATTTATTTTAAAAAATAATTAGAAGCGACATTGTATTTTACACACATGATTTGTGAATAACATAGTTTTTGTTAAAAGGGCTTACATCATACCTCTTTTTATTATGTGTTGGGGTCGCCCATATATAACTATTAACAAGGTTAATATTTTTTATGATCTGCCGAAATATAGCATGCAAGTCCACAAATCAAAGTTTTTTTTTAGGGAGAAGCAATAATTCTACCTGATTTCACACAGTAGGCCTTTTGTGTATTAGATTCCCCTTGATAATAGTTACCATTCGCATCTATCCATTATTCTATACCATTCAGGGCAGAAAAAGACCAGCGATTCACACTGTTGTTGCAATATATATCTGTCAACATATACTGCCAATAACGATGGAGTTTCGGTTCTTCTCTATCATGACGAGATCTCCTTACGGACTGCCTACATTAAGTTCACGTGATTAAATATCTAAGCATTTATTGCTAACCTGTGATACCTATTTCCAACCCTTTGATAACGGGATAGGCTTATGTAAATTATATATAAAGTTAAAAATAATTAACATAGTTGACGTTAATACAGTTTCTAAATAAATTGAGCAATCAAGCTCAACTAAGCGACTAAGGAATTGTGAAGGACGGGATTTAGTTAGTCCATACTAAAATAGGCCTAAATACATAGGTTGCTATTCATAGACATTACGCTAGCCCCCGCTACGAGCGTGCTAAACTAGCTCCGGCTATCGACTGATTAATTGTACGGGATTCATATCATATCGCTAACACTGGTTTATGAATACGAAAAACGTTAGTTCGCTGATCATCCACCGGAAGCCCGCGCTAAGAATGCCTATGAATACGGCCCTTATATTTTTATCATGCAATAATTAAGCTTCAAATAATGGGCTAAAGAGAAGTTGTTAGCCATCTGGCTTGATTATCACACACATTTAACAAGATTTAGATTAAGGTTTTAATTCTTCAAACAAGAATTGGTTGATGTGAAGCTATTATGAATTCGGTATAACCTCACTGACAGATTAACCCTTGAAACTTAGCTGCTCTAGAATTTCATGCTATTTTTCTGGGGTCTTTTTGACCTCAAGAATATTTGTTGTAAATAATTAGTATATTTTATAGCTTACTGAATTTTTATATACAGTACAGCAAATTGCATTTTTTATTTCATCTAGAATTATTCACTATGTTTAAACAATGAATTAATTAATTTAATTAGTTTCATGGCAGACTATTTATTCTGTATCTGTGTTTATATATATTTTTTTTCAATTATCAGAGAACACATTTACTTTCCTTGAAATAAAGCACAAAAAGGAAATTGTCATTGCATCAAGTGTCAATTAATTAATTTAGTCTCATCACCTGCTACAGTAGAAAGAACAAGAAGCTAATTCCACAAATATAAATAATTACTCTTGAACCTACAACATTTTACCCATAGCCTACCTGACAGTTTATGCTATATTTGTTTCATTTGTTCACTTTTCAAAGTACATGTTCACTTTGTTTACAACAAAACTCTTACATATGTTTTTAAGGAACCCGGAGCATCATTGTCGTCCTCACATAAGCCCGCCATTGGTCCCTATCCTGAGCAAGATTAATCCATCTCTACCATCAATCACACTTCCCTCAAATCCATTTTATTATCTTCCCATCTACGTCTCGGCCACTCCAAAGGTCTTTTTCCATCTGGTCTCCCAGCTAACACTCTACATACATTTCTGGATTCGCCCATACGTGCTACATAGGCCTACCCTGCCCATCTCAAACGTCTGGATTTAATGTTTCTAGGGTGAAGAATACAATGCGTGCAGTTCTAGTTGTGTAACTTTCTCCATTCTTCTGTAACTTCGTCCCTCTTAGCCCCAAATATTTTCCTAAACATCTTATTCTCAAACACTCTTAACCTCTGTTCCTCTCTCAAGGTAAGAGTCCAAGTTTCACAACCATACAGAACAACCGGTAATATAACTGTTTTATAAATTCTAACTTTCAGAATTTTTGAGAGCAGACTGGATGACAAAATCTTCTCAACCGAATAATAACAGGCATTTCCCATGTATTCTGCGTTTAATTTCCCTCCTCCACGAGTATAATTTATATTCGTTACTATTGCTTCAAGATATTTGAATTTTTCTACCTCTTCAAAGGATGAATTTCTAGTTTTTGTATTTCCATTTCGTACAATATTCTGGCCACGAGACATGATCATGTACTTTGTACAACAAAACCATCACTGCAAAGTAATATTCTAACTAGAAAATAAAGACGTATTCTATAGCTGGGACCATCCGCGAACCCAAGCAATAAACATGAAGAAAAATTAATATATAATAATAATAATAATAATAATAATAATAATAATAATAATGTAAAGTGCCCAATGGGCAACAGTTCACATGACTCTAGTCTGGACAAAATCGAGTCAGAGATACACTAAGTGTCACACAGTTCACTACACAATACACCGGGAAGAATGTCTATATGACTTTAGTCTGTACAAAATTGAATCAGCGATACTGATCACTTGTTACATTCCAAGACATGGTAAGTATCAAACTATTCACTATACAGTAAATATATACACTCGTGGCAGGTCTTAATAAATAATATAATTATGAAATAATAATTTTAATTGTAAAGGGAACTAAAATAACCAAGGACAGCAAATCTAGTTTACTGGAACGTTTCGGAGTATATGGATGTTGATATTAACAATAAAAGATGCTGTGAAGTCAGAAAATATCCCGGGTAAATGTCAAGAGTTACAAAGATTTCAGACAAAAATGCATGTGAGAATACAGTTCTTTTTTATTTTATTAACTATTAAATTGGAAGAACTCCAATGAGTCCGCTGATGATGATGATGATGATGATGATGATGATGATGATGATGATGATGATGATGATGATGATCTCAACGACGATGACGGCATTAAAAATGAACAGTTATTGTACAGTCTTGACACGCAAAAAACTTGTGGCTTAATCCATGTTTTTGATGACGAATTCATCATTTTTTAATTTATACTGTTCAGTATTGGATTTGAACACGTGGCTCTGAGGAGAGAAACCACAACACTTGACTTAGTTCGGAAAGTTTGATGACGATCGGCAGCCAGGTTAAGGTCACTTTCCCTATATATTTCAGAGCAGAACAGAGGCAGGCTCCCTGTATCTGGATTTCTCTCGGATTGCATCCCATACTCTCCCCTCTTTCGGAGCCACGGCCTGCCTGTCCAACTCTCCTGCCCTTCATTTCTCGCATTCTCCATCGCCATAAATCAGTAGCATCGTTGCTATGGAGCTGCCAGCCTCCCGTCCCGTCCCGTCCCATCCCTGCCTCACTGCCAGCCTGCTGCCCAACAAACGTGTCGGAACACCAGTATGCCCACCACCGGCTGGCTGGCTGGCTAGACACTCACATGGCTGCTCGCTCGTTCTATGATTGACTTAGTGTTGTCTAGTATGCACACGACCTCTTAACAGACTGAATCGTTTGTTAAGGGAGATGATTAGATGACTGTCATCCAACTATCAGAATTATCACACGATCAATACACACCCCCAGGAACACATCAAATTGTTTCATTTAAGGGGCAGGATCCATGAAAACATTTATTTTTCTACCTGTAAATGATTTAAATGACTAGGAATGATGAGACGTCTTTGAAATTAAGATTAAGGAGACATTCCTGTGAATTTTTAAACTTTTTTTTTAATACATCTTGATTACACAACTTTTAACACACGTCCTGGGATCCTATGATTGACTTAGTGTTGTCTAGTATGCACACGACCTCTTAACAGACTGAATCGTTTGTTAAGGGAGATGATTATATGACTGTCATCCAACTATCAGAATTATCACACGATCAATACACACCCCCAGGAACACATCAAATTGTTTCATTTAAGGGGCAGGATCCATGAAAACATTTATTTTTCTACCTGTAAATGATTTAAATGACTAGTAATGATGAGACGTCTTTGAAATTAAGATTAAGGGGACATTCTTGTGAATTTTTAAACTTTTTTTAATACATCTTGATTACACAACTTTTAACACACGTCCTGGGATCCTATGATTGACTTAGTGTTGTCTAGTATGCACACGACCTCTTAACAGACTGAATCGTTTGTTAAGGGAGATGATTAGATGACTGTCATCCAACTATCAGAATTATCCAACTATCAGAATTATCACACGATCAATACACACCCTCAGGAAAACATCAAATTGTTTCATTTAAGGGGCAGGATCCATGAAAACATTTATTTTTCTACCTGTAAATGATTTAAATGACTAGGAATGATGAGACGTCTTTGAAATTAAGATTAAGGGGACATTCTTGTGAATTTTTAAACTTTTTTTTAATACATCTTGATTACACAACTTTTAACACACGTCCTGGGATCCTATGACTGACTTAGTGTTGTCTAGTATGCACACGACCTCTTAACAGACTGAATCGTTTGTTAAGGGAGATGATTAGATGACTGTCATCCAACTATCAGAATTATCACACGATCAATACACACCCCCAGGAACACATCAAATTGTTTCATTTAAGGGGCAGGATCCATGAAAACATTTATTTTTCTACCTGTAAATGATTTAAATGACTAGGAATGATGAGACGTCTTTGAAATTAAGATTAAGGGGACATTCTTGTGAATTTTTAAACTTTTTTTTTAATACATCTTGATTACACAACTTTTAACACATGTCCTGGGATCCTGTCCGCACGGCGAAGCTCTGAGAAACGCTAGACACCACCAAGTACGATGCCGATTACAACACCTTTGAAGAAGTACATGGTCTCTCCGTCACTGGCAGTACACGGCGCATAGATATAATAGCTTTCAAGGAATCTACAAGATCTGGATTCATAATTGATCCCACTGTGCGTTTCGAAACGGATGAGGAACAGCCAGCAGGAGTGGATAATGAAAAAAAGAATATCTACAATCCTACCATTCCCTATTACTTCAAAAAATACCAACTAAAAGAGCTTGAAGTAATCGGACTTCTGGTTGGAGCAAGAGGTACCGCTACTATCTTCATGAAAGATGTGTTTAAGAGGCTTGGAACACCGACATCTATTATTCCGATTGTAACCTTAGCTGCATTGAAAGGATCAATTGCTCTCCTGAAGAATCACCTATATTCGAAATCAAACTAAGTTCAGTAGCATTCTTTACTTTTTTGTAACACTTACCTTTCTAAAAATAGGTATATTTCCACTAATCTAAAAAAAATTATTTGCAGCTCTGTACTTGTAAGAATTTCATTGCTAAAACAAAATTAATGGTTTTTCATGAACTTGTAAAAATTTCTATGGTTAAGTACTCTTTGTCCCTTGTGGCAGCTCACGAATAGTGAGAAGATATATAAATCTAGACTTCGGAATATGTATGATAAGACTTTCTGTGTTAAATTTTAACATACCTTGTTTACATGTTTCGACCTATTTATGGGTCATCTTCAGAACTGGTCGTTGTTGGTCTTGGCGCCTCTTGTTGTTTCCTGTGAGGGTGAGTTCGTAGTGTAGAGTCAAAGAGTGTATGTGTTTTGAAATTGAGTTGTGTGTTGAGAATATCGTTGGGGTGTGTTTTCGTGTGTCTGTATATTTCATATTGTTCTAGTATGTTGAGTTTCTGGCTTTTTGGTTGGATGTGCAGTATTTCCATGTCTGTGTTGATGTCTCTGTAGGTGTGGTTGGCATTTGTGATGTGTTCTGCATATGTGGAGGTGTTTTGTAATTTTGTAACGGCTGTGATGTGTTCTTTGTAACATGTTTGAAATGATCTGCCTATCTGTCCTATGTAGAAGTTGTTGCAGGTGTTACATTGGATTAAATTAAACCAAATTGTTACAGCATAGTTACGCTAACCAGTAGTAGGCCTACTATTCTACGAAAGTTCAAAATAATTGGGTAATTCTTTCAAGAGATATAATTTTTTTAATACATTATATAGGCCTAAACTTTTATTTGAACCATAAAATTTATGCCTTAATTAGCACTGTACCACTCTCACTGAGAATACTTGAGAATAGCTATTTGAGAATGCTTAGGAAAATATTTGGGACTAAGAGGGATGAATTTAGCAAGTAAAGAGATAGGTTTGGAAGTAAATCCCGAAAAGACAAAGTATATGATTATGTCTCGTGACGAGAATATTGTACGAAATGGAAATATAAAAATTGGAAATTTATCTTTTGAAGAGGTGGAGAAGTTCAAATATCTTGGAGTAACAGTAACAAATATAAATGATACTCGGAAGGAAATTAAACACAGAATAAATATGGGAAATGCCTGTTATAATTCGGTTGAGATGCTTTTATCATCCAGTCTGCTGTCAAAAAATCTGAAAGTTAGAATTTATAAAACAGTTATATTACCGGATGTTTTTTATGGTTGTGAAGGACTCTCACTTTGAGAGAGGAATATAGGTCAAGGGTGCTTGAGAATAAGGTGCTTAGGAAAATATTTGGGGCTAAGAGGGATGAAGTTACAGGAGAATGGAGAAAGTTACACAACACAGAACTGCACGCATTGTATTATTCACCTGACATAATATTAGGAACATTAAATCCAGACGTTTGAGATGGGCAGGGCATGTAGCACGTATGGGCGAATCCAAAAATGCATGTAGAGTGTTAGTTGGGAGGCCGGAGGGAAAAAGACCTTTAGGGAGGTCGAGACGTAAATGGGAAGCTAATATTAAAATGGATTTGAGGGAGGTGGGATATGATGGTAGAGAATGGATTGATCTTGCTCAGGATAGGGACCAATGGCGGGCTTATGTGAGGGCGGCAATGAACCTCCGGGTTCCTTAAAAGCCAGTAAGTAAGTAAGTAAGTAAGTAAGTAAGTAAGTAAGTAAGTAAGTAAGTAAGTAAGTAAGTAAGTAAGTAAGAGGGATGAAGTTACAGAAGAATGGAGAAAGTTACACAACGCAAAACTGAAAGCATTATATTCTTCACCTGACAATTAGGAACTTTAAATCCAGACGTTTGAGATGGGCTTCTGAGTTTGAGCCACACAATTATCTTATTTCGAAGTTGATAACTTTTTATAACAGCCCTGTGTAGGCCTATAAGAGCCGTTGTGTATCTTATAAGATGTATGCAATCGAATAGCTGGCCAGATATAAAACTTAGTTGAATCAGAGAATAAATGACTATTATAGCTGATATTGGCGGAAAATAGGGATGACTAGAGAATGCTGGGTTTGCAGTGAAGGACATTCCTTTGGGCAGGAATGAATGAATGAATCAATCAATCAATAACGGGTATTTTCAGACAAATCTCACAGTTCTGAAATGATGAGTCTGATTAAGGAGAATTGGTGAATAGTCGCAAGGGAAACTTCACATTATGTCTACACCTTCTTTGTCCGCCACAAATTTAAACTTCTACAACTTGAGGCCTGAACCCATGATTCTGGTATAAAAAGTTGTAGACGTAAACCTTGACTTTAAAATCTGAGTGCTAGGAGTATTGTATAACGTTAGAAGACCCTTCAAAGGACCATACCTGAAACTTAATCCTATTGTAAAAATTTCCAGCCATAAAGAGAGACAAAGTTTTGATGTGTAGAAAGTTTGACGTTATTCAGCAGCTAAGAGGTAAGAATGCACCAAATTTACACAACTCAAAGAGACTGTAAATTTTAAACTGGACGTTTGTACTCTGTAAGAACGGTGCTAACTTTCTATTTCACCATTCAAAAAATCTACACAATTGTTATCAAACACGCCAGTATTCGCTCTTGTTTGCTTCAAAGTACATCTGCGACAAAAAAAAAAATATTTTCTAAAACGTGTAAACCATTACCTAGATCTTTATTATTGTTATGGAACCGTAGCAACTTGGGTTATAAAGAACAAAAGTAGAAAACTTTCACTTTTGAGGACAGAGACTAAGAATGGTCAACGTCTGCTGGTGGCCTGCGAAATTTCAGTTGTTGTTAGTGAAAGACCTTTACGTAACAAATATGACGGAAATACCTGTCTTCTATGAGGAAAGAATAGAATCAAAGCAATGCAAAATGTAAACAGACTAAAAACAACATTAAGAATTAAAAGAACAGTATTGCTGATGTCATTTTACTTAAATGTGTCGGGAAAGTATGCAGGACAATTAAACATACCTACCTTTCAAACAGACGTCAATTTCGAGTTTTAAGAATGAATATTATTAACTGAATTTCAGTAAAATCTTTCCAAATTTTGTTTTGTTTTCTAACGACGCTGTATCAACTGCGGGGTCATTTAGCGTCGATGGAATTGGTGATAGCGAGATGGTATTTAGCAAGATGACGCCGAGAATTCGCCATAGATTATCTGACATTCGCCTTACGGTTAGGGAAAACCTCGGAAAGAAAACCCAACCAGGTAATTGCCCAAGCAGGACTCGAACGCCTCAGCCGACCTGAGCTACACCGGTGGCTTACATTACATATTGCACACAGAACATCGCTTATAAGTGAGGAACGACTAAATGAAATGTTAAGGAAATAAATTCATGAACAATAACACGCTCTTTAAGCAATCATAAATATGAGTTTTTAGGCTTTCACGGTGACTATGATTGGAATCAAGCTTGTAACGATCCCAACAGAGTAGACGACCTCTCTTGTCTTACCCTGATGATGGAAACTGTATGTAATTCCGAAACATTGAAAATTTCAAGTTGCAGGACACGGTGGATTACCCAAAAGCCTAATTCTAATTATAAATGGTTTAAGGGTGTATATGTAAGTAAAAGCAATAAATCGACATAATTTCACATTTATATTACGCTGTTTAAATAAAAAGGTGGTACATAAATAAAAAACTAATATACAGGTTAACCGTAAGTAATATCATTAATTTCAGGGGATTATTCTTTGAGATATTTCAAACAAAAATGTTTAAAGCATTTTGCTCGTTTTTACTTCCTTTTCGAGATAAAAATTGTTTTATATGAAATATTTCATAGCGTATTTTGGGAAATCCATTGGCTTAATTCCCAATGTGCTCAGTCAATTTAAGAGAGCATGAGATTGTCTTTGTCCCTATAACTTTATAAATATATATTTGTAATTTTTGTATTAAATAATTAATACTGTAATTATAAGTGAATATTGTAATTGGGTTATCCTGTATGTACAAATAAATAAATAAATAAATAAATAAATAAATAAATAAATAAATAAATAAATAAATAAATAAATGTGACTGAAAGAATTTTAGTTTTGTCCTTTAAATTTGAAAATAATAATAATAATAATAATAATAATAATAATAATAATAATAATAATAATAATAATAATAATAATCCAAACGAATGTAACATTTTAAAATTTCTTTTCAGAACGAAAAGTTACATTTATTGGGATCAAATTTCTGAACATTTAAAGGACAAAACTAAAATTAGCCTATTTCAATAATTTTTTTCATCATAATACACTGCTCTCTTAAATTGAGCATATTGGGAAATAAATCAATGGCTTCCCAAAAACACATTATGAAATATTTCATAAAAGACAATTTTTATCTCGAAGAGGAAGCAAAAACAAGCAAAACTGTATTAAACTGTTTTATTTGAAATATCTCAAAGAATTATCTGCAATTAATTACATTACTTACAGCTGTTTATCCTATAGAATCCGTACAACATGAATATTTGTACAAATAAAAATATAAGAAATAAATTTAAAAAGTTTTTAAGTTTTCTAAAAATTAAATAATTTATTGATCAATAATATTCAAACTACATCTGTAAGTAGGCCTATATATAGAGAATTCGCTTTAGGTTTGGGCCGAGAGAGTGGGCCGAATCGCAGTGGAGTGAAGTCAGCTTTGTAATGAATAAAAAGTCAATTATCATACCTGGGCTTAATATACTGTACGAGTAAGAAAAAATTATATAATATATAAGTTTCTAATTTTAATAAATAAATAAACACACTCAGGGCATAATCTTGAAGTTAGAATAAATATAGCAACTGCATTCATACAATCGTCATAATTACCACCCACCAATAAATAAATAATACATGAACGAACACTGTGGTAGCTACATAGTTTTAAAAATTTTACCAGTTCACAGAGGAAAGTTTTTGTATCATATTACAAAGAAATAGTTGTAAAAAGCCTGTAGGCTATAATAGGTTCTTATAACGAAAATAATAAAATGTATAACAAATAAAGTGAAATTCTGCATTTAAAATATATTAAAACATAAACACACGAAAAGCCTCGAAAGATTAAAACAAACAATCGCTCCTATGTGGGACAATAAAGAAGAAAAATTATTTTGTAGTAACAAAAATTTATGATATGATTCGTCAAAGTGTTAAGTTGGTCAGCCTGCTTTAAACGCACCATTAATTAATTTCTTAACATATTCCGCAAAAGCAGTACTAATAGAATATTGTACTTAATTCATACCTACACAATGCAATAAACTTTCAGTTAGAAGATATCCCACTCGTTCTACGACATAAAATATGTACGATCCCTCTTGCGTCATATTTCACGTTTCTAAAATTAGTGTATAGTTAATCTGAATAACAAAGATCCCTGAAGCACATTTTAAACAGAGGCATTCACGCTGCATGAAAATAACATTAGTAACTGCACTATTACCAGCCACAAGTGAAGGGAGAGGGACATAAATACATAGCAAACACAGAGTCTCCACGCTTAACGTGATTTAGTCTTTTTATCTACACATTGCTACCGGTACAACAATTAAGATACCGAGCAATTCCTTCCAACTCTTTGAAGAGATGTTTCTTATCTTCTATTACAAAGAATGCCACCTGTATGCTTTGTTTCAATTTATTTTAAATTCCCTTTCTGACCACCGTATGCTACTCAGAGTACAACTTAATTGTTCAGACTCCTATTTACAAAGTTATAAAAACACATTGTAATTAAACGTATGAAAAGTATGTTATTTATACGTACAATAGTTAACATATATCAAGACAGGATGGACTAGGCCTATTGTTTTCAGATATTTTACGCCCATTTTCTTTCGTTTGTAAAGTAATACCTTTTATTAGCACTAATGGTGGAGTAAATTCTTAACACTAACTAAGTAATGGTTAGAGACAGTCGAAATTCTTGAATAAAAGAAGATAAAATTCTTTGTTAAAATGGGTTAAAAATTCTTGAGTGAAAACGAAAATTTCTTGAGTAAACCTGAAATTTTCACCCTGTTTTATTAAATTATTATGTTGCTTTTGATAATTGACAGTTATAATTATGGTATTCAAAGTTTAATGTTGACAACAATTCTAAGATACTTAACATTATTTAACATTCAAAGTTGTACGCAGACAGTTCTAAGTTTGTTATTGTAAGGTTTGTTCTTCTATTTGTTAGCACACACGATAACTGAGAAAAAAAAAACGTTCACAGTCAACATTAGAAACTGAAACCCATATAGCTTGGAGTGCTCCGTCCACAAAATGACTGTGACTGAAAACCTTCCCGCACTGAAAGTCCAGGACTATTTTTAACTATGTGCATTTTTCAAGCAGAACTTCTAAAATTTCCAAATTTAGATAATGTATTTTTAATTGCTGAAAAATTGCGTATTTTCGCGAATAACAACATAAAATATGCTAAATTCGCGAGTCATAGAATTTTTGGGATTTTTCGCGAGTTGAAACGTGTAATTAACTTATCGGAATATGTATGATAAGAACTTTCTCGTGTTAAATTTTAACGTACCTTGTTAACATGTTCCGACCTATTTTCGGTCATCATCGGAACTGGTCGTTGTTGGTCTTGGCGCCTCTTGTTTCCTGTGTGGGTGCGTTCGTAGTGTAGAGTCAAAGGAAACAAGAGGCGCCGAGACCAACAACGACCAGTTCCGAAGATTACCGAAAATAGGTCGAAACATGTTAACAAGGTACGTTAAAATTTAACACAAGAAAGTTCTTATCATACATATTCCGAAGTGATACGGTGTTAAAAGTTGTGTAATCAAGATGCATAATTAACTTATATTATATTTTATGTCTTGCGCCAGCTAGTAGATAAACGTTATTCAACGTTGAGAAAATAATATTGCCCTGTATCCCTTTCAAACGACAGCAACGTATGTTAAAATAATTATGTATTATTTATGCTGATTTGTAGTTTAAATGTCTTCCATATCTAATACTATCACATGATTTAATAGCGATAAATAGAAACATACAAAACAATCGTAATCACACAAATATTATTTCCGCAAAGAGCAGAACTAATTGAAGTTCTTATAAAAAAATAGAACCATAGTCCAAAAAATGGAAATTTGAGATATTAGTTGTTAGTGGGAAAAAAAACATCGTAGTCCTATGTTAGTAATGATTTTCAGTGGTTTTTATAAAAACAACCACAGTTCATAGACTTCTTTTTGTGAAAACAGCCATTGCCCAGAATAGGCCTAATGGTAGCATTTACAAATATTCCATTCATATCATCTTGAAACATTTATCCATACTATTTTAAGCCATAGTAGACTGGCAGTACTGGTTCTTATGTACGGGGCAAAAGTCACCTCAGAGAAAAATACTTCAGCACGTGAATTACTGTGTTAGCTATGGTGTTATCTTTAGGTGCAGAAGTAACCCCATGGAATAAATATAAGCAACGAAAGGAGAAGAAACAGGATATAATAAAGAAAAAGAAGATTAAAGGAAAGGCACACTTCAGCCACTACAGAGAATTTTTTTTTAAATAATTACAAGGGAAAAATTGTTCCGGGGCCGGGTAATGATCCCGGGACCCTTCGCTTAACGCACGAATCCTCTACCGACTGAGCTATCCCAGGAACAAATTTTCCCTTGAAATTATTCAAGCCTGCTTCACAGGGAGCTTTTACCTGAAAGCCAGATTTGCAGAGTATTTTTTCTTCAAACAACCATTGTCCACAGTTACCTGCATTTGTAGGCCTACATGAATTTCTATGACGCAGTTTAGTTTTCCCAAGTTTCTCTTATATCTTAAGAAATGGCATGATGAATTGCATGGAATACTTGAATTGTCAACAACTGGTTTTTATTTTTCCTAAATATTTAGGTATTTGGACTAAGGCCGTTTTCACAAAAAAGAAAAAACCTTCAATTACTTAACATCAAAATATTTGAAATCACTAGTGTAAATAGGCCTTACTTTGAAAAAAAAATCAAACGGAAGTATAAGAAAAACTTTAAACATTACCTATTTCCATGCAAAAAATGCAGGAAATCAGTTGTAGTAAAATTCAAATGAAATTAGTAGTGCAAGATTATCAATAAATTGCTTTATATCCATCAAAACGGAGAAGAAACTAGGAAAGAAGAGTAGATTTCTGTGGTGATTCATGACGGACGAATTCAAGACCCTAAATCACGGAATATAAAACAGAGAATAAATATCTACAACAAGAGGTCTGGGAAAGGTTATTCGTTTAGGTAGCTTTATAATTAAAATGTAAAGATAAACATAAAACATGTACCGTTACGGCACTGTAATTGAAAATCTACAGGTTCATAAATTCGAAAACAAAGGTGTACATCAACACAAGTTACATGTTATGAGGTATAATTACATTAGCATCAGGCATTGTTTCGGGAAATTAATTTTTAATTGCAGATTTTTATCACTCCAGAACATAAATGGGAGAAAAAAGTTTAAAAACCCATATTCGAAAAAGCTAATGTTAATGCAGTCACATTGATTTTATAGATTTATGCATCTCAAAATCAGAAATCACATCAATTGCAAATATTCCGCTAGGTATAATCGAAATATAATATTCACACACGTTCAAACAAATTGCTAACACACATGTAAACACACATTGCTCTACTATATTTATGACAGAGAGTGCTGAATTGGAACGAACCATAATTAAATGCTTCATTAATTAATACAACGATGCGGCAATACAATTTTATCAACATTTTCACAAATTTTCGAGTATACTCATTTCCACTCATTGTAAAATTGAAATGGCGCATCACATACACAAAAAATAAGGGGATAGTATCTTTGACAGTGATAATAGCTGGACCAATCAGTTCTGTGCATGGGGGTATGGGGTACGTGCGTAACCTTCATATGATAAAATAGCTCAATCAAAATTCATTACTGTTATTAAAACACGCTTTTCCACATAGCTTGGCTCTATGGTTGTGCTTGGCAACTTTGAATTATGGCTGTTAATTTCGCATATACACGCTTAAGCATATATGTATATGTAGTAGACGAAAGGGGTTGGTGGTAATGGTGGCAGCGGTGGGAGCGGGGATGGGATGGAGTTTTACTCATCATTGATTACATCTATGAACACCAGCGCAGGCTACCACGAATTTCGAATTAATGATAATGTCCTCGCAACGTTAATATTGGCAAGTAGTTAGGTTAGTGACGATACACAAAATTGCTATGGGCAGTAAAATTGTTATTAGAATTCATCAACGTCATACTGGTTTCTATCATTATTCTTCAGGCACTAAAACAGTTCAGCTCGGTCGGCAGATGGCTTGCGAGGAAAGAGATCTGAGTTCGATTCCGTGTAAATTGTGTGAGATTTGTAGGTGGTAGAGCAGTCATCCTAACGCCAATTTTCTCCGAACACTTCGGTTTTCTATGATATTCGTCATCATGATCATAATCATCACATTTTCCTTCATGGATTGAACCTTTCGGTCCATTCCGCTTACAGGAATCGAAGTCATACCATATCTATCGTCTTATTTTTTATTTTTTTACTTTAGTGGGTTATTTTAGGACGCTTTATCAACATATACCTATCGTCTTCTTAGTGGACCCACATTTTCCTGATATTCTGGTGCTATAATATTGCTTTATGCGATGGACGGCCTTACAATGACCTAATATCACGCCAAGTTCCACTCTATGTCTCTATAAGAATATGTTTAATAACAGAAGAAATCCAGAAATGGGTTCAATTTAAGGGAACAAAAGTACAAAAAAGATAAGAATAAGAAAGAAGAAACTTGGGGCAGAAAGACAAATAAGACATTTGCTCAATACCGCAATATTATTGTCTTATATTTCTTGTGAGTTAAGCGAGGCTACAAGTGAAGGAATATAACTAGACTATTATTTATGTTTCCTTTGTATAAGCTTCTCTGGCAAAAAAAAAAATATAATTATTTATTTCTAAGTTCGGCATCATGCTGCTCAAATGTCATGCAAGTCCGTCACGTGACCTAACAATGTGTTACTCTGAAAAAAGAAGAGATGTCAAATTAGTACAAAACATTTCCAAAGAATGTGAACTAAAAAAGAGAGAGAGAAAGTACTACAAGGGAGAAAAAAGACAGAAAGAGAGAGAGAGAGAGAAGACAGAGAATGGGAAAAGATAAAATGAGAGCTATGAAGTGGAGAGAAAGAAAAAACAGAAGAAAATAAGTGAATGCATAAATGACTACCAAGGAAAAGAAAAATATATAATAGGCTAATAAAGACATGGTGGAGACAAAACAAAGAAAGAGAAAAATACATTGTAATAGAGAAACGTAGAAAATGAAATGAAAAAGGAATACATAGAAAAGTAAATGGGAAATAGGCCCTAGTTACAGTAAAAGGAAGGCATATAAAAAATGGAAAAGGAGCAACCGAAAAGAAATGAGAGAAAAAAGACACAAAGGGAAATTAGAAAAGAAAAGAAACATAAAGAGGCACAGTAAAAGTGGAAACATGAAAGAAAGACAAATAAGTAAATGAGGAAAAGAAAGATACAGAAAATGTAGGAGTGTGAAAGAAAGTGGAATAGTGAAAGAAAACACAGAAAAGGAAATGAGTAAAAAAAGACACAAAGAAAACAACAAAAGCGGAACGATGAAAGAATAACAAAGAAAAGGAAAGGAGAATTGACACAGAAAGGGAGACAGTAAAAGTGGAACAGTGAAAGAGAAATCAGATAAGGAAATATGAAAAAGAAAGACACAGTAAAAGTGGAATAATGGAAAAAACAAAAAAGTTAACGAGAAGAAAGTGGAACAGTGAAAGAAAGATAAAAAAATGAAAAATAAAGATATAAGAAAGATACAGTAAAAGTGGAACATCGAAGGAAAGACATAGAAAAGGAAATGAGAAAAAGAAAGATACATAAAGAGATACAGTAGAAGAGAGTAGAAGCGGAAGAAAAATAATTAATTAATTCTCCCATGTGAGTGAAAATATGTTCTTGTTTTCTGTTCAAAGATTGGGACCTTTCCCCGTTTCTAATCTCACTTTTGTGAACAAATCAAATAAACATTAAGAAGTAAAGGAACTCACTGATCACATGGACAGCATGGCGCAAAACAACCAGTCAAGACGAAACATAACTACAACACAAGATATATTCACACTTCCCTGTCGAGATTGTGATGCAGATTGTATAAATTTATGTTTTGATATGTTAAGACTTGAAACACGGAGAGGTATAAATAGTAATCTCTTCAGGTGTTTTTGCTATGAGGAACAGTTGTTGAAGGGATAAACATTTCAAGTTTGGACATTTTGTTTTCTGTTATTGACAAACATTGACACATCCTTGTCAGAATTAAAGATTGGATGCAAATTCGTATATCAACGTCGACATGTGAACCATACGAATATGAATTATCTGGAATTGATACCTGTTACAGATTCGGTTCTTGATGGCATTAGCGTCAACGGTGAGGCAAGAAAGACAGTTCTTGTTCATTGATTATGAACTCAATATATCATGCATCACTTTGATTTTAGTTAAGTGTCTTTCTCGTGTTTATTTGCGGACAATGAAAATTGTGACGGAATAAGAGTGTTTTATTAAAGGAACTGTGTTTATTTTATTATACTATATTTTTTTCGTTTCATTTTATTTTATTTTCGTTTACGTTAGTTATTTAATGATATGACAACTAAAAAATTATCTAGAGTGGATGAAATTGATAACTTATTTCGGCATGATGAATCCAAGTATTCACCATGGATTATCTGACATTAGCCTTACAGTTGGAAAAACTTTGGGGGAGGAGGAGGAAAAACAATCAGGTAATCACCCCTAGTGGATTCAAAACCGTAAATTCAGCGATTAGTTCCTTATACCTGAGCTACGGCAGAGAACTTATAACCCACAAATTGTACTTGACATTGCAGTCTGCTTACTTATTCACAAATGCCTTTTAAGGAACCCGGAGGTTCAATGACGCCCTCACATAAGCCCGCCATCGGTCCCTATCCTGTGCAAGATGAATCCAGTCTCTATGATCATATCCCACCTCCCTCAAATCCATTTTAATATTATTCTCCCATCTACGTCTCGGCCTCCCCAAAGGTCTTTTCCCCTCTGGCTTCCCATCTAACACTCTATATGCATTTCTGGACTTGCCCATACGTGCTACATGCCCTGCCCATGTCAAACGTCTGGATTTAATGTTTCTAATTATGTCAGGTGAAGAGTACAATGCATTCAGTTCTGCGATGTGTAACGTTCTCCATTCGCCTGTAGCTTCATCCCTTTTAGACCAAAATATTTTCTTGAGAACCTTATTCTCAAATACCTTTAATCTCTGTTCCTCTCTCAAAGTGAGAGTCCAAGTTTCACAACCATACAGAACAACCGGTAATGTAACTGTCTTATTTCAGATTTTTTTACAGCAGACTAGATGACAAAAGCTTCTCAACCGAATAATAACAGGCATTTCCCATATTTATTCTGCGTTTAATTTCCTCCCGAGTGTCATTTGTATTTGTTACTGTTGCTCCAAGATATTTGATTTTTTCCACCTCTTCGAATGATAAATCTCCAATTTTTATATTTCAATTTCGTAGAATATTCTGGTCACGAGACATTGGAGTTTAATGACTAAATATAGAAAAGCAAAAATTATCGATTTAGGCCTATCAATAATCATCTACTATTATTCTCTTGCAAACTTTAATTTTTAGATATTTATAGGTGTACATCTCCATCGTCGTCATCATTATTGTACTCTTCCTCTTCCTCATCATCATCATCATCATCATCATCATCATCATCAACATCATCATCATCATCATCATCATCACCATTATTTCAGGAAATAAATATCTTCAGTTAATTTTTAAGTTTGTTATTTAACTAGTTGATATTGCGAGATAAACTAGCGGATGGAATTGACGCTGGCTAAATCGGGCTGAAAATTCGCCATGACAATAGCTGACATTAGTCTTTCAATTGGAAAAAAAAAACTCGTAGGAAGTGAACCATGTAGGAAGTACATTCAATCTACATGTCTATACCATTGTAAATGACAAACATCAATCTTGTTTAATATGTTCTAGGCGTAAATGGTAAATTATTTTCTGATATAATCATAGACGTCTACTTCTTTGAAATGTTGAGGGAGTGGCCGGGTTGTGCACAAAAATCTGAAAACCTTTAATTATTACTCTTTCTAAAAAATTTCCTTACATATTTTACATTAATTCTTTTATAGTGTTCTGCCCAAGGGCAGGTTTTTCACTGCAAACCCAGCATTCTCCAGTCTTTCCTATTTTCTGCCCTCATATTCATGTTTATTTTGTAGGCCGAACTACAAAAGATAGGTCTACCACTATGTGTATATATATATATATATATATATATATATATATATATATATTGTATTTACTGAATTACAAATTAAACCTAGAATAACAAAATTGTAGGCTTATAGTGATGAAATTACCGAATATTGAAATATTTTGTGATAGATTAAGAGAACTATTTACAAGAAACTATGTCTGAGCGAGTCTCAATTACTGACCAAGTGCCTAGTAAGTTTGCGTTTGAATTCAATGACAGTCCCAGATGCTAACAGGTAGCGAATATTCCAGAGTCTTGGCAGGGCTATTGTGAAAGAGGATGAGTATGAGGAGGTGCGATGGGATGATATTGTTAGTATTGTTTCATGGCTAGAGCGTGTGTTCAGATTGTGGTGGGAAGAAAAGTACGGTAAGTGAAGCGAGACGACAGGTACGAAGGAATAGAAGAGTTCAAGATTTCGAAGAGAAAGAGAAGTGAATGTAAATTTCTTTTCTTGTCTAGTTTAAGCTAACCTATTGCTTCCAGAGATGGTGTAATATGATCATATTTGCGACCATTGCTTACAAAACGTACACACAAATTATGAGGACGTTGAAGTTTCGTTTTGTTGTCGCTGGAAAGGTCAGTCATTAAAATGTCAGCATAGTCAAAAGAGGGAAATACAAGCGTCTGCACAAGGGAGTTTTTTAAACAAGAAGGAAGGTGATTCGATAGTCCAATTACTTTATAAACAATACACGACTACAATAAAAATTAGCTCCATCTGCGACGGTATACGTTAGGGCTTTAACGATGCGTGCAAAATAACGTCATGGATTTGAACTCCACATATCACTTGCATGATCGTTGTCAGTGTTGTGTCCTGTGTTGTCTCAGGTGAAGATTCAGCGTCATGCTGATATATCAAGGAAGTTCCACCATGTGTTCATCTAATGCTAGGTTTAAAATGCTTTCCTCCAAAAGAATGCAAAAGGTGAGGACATAAAAATATCCTTTATGAATTCGTAATACAAATTATAATAGCATTTTATTCCCTCCAGTGTGTTTATTGTTAATTATAGCCTATCACAATATTGTATCTCTATGCTAAGTTTGTAGTAATGTAAAGTATTTTACTGAAGTTAATATTTATAGATATTATAGGGTTAAATGACGATAAATTAATTTCTAATCCTGAATTCCAAGAGATTTAAATGTCACTTATTAGCCTATAGTAATTACAGAAATTTTAAACATTATTGGTCAAATTATTTGTCGCAAAAATCTTTTAATTTCCCGTTTCCTGACGGTAAAACTACATCATCCCAACGCTCCCACAATTAATCAAAAATGTATTATGTGCCACCAACGCAATAACATTATTACCAACAGACGAACAATAGCAAAGATTTACCAAACAAGGAAATAAAATTTCCTGTTTTCCGCAAGAATCAAGAGAATAATTTACACACAAAACGCTACAGGAAAAAGAAGTGATCGAGTCTATTGCATATGGTAATGCCTGGATAGAACGAATTTGATGGGGGGTGACGAAATAAAAGAGGCAGTACAAAACAAGTGGGATGGGAGAGCAGAGGAAATTTCATTATGGAAGACAATATGATGGATGAGGTGCAATAAATATATCAGCACAGGACAGTATATAGAATAGGGAACAAGAGATCAGCACCATGAAATGACGTGGCGGCCGATATGCAAATTAAAAAATAGTGCATAATAACATGAAACTTCCCCTCCCCCACTTTAAACACCCTCGTGTTGATATCTGTTTCATCCTTAGACGCAGGGGATCTCGGGTGTGCATAGTGAAACACAAATACAAAATGGATGTAGTCACGCTTCCTTAAGCCGTAATTCCGTCCTTTGGGATGTAATATTTCATATATTAAATCTTACGTCGTAGAATTTAAGCTGTCGAAGTTTAAATTACTATCAGACACTGTAGAAAGAACACCACTGAAGAAATATTAAAGATTTATTAATTTCTCCTACAGAATAATATCTGTAATATTGACAATTAATATTTGAGGAGAAAAATTCGCTCCGGCGCCGGGGATCGCCGGGTCCTTGGTTCTACGTACCAAGCGCTCTGACCACTGAGCTACGCCGAATTCAATCCACAGCACCGGACCGAACTCTCCTCCTTCAATGTTCCCTTTTGGCCTGACTCCAAGTTAGGTATAAAGCTTATGTTGACTCCTCAAATATTAATTGTCAATATTACAGATATTATTCTGTAGGACAAATTAATAACTTAAATCTTTAATATTCTCATAGCTAGCAGTGCATATTCTGCACAGATTACTTTGCACTTAACTGCGGAATCCCGGCCAAATAAGTCACTCAGCTGAGTGCGCCCCTTGTATAATGGCAGTTGACTTGGACATAAAACGTCAACATATATGCCTAATTTGGAGTCAGGCCAAAAGGGAACATTGAAGGAGGAGAGTTCGGTCTGGTGCTGTGGATTGAATTCGGCGTAGCTCAGTGGTCAGAGCGCTTGGTACGTAGAACCAAGGATCCGGGTTCGATCCCCGGCTCCAGAGCGAATTTTTCTCTTCAAATATTAACCACTGAAGAAAGTTAGGAAAGAAAGCGAAATAAAATATTAGGCCTACATGACTATTTGTACCAGTAGGCTACTCTGATACCTATTTAATTCGTTATTTAATAACGCTGAGTATTTTCCAATGTTTCATATAATTAAATTAGACCTATTAGCTTTAATCTCTGTTGTCAAATAGTGGTAGACCTATCTTTTGTAGTTAGACCTATAAAATAAATATGAATATGAATATTTATTTTCATTTTTAAGAGAAATTTTACGCATTCACTTCCATGTAAAATATTGTGTGATTTATTACCAGTGAATATGAATTATGGTGAAAATTTCCATGTAAGTTAATAAAGATGCTATTGGAAATTTATCTTCCGAAGAGGTGGAGAAGTTCAAATATCTTTGAGCAACAGTAACAAATATAAATGATACTCGGGAGGAAATTAAACACAGAATAAACATGGGAAATGCCTGTTATTATTCGGTTGAGAAGCTTTTATCATCCAGCTGCTGCCAAAAAAATCTAAAAGTTAGAATTTATAAAACAGTTATATTACCGGTTGTTCTTTATGGTTGTGAAACTTGGACTCTCACTTTGAGAGAGGGACGTAAGTTAAGGGTGTTTGAGAATAAGGTTCTTAGGAAAATATTTGGGGCTAAGGGGAATGAAGTTACAGGAGAATGGAGAAAGTTACACAACATAGAACTGCACGCATTGTATTCTTCACCTGACATAATTAGAAACATTAAATCCAGACGTTTGAGATGTGCATGGCATGTAGCACGTATGGGCGAATCCAGAAATGCAAATAGAGTGTTAGTTGGGAGGCCGGAGGGAAAAAGACCTCTAGAAAGCCGAGACGTAGATGGGAAGATAATATTAAAATGGATTTGAGGGAGGTGGGATATGATGGTAGAGAATTGATTAATCTTTCTCAGGATAGGGACCGATGGCGGGGTTATGTGAGGGCGGCAATGAACCTCCGGGTTCCTTAAAAGTAAGTAAGTAATAAAGATGCTAGAATTTGTGCGCTTCTTTATGATGGAAAGGAACTAGAAAACACGAAATCATTGATTAGAATGGTTCATAAATAAAAGACAAATAGCTACTGTATACATTATTAAAAATTGAAATAACTTAAGTTGCATATCACGAAAGAAATATACATAGGCATACATAAATAGCCTACATATAGGGCTTCCCTACGTAAGAAATAGGTTCCTAAGAGGTGTAAAATTCCCTCACTCCAGGCGTCCGAGATCTAATTAAGGACATAAGATGTAGGTCTAAACTGATTTATCTGCCTGTTAACTTTTTTCAGACAACAGAATTAACATAGAGTCTGGGACCAAAATAACTTAGGAAGCATAGTCTGTGCGACACCGAATGCCAAACAACTCAATTATTTATACTCCTGGATTTGGCCATGTCAGAAACAATGTGTAGACACGCTTGGAAGAATTATTTTGGGATAGTTAAAAAATGTTATTGTTTGCTGGATGAAGAATTCGATAGTATTAAAGTGTCATCTCGCACTACAACTAGCGTTGGATACGGAACAGCAAATACGCCAAAATTCGTTGCAAATAATGAATTATTGAAACGGAACTTTATCACAATAATTATTAGTTTTGAGTTTTTCGTATTTTCTGATTTCTTCTTCTTCCTGGTCTCTAAATGTGTATAGTGTATGAAGTGCAGTTTGTATTTTCAACATATAGGTACTACAACTTACATGCTTACACCTCAAAGAATTCTGTAATAATAATAATAATAATAATAATAATAATAATAATATAAAGAAGAAGAATAATAACAATAACAATAATAATATTTATTTACTGGCTTTTAAGGAACCCTGAGGTTTATTGCCGCCCTCACATAAGCCCGCCATCGGTCCCTATCCTGAGCAAGTTTAATCCAGGCTCTATCATCATATCCCACCTCCCTCAAATCCATTTTAATATTATTCTCCCATCTACGTCTCGGCCTCCCCAAAGGTCTTTTTCCCTCCGGCCTCCCAACTAATACTTTATATGCATTTCTGGATTCGCCCATACGTATTACATGCCCTGCCCATCTCAAACGTCTGGATTTAATGTTCCTAATTATGTCAGTGCAGTTCTGTGTTGTGTAGCTTTCTTCATTCCCCTGTAACTTCATCCCTCTTAGCCCCAAATATTTTCCTAAGCACCTTATTCTCAAACACTCTTCTCCTCTCTCAAAGTGAGAGTCCAAGTTTCACAACCATAAAGAACAACTGGTAATATAATTGTTTTATAAACTATAACTTTCAGATTTTTTGAACAATAACAATAATAATAATAATAATAATAATAATAATAATAATAATAATAATATGGTCTCTCCAACGGAGCATACTGTAGCTCTTAGTGTTCGCACATCTGAGCTACGGATGTGGAATTTTCCTGACTATGTCTCTCTTAGTCACTTTACCCTAGTTCTGCATTTTGCTAGTGTTATGTTTTTCTCTTGTACGGAGGAGGGACGCGAAGGCTTGTACTGCAGCCTGAGGCTTATTATGCTTACCACTCCTATTCTGTGAATGATTGGGTAGCCGAACAGCCGCGGTCTTGTACAAGTACAGCACGCCGCACCGTGAACTTAACTCGGGCTATTGTATGAATGATGATATGTGAATTAATGATGGCAAAATGAGTCCGAGGTCCAACGCCGAAAATTACCCAGCAATTATTCTTCAATTGTTTGAGGGAAAACCCCGGGAAAAAACCTTAACCAGGTAACTTGTTCTAACCAGGATCTGAAATCGGGCCCGCTCGTTTCATGGTCAAACGTGCTAACCATTATTCCACAGCGGTGGATTTGCTAGTATTTACTCTAAGCATTTTAGAATTTGTCCTTAGCATGCTTTTAGGTTTTGACTCTCCTCCTAAACTTAAATTATTTAATTGTTGTTTTTACATATAAGTTTAAGTCTATTTCATTTTCCCTGTTTTCTCTTTACAATTTCCAGTTAGGCCTAATCCTTGTTTTGTAATAAATATGCAAAATTGTATTCCTGTTTCTCTTGGTATTTTCCTTATTGTGAAAGTATACAATAAAAAATATGTTTATCAAGTCATAATACTGTTTGATATATCAATGTAAATGTCCCATTTTCTGAACAGAGAAAACTTGGATCGTCTATCTAATAAATGAAGCTTTACAAGAAATATGGAAAGTTGCAGTAATATTTTAGTATAGATGAGAGAATAACAATATAAAATAATTCAATTAAATTTAATTACTAATACGCACGGAGCGATAGCTAGGAAATACATTTCGCACAGACAAGTAGCCTACTTTCAGCCTTTTATTGTTATAGATGGTACGCTACTGCGTCGAGCGCAAGAAGGTTAAGTGTTGCATAGTTTGAACAAAAATAACACAGGCTGAAGGACGTAAGCTTATACAGCTAACTTCCATTCAGTACAATTCAATTTAGTTCATGGCATTACACTTCACATTAGGCCTATAACACCGAATCGTAATTTATAATACGCATAATACGAAAAAATCGTACAATAAGTGTCGCGCTATATTTCTACGGAAATAGCCTGGCGTTCAACAAAATAAAAATAATAATAATAATAATAATAATAATAATAATAATAATATTCGGCTAATAGGTTTTACTATTTGTACCATTTCATTCTAACTCTAGTGGAGTCATATGGCCAAGATGACAAGGATATCTACTTTGCATGGAAGAGAAAAAATTGTCCACTTCATCCGGAAAATCGAACACTGATCATGTGAAAGATTTAGTTAGGAACAGAATCATCTGAGCAACATTAGTTATAAGAATAATAGTTACTCATTATTTCATTACTCTTAAGTTCTTCGTTTAAAACTTTATTTTTAAGGATGATATTTTTCAGTAAGACGGGATACCAAAAGTATATTGGAATGGACACTACAAAAAAAGCATAAGAGGGGACGGTCTACAACTTGGAAAGAGATAATGAAGTCCTCTAAGCAGCGATGAAGAAATTAGAACTAGAATAAAACGGGTATTGCAATAAAAAAGAATGGAAACGGAATACCAGAAGAGGGATACATATTAGTAATGGATTGATTGATTGATTGCCATTTTTACAATCTATTCTTCTCGCAAATAAGCTACTATTAAAGCTGCAAAGCTTTGAATGTAAATGTTACATAATTATGAGAAACCAGTAGCTACTATTGAAAGAATACAAAAAACGCTATAATTGAAAAAATGGAAGAAAACCAGTAAAGATGGCGGAGCAATGCCTGTGACGACAATAGACCCCACGTCATTGTATTTCCTGTGAAGGTGGCTACTGTGTGACTGGGATTGGTTGAAAGATTAACTTAGGGGGTTGAATTGTTATCCCTTGTCATTTGAAGGGACGTTGCTTTTTTGGTTAGGGGGAGGATTGGTAGTCTCGAAGGGGGCAACTAAGGAAAGTAGGAGGGTCGGAGGTTACGAATGGAAGAAGTGAAGAGGAATAACGGTGTGGAAGTGACGGCATAACGTGAGAAGCGTGGCTGTAACCTTCATAATTTGTAAAGTTGTTAGTAGGCATCTCTTCCCCATCTCAGCTGCCGGTGCAGACGTCTCCGTCCGTTGCTGCATCGGCATTTGGGTTAGAATTTACATTGAGAAGTAGTGCAATCGTCAATAGAAATACACACCAGTCTTTCAGTAATCAGTAGAAACGATAAAATCACAGTCTACTATATACAGTCACGAAGCATGAGTTTTGAGGGTGCTAGAAACAATAGACTGTGACGGTTCTATTTTGCATTGTCTGTAATGAGGCGATATTAGCGAACCTAGTGGTGAGCAACTATCTAATGTTTGCATATTTACTACGTATTGAGCTTCGCGACTGTATATACTAGACTGTGATAGAATGTCATAATTCCATTCAACAGATATTGATTTTAATACCGGCAAAACCAAGTGAACATTGTGGTATAAAAGTAGGATGTTATAATTACGAACTGATGAGATGGCATGCAACCCCTGATAACATACATAATATATTGTACATCCTTATAGGCTTTGATGGCAACAACTTTTATCAATTGAGGAGTTCTTTGTAATTGGGGCCTATGACAGGGAGCTATATTTTGAAAATAATAGGAATAAATAATTTAACTAAGCATAGCATTTTATTTATTGCTTTTTTACTTGCGCAACATTATATAAAAATACTCTTTCATATTTATTCTATCAAGTGCTAAGTAGAAACTAAGTTTTTCTTCAGTTTTCATAAAGACTAGATAGGCTATTGATGTTCGAAGTGATGTTTAGCGTTTATGGGCCATTTTTAGGGAGAACAGCTGTTCATGACCATTTTTTACATAGAAGTGTTACATTGTTATGTTACACAGTGCGATAGTAAAAAATACAACTTGGGAGTAAACAGAACACAAAAATTATCTTAAACAGATTTTAACAAAATGTAAACATAAATCACTTTGTATGAAATTTAAAACATGAATTATTCTTCCTTAACACTAAGTGAAGTTAATTATTCAGATTTACAGTAGTTCATCACCTCTAACTCCTTGTGCACTTTCACTTCTGGTTTGCAGAAAAACGTCTTCCTACCAAGCAACATAATTTGGTTCAAGGAATTTAAATAAACTGCGCACATCTTTTTCATTTGCTGAGTTCAGTCGCACAGGGTGGTTCCCCAATAACCTAGTGTCAATATTCATGTCAGTCATTTTTGTTCAAGTATTTCTTGTTTAAATCTTCTTGTTTTCCTATTGTACATTTTTCAAAATATTTATTTTTACGGCACTGTGTAACTACAATAAAAGAAACACTTTACTAGAAATACCTTCACCGGTAACAGATGTATAACTTTCGCCAGAATTCCTTTTAATCTTCTTCGCAGTGCGATCTCTTCTTGACTGTCCTTTGCGTTTCTTAGTTGCATCATTAAAAGCTATATCAGACATCTTCAAATAACATAATCAATAACACAAAACTGCAGTTCATACTCGTAATGGCTTGTATCTCATACAACAACTGATTTCAAAATGATTGTCACACATTCAAAAATCGAAATATCGCAATGAAACTTTACAGGCGTAACAATGTAACTATAGACACCCAGAAAATGCAATCTCTCTAAAAAGAGCCCATGACGGTATGAACCCGCATTACATAGAACTCCAGACGCTAAATAACCTAGATGTTGATACAGCGTCGTAAAATAACCCAATAAAAAAATAAATACATAGAACTCCTCAATTTCACTATGCTGCCGTAAGAAATCACGTTATAACTCTCATTTGAATTGCATGGAGCAACTGTACTTCCATCTAGCGGTCGTTCCCAGTCGACGGTGGCGATCCTGGTGATTGTTCTCTTCCACATGCTACAGTTTTTAACATTGGGATGACCAATCTGTTATATAATAATGTGATCTGGGATGCAGTTTAATAATAATAATAATAATAATAATAATAATAATAATAATAACAACAATAATAATAAAAATTCTTTATTTATACTGGCAGAGTTAAGGCCACAGGGCCTTCTCTTACACTCTACCAGGTCAACATACGAAGAACAGAAGGTATTACTGTTATCTTATCTGCGAAGAAAAGACAGGCGTGACTTCAGACACAGACGTGTGTATCACATATGCACAATGATGCATTTTCATTCAGTAACCTGCTCTTATTTAGAGTGTTGAGAGTGTTAAGTGCTAAGTCTATATTTTTTTTAATACGTAATAGTATTGTCCCGCGCCGTGGCGTCGTGGTGTAAGGCATCCTGCCTAGGACTCTTCTTCCTAATCGATTGGTAAACATGATCCAAATTATAGGTATTTAGAGGTACCTCAAGCAAATGAAAGCCTCCACTTGGACTAAGAGAGACTTTAACTTGGATCTAGACCAGTGATGTCAAAGCAAGCGCATTTTTCTGACCTTGACGTCGTGCGCAGGCAGCAAGCGCTAAGTATGGAAAGAGGAAGGGTTGTGTATATGAATAAGCAACCTGTTGCATTAAGAAAATAGTGGTGCACAAACTTCAAACGGAAATGAAATTTCATGTCGTTATTTTTATATGGCTTCTTTCTGTTTAATATTATCTATATTGTCTGTAAAGCAAAAGTACTAACACTGATTTCTTAATATTGCACTTGTGTTTTAAATCTTAATAACATAATAGAGAGTTAAGAAGGAATATTCACTTAAATTCCACAGTAGTATAATATTATACTGTATTAAGTGGATGAAACACATCATTCATAAAGAAAGTGATATTCCAAAGAAAGAGATTGAGTATGACATGATAAGTTAGAATTTATATTGATGTATCTTTAACCTTACAAAAGTAATCAATAAACTAATCAAAACAATATTACGGTACAAAGCAAAGTTATCTAGGTACTGTATGTGTTTTATGTGTAACTAATATTACATAACAAAACTCTTATCGCATTATGCTTTTAAGGTGATTTTTGTGAGCAACTTCCTATCATCAGAAGATTAAATTATTTTCTCGAAATCTGCTGAAGCTATAGAGCTGACATTTTTTTACAACACATGGGCATGCATCTTTTGCTTATGATGTAACAGTAGTTGCTTTGTTAATTCATTTCCGGTCAACATCTGTGGAGTAACGGTCAGCGCGTCTGGCCACGAAACCAGGTGGCACGGGTTCGAATCCCGGTCGGGGCAAGTTACCTGGTTGAGGTTTTTTCCGGGGTTTTCCCTCAATCCAATACGAGCAAATGCTGGGTAACTTTCGGTGCTGGATCCCGGACTCATTTCACCGGCATTATCACCATTTCATTCAGACGCTAAATAACCTAGATGGTGATACAGCGTCGTAAAATAAACCAATAAAAAATAAAATAAAAAATAATTCATTTCCTTACAAACAATTTTCATGCAAATATTTTCAAAAATTTCAATACACTATCTTCAGTAACACGTATATACGGTATAACTTATTAGATTTACGAAAACATTCTGTAAGGCTACTAAATAAATAGGCCTATACCTGAAAATTTCACTTTTCTATACGAAAAGTTGAGAAAATATTTCTTTTGAATAAAAAAATCAAACTTGTGAAAAATGAGCATTAAAATTAAAACTTACATTCTTATAATGCACTTATACTTCTCAGGCAAATCTAAAAATTAACATGGATACAGTTTTAATAAGTTCTCTTCCCTTTATCTATTGAATCAGTGCTGGCCATCCCTGAATATAGCTCGACCAAGAGGCATATACCACCTCTTTCGTCTGTCTCTTTCCTTTCCGCTGTAAAGCGCTCAGGCTCTCCTGGGCTCTAAAGCGCGCGCTTGCTCCTGTGGGCATCAATTGACATGCCTGATCTAGACGAACACAGGAAACATGAATAGGGCAATTTCTGTAAGTAGACCTACTTACTTTTAAGAAAAGCGTTATGAAGTTCAAAATGTTAATAACGAAAATAAGTAATTGATAATCTAAACCAATTCGCATATACATTAAGAGAAAGAGCCTAGAACTATACGGCAACATTTAGTCTAGATCTTTGACAGACATATACGACTGTGAGGAGAAAATATATTGTTGACTTCTAACACTCTTAATCTACCCTTCTGAGCTCAAGTCTTCCGACCCCCATAGTTCACCAACAGTGGCATTAAGAGCAACAACATGAACAATAGGAAAGGAGAAGCAAAGTCTAGGAAATGAGAGACGACGAGCTGGCGGATGACATGACAAGAGGAAATGAACAACACACGTCCGAAAGCATTTAATTGCAATCAACCGAGGAGGAGAAGAAAGAGAAAACATGGCGAATTGCGTGTTACATTCAGACAAACCGTCTTGAATACGAAATGAGTTTGAGAAGCTCCCTCAGAAGACTTGGCTGTTTTCCTTCATTGCATCTCCTACCCTCCCGCCAACAATCCTTACCCTATCTGCATTTATACGTTCGTATTTTCGTATCTAGACTTTAGAGAAAATAGAAGAAAGACGTGGATGGGACTTTTTAATTAATTATATGAATTCAAGTCAGATATCTTTTCATTTATGCATACGCTAATTTGTAACACGGGATCTAAAGGGATATAAATAAAAGCTACTGTACATATATTCTAATGTCTAAATACAGTTTTTCAACATTCATTTTCTTACAATAAATTTACACAACAAATGAAACGTATACCAGTTCTATCAACTTACTAAGATGTTTTTATAAACATTTCAACTTAATTTTCCGTATTCATTTTCAGCAGATACTAGTCCGATTTCCAACAGGGAAGCACAATTTTTCTCCCTTAAAAGTACATCAAGTACGGGTTCCTTCCTTTGTGCTTCAGGGCTGTGACGTCGAAAAGTAGAGTCAGATTAGAATTAAGGCTAGTTCACAATAAACCGGGAACGGAAACGACAACGAGAATGAGAACGGAAATAATGTTAAAATAAATGCATTTAAATGTGAGCATTCACAATAGTTAATTGTGAATGCTCACACTCAAATACATTTATTTCAACAATATTTTCGTTCTCGTTGTCATTTCCGTTCTCGGTTTATTGTGAACCAGCCTTTAGAGTTGGAGTCGAAAAATTAGAATGGAGTCGGGGAGGTAGAGTCGGAATCGGAGAAGTAAGCTTGTAGTCAGAATCGGAGAAGTATAGATAGAGTCAGAGAGGTAGGCTACTGTATAGTCGGTGTCGAAGTAGAGTCGGAGTCAAGAAAGTAGACTCCGAGTCGAGGAAGTAGAGTCGGAGAAGTGGTGCCGAAGTCAAAATAGAATCAGAATCAGAAAAGTAGGGTTAGAGTAGGAGAATTTGAGTCGGATTCGGAGTCGAAGAATTAAAATCGGAGAGTTAGAGTCAGAGTCGGAGAATTAGAGTCGGAGTCAGGGTCAGAGAATTAGAGTCAGAGTGAAAGAGATAAAGTCGGAGTCAGAGTCAGAGAATTTGAGTCAGAGTCGAAGAAGTAAAGTCGGAGTCAGAGAAGTAGAATCGGCGTCTAGAAAATAGAGACTGAAGGCGGAGAATTAGAGTCTTAGTCGGCGGATTAGAGTTGGAATCGGGGAATTAGAGTCGGAGAAGTAGAATCTGACTCACAGATATAGAATCTGAGTAGAAGAATTAGAATCGGAGTCGGGGAATTAAGAGTCGGAGAAGTACAGTCGGAGTCTGAGAAATTAGTGTGGGAGAAGTGGAGTCTTAATCGGGGAAGTAGAGTCGAAGTCAGAGGAGGTAGTCGGAGAAATGGGCCTAGAGTTGGAGAAATGAAGTCAGAGAAATAAGATTTGTAGTAGGAAACTTGAAGTCGAAATCGGAAAGTAGAGTAAAATCATACCGATTTCGATCTCTAAATATAATTTTAATAAATGCCTGTTTCTTACTTTCGATATTCTGTGGGAGGCGTCGGCAAATTCACACTTCGGGAGATTTATTTATTTATTTATTTATTTATTTATTTATTTATTTATTTATTTATTTATTTATTTATTTATTTATTTATTTATTTATTTAATTATTTATTTATTTATTTATTCGTTTATTTATTAATTTATTTATTTACTACTATTATAAAATAATCTGAGTCGGAAATTTTATGTACCGACCGAATAATATTGTTCTAAACTGTGATTCTGCATTACATTTATCATATAAGCTTAACCAGGGAGACCCATTACTTATTTCTACTGTATTTCTAGCCATGAATAAATTCATACATTTCTTTTTGTAAGGAATATGAAGTCATGCTTCTAGAAGTGAATTTTCGGACTTCGTTATTAATTCTAACAACTCCTACCGCCACTTTCCCAAGGCGATTCCGAAAAATGAATATGAAATGTTAATTTATTGATAAATAATAATAAGTGTTAGATAGGATCGTCTGCAACCCCTACCATCCCTCTGAACTGAAATAATTTGGTGCGTCTGACTTTTCTTCTTAAGCCTTAACAGCAACTTCTACAGTAAGAATGAAACCGAAAACAGCGTTTGTTGAAAGTCCTCACAAGAAGGAACGAATCGTAAAGACTAATCCTTGAAAAGAGATGGCAATATTGTTCTTTAGACAACGTAGGCGTTACGTGCAGGTGTACAGTTCCTGGATGACTAGAACTTCGGTTTTCTAAGCTGAAGATCCGGATTCAAAACACAAAGCAGTCATTGAGACAGGTTTCCCCTAGGGTACTTCTTATTCCACCGACGTCTTTATGCCGATTTTCCTTCATCACTTTGTTATCACGATCTATGAGGAAGTGACGGACCTTGAAAACCTATACTGTCACATCTTTATGGTAATAGCAGGAACTTCGCATATAATAATATGAGTTAGGTAGGTCTATTTGAGATTATTACAGACAGATGAAAAATATTATGCAATTAATAACATGAATAATTTCATATTTTGCATAATTACTATGATATTCGTTACGATATACACAACTTTGAAAGCTTAGCTCTGGGTTGCATCAAAGCCACGGTTCTAGATTGTAATTCGCACAGATCATAAATATTTGTTCATTATCAATAGAGCCTATTCTATGTAGGGTCTAATATGTCTTATGCATGGACCCAACATCAAGTAGGCCCTAAGTAAGCCTACCAAACTACTCTGTGACGGTCTGCAATGAATTTTAAGATCAGTCCCATCCTATGAGTTGTATAAGCTTTTCGTGAAATTAATGAGCAAACTGAAGGTCTATGTTATTGATTACTAAGCACATATTGTTATAAAGTCTATTTTATATCGTATTTAATTTTAATTAAACGATTACATAAATGTAATAATTGTAACAACCTCTACATCGGATACACTGGAAGATAATTTCAAACCGATATAAGGAACACACCACGCCATTTTCAAATCACACAATAACTTCACATACGCAGAACACATCACAAACACCAACCACAACTACAGCAACATAGGAACAGACATGGGTATCATATATAGGTATTCAACCAAAAAGAAACAAAAATTAAATATACTGGAACAGTAATCTACATATGAAATATACAGACACGCAAAAATACACCCACAACATATCCTCAATACACAATTAAATTTCAGAACACACTCCATTTGACTCCACACTACCAAATACAAACGCACCCATCACCAAAGAAACTTCAGAAGAAACCGGAAACATTTCATTAGTTTATAAGAGGACTAACAGTGCAGCCTAGTCGAAAGTAGTCAACTAAGGTAATCTACAAACTTAGTTTCAATTTATTATTAGAAAATTGTTCCTGTAATTAAATCTTTAAGGGCCGTATTCATAGACATTTTTAGCGCGGGCTTCCGGTGGATGATCAGCGTTTTTCGTATTCATAAACTAGTGTTAGCGATAGGATATGATTTGAATTCTGTACTAGTAACCAGTGGATAGCCGGGGCTAGCTTAGTACGCTCGTAGCGCGTGCTGCGAAATGTCTATGAATACCACCCTAAGTGATTATATACTTAATTTGAATATAAAAATTGTCTTCAATAATTTTATTGACAGAGAGTTGTACTGTAATCAACAAGGTTCAAGCTGTCCTGATGATTATTAAGAAGTTATTCTGAACGTGTGTTACGCACGGAATTGCATAAATACATAAGAACATGTATGTGATTAAAAGTACTAATAGACCTACTTTTATGGATAGAAAGCGACTCCCGAGGAACATGTGAGCATTTCCCCTGGATAGAGCGTGGGAAGTTTTTATTGAGTGGTATAAATAAATAGTCCAGTCTAAAAGGAATGTAAGATTGGGTTAGAGCATTAATATACAGCTGACTTCCATTCAGTGCTGTTCAGTTTAGTTCGTGGCAATGTAGTACACTTAAAACAGCAAATCTTCATTCATAATATGTAGGCTATAGCCTATTATGAAGAAATCGTACATGAAGTGTCGTACTCTATTTCCAGCGCTTATTACAAAGTAAAGCAATAAATTACATCCGTAATGTAATGTATAAGTTGCGAGATTTTATTGCCGAAAGTTGACATGTTGATTCACCGTTAAGCGGGCTGGTAAGTGAAACTTACGTATACACAAGTTAAAATTATTTCCTGATCACAGGTCGAGAACCTGTTTATGAGTTCAATAGAATCACACTGATTTTCGTTTTTGAATTCATACATAACTTATTTCAAAACTTTTTAAAATTTTATTAGTAAATAAATTGTTGAATAATTGATTCTAACTCCCTCTCGTCGACATTTTGTTACATTTATAAATTAATATTAATAAACGTTTACAGGAATATAATCTATAACATTATTTTATCGGACATAAGGAAAGCGCTTCTTGTATTGAAAACACTTTAACTGTACACAGATGTGGAGAAATGTAAATATAATTTTGCATTAATAGCTTTTAAACCAGCCCGTGAGCACAGAACCGTAAAGTGTTTTTTTAATACATTATGAAGAAACAGTTAATGTTTGTGAATGTCTGTGAATTTTATTAACTATACACATTGTAAACATCTTGCTGTGAAAAAGTTGGCAGAAAGAAATGATAAACATACAAACAACGAAAGCTTGCTGGTTTAATCGCCAGTGTCCTTGTAATACTGGTTATGGTACAAGGTTTGCAGACAATTTGATTAATGAAAATGTGAGCTGAAATTATGAACTTGCATGAAGTGAAGTGGTTGTTGCCGTAGGGTTAGGCCTAAGTAGTAGTTATTATTCAATTGCGATTCCACTTATTTCATGTACATTTTAGATACATGTGATTATTCAAAGACGATATCTAGCGATGACGGAGCAATAGCAAAATGAAAGAGATAGAGAAGTAGAAATAGTTTACGAAAATGTATTCAGTTTCGCTTTATCTACCTATAACGTATTTTACGAAACTCCTAATGGTCGAACTACGATCTTCTTTTGAAGATAAATATTAACTCACAAAATTACTTCTGGATTTGGTTATAGTTTTAGGCTAAATTAACTGACAATATTTCAAATTATATTGCAGTAGTATCAAAAGTGTTATATATATATATATATTATGTGAAAGTGAAACATGTATCCAAACACAAATAATTAAATATTAACAAATACTGAGCATATTGACTCAAATTTCCAAACCTATGATCTGTCACAGGTATCTGTGGAGTAACTTCGCGCATATGGAAGCGGGGTCTATCTGTGCAGGAGTGTATTGCGGGCAGCATCAGCTCGAGTCCGATAAGGGGTAAGATGCTCGTGGTAGAAGGTAGGATATAGTTCAGACAGAAATTACCCCCTCCTGCAAGCGACTGTTCGCTTCTTTCAAGCAATGCCTCCTCCTAGAGCAGTCATTGGCCCTAGCACTCCCACATACCACTTGCGCAGAGGTCTTGTTTCGTCTTTCTACTCTACAGATTCCTGAGACGGACCACAGTCAGATTGAAAAATAGATCAATACCTGAAGTAATTATACAACATTATCAGCAGTTTCAACTTTTCTGCATTATAGCGAAATGACATTTCGGAAACAAAAGTTGATAAGATTAAATACTGGAAGAATTACATTCTTTTACAAAAAAAAAAAAAATAGCTCGTTGCAGTTTGTCAGTCCATAAAAGACATTAAGAAATAATAAGAAAAACTGAATAAAATATACACTAGGCCTACTAAGAATGGGTGACAACAGAATTCCTATATATAACAATTTTTAAGTTACCAGTGGAAACGAAACCCTAAGAAGACCTTTGAAACGTCTGACGATTTCATTTTGTGTGTGTTGATATTGACGAATAATGAAGGATAACAATGACTCGCCAAATATCCTAGCATAACCACATACTATTGCTCTTCCAGGACATAAAACTAACTAAAATGTAACATACAGAACCAGAAATAAAAAGAAACCCTTCAAATTGACGTCAATTTCATAATTCGAAGAAGAACGTTGAAGCTGTTATGTTAATACTTATACGTATATACTGTTAATATATGCTTTGAGTAGATTACACCTTTAATGTTCTGTGAAAATAAAAACTGTAATAGATAAAGCAACTTCCTCCTTAGTTATATTTATAGAGGAAAAATACGTTAAAATATTGCGTTATTCGCTTAGGATGAGAAGATGAATACAATACTATATATAACCGCTGGGCAATTCTTTACCAAATACTCTCCGATTATGAAGTGAATAGAAGTAAGATAAGATGCAGAAAACCGAACATGCCGATGCAATCACGTTTCCAGAGATAAAATCACATCATTGTGAAATCCAGAACAAGAAGGCTCAACACACAATAATTGTTGAAGGAATTTCGTCAATTACAAATTGGTCAAATGTTACAGAAAATCTAATAGACTTACTAAAAAAGTTGAACTGAGTTGTTCAGTCAAAAGAATAAACATCATGTGGTCCATTAAGTAGTAGTCCAACGATCTGGGGTTTTGACAAAGTAGATGTCATCGCTGATAGTGCCGAAGTGTCTGAATGGTGTGTGGCAATGTCAAGACTATTACTCATTCACAATTTTTTTTAATACAGAATATAGGCCTAGGTCAAGTGTTAGTAATATAGCCTACATATAGGTCTACAATGAGTTCATATTTGTGGATCTGTTGTTTGAATGTTTTCAGTAAATGGATGTCAAGTGTACGTATGATTTTGACAATTGAATATAAACCTTTAAAACTTACTACATTTCGGCACTTTAAATAGACTATGGAGAATTTTGTAAGTGGTAATTTCAGGAACTCAAACCTCCTGTATGTAGGACCATATGAATGATTACATCTTTTCGTACACTCGATATTCCCGTCTTGGATCACGTCTCGGATAAACATGGTCAAATACGAGGTACTAACGTAAACTGATAAATGATAGGGTCTATATTTGAAAGACAGACCCTACTTATTTCTTCTTCTGTGCACTGTTACAAATATATGGAAAATAAACAAATCTCCTCAAACTAAAACATTTTATTTGTAAAACAACATACTACATAATACAGCATACCTACTGCTACAATTCTACAGGTGAGATCAAAGTAACCTCAGCAAAACATGAAGATATTTATGAAACTGGAACAGTCAAAATGACTACTTCTGCAAAGTGTAAAGAAAGGAAGAAAGATTGATTTCGTTATTCAAGTCTTCTTTCCTCTGGACAAAACCTCCAGGGCCCATTCCGAAACTCCTTGGCTAGTCCGTCTCTTTTCTGGTCTTCTTCCAACGCTTCTTCCTTGGGGATTGTTCTTAAATAATATACTCTGTAATATTTCTACGCAATTATTTTGTACAGATTCATAATCAAAACGCAGATCAAAGAACAACAGTAAATGTGTAAGCTTTTATAAAAGTTGCCGGATGACTTTACGGCACAAAGCGACTTGGATGATAAACGACAACAGTAAATGTACAAGCTCTTATAAAAGTTGCTGAATGACTTTACGAGTACAAAGAGATTTAGATGAAGATAATTTCGATCAATAACAACAGAAGAACAGAAAATGTGTAAGCTTTTATAAAAGTTGTTGAATGACTTTACAAGTACAAAGAGATTTAGATGAGGATAATTGCGATCAACAACACAAGAACAACAGTAAACATGTAAGCATTTATAAAATTTGACGAATGTCTACGAACAGGAATAGAACTGGACGAAGACATTTGCGATTAACAACAGAAAAATAACAGTAAAATATGTAAGCTTTCCTAAAATTTGTTCAATGATTTTATGGACACGAAACGTTTTGCTGAAGATATTTGTGATCACCAACAACAGGAGGAAATATATAACCTTCTACAAAAGTTGTTGAATAACTTTACCGAACACAAAGAGATTTGGATGAGGATATTTGCAATCAACAACAGAAGAACAACATAAATAAGTGTGTAAGCTTTTATAAAAGTCGTTGAATGACTTTGCGAACACAAAGAGATTTAAATGAAGATAGCTAAGCTTATCTGTGATAAAAAGAACTACAGATTAACAACAGTAAAAGTTGTTGAATGACTTTACTAACACAGAGAACTTTGAATCAAGATATCTGCGATCAATTTATTGCGTACAAGCGTGCTTAAAATAATGATTGTGTTCGCCTTCTTTTTTTCATATATTTCTTAATCTTGTTTCTCTCAAGTAGCTGGACATACTAGGTTTTAAGAAATCTTCTAAATGTCAAAGGTTGCGTTAAAATGCTTGATGAAAAGGTTCGGTACTTCCTCAAAGTAAAGATGACAAAGCGTAAAATGCACGAAAAAGGACGTGTCATACATATGACATCTTTTATTTATTTGAAAGCTCATCCGTTGGGAATGTATGTATATGCCATATTCTTGCACAACCACTCTGTAACATCTTGCATTGCGTATGGAAGTAATTACCAAGAAAAGGATTTCTAACAGCGCATTGCTATTAAATCATCGTTAACATACGTTAGACATAAAACAGCTTTGTCAAAGTACCAGTATACATTGCTGAGTCAATGAAAGGAGGAAAGGAAAATACAGTAATTTTTGTAAGAGTTAAACTTAGTTAAAAATCCATTGACAAAGACCTCATGCCAAAACGTCTAAACAACTAAAGCTTTCTGGACTCCTACCATACTGACTTTCAGCCATGGCGTCTAGAAACAATAGTTTTGCTTTGTATCCTTTAACTTGACTGATGGATGGACGAAAGAATCGGGAAATCTGCCAATGAGAGAGAGAAGGTGACCGAGATAGGAGGGGGGAAAGGAACCATCACAACTGGAGATCTACCTCAGATTATCATGGCATGGTGTTTCCTAAACAACACGTTTCAATATACTCCACGGGGACACTGACAAATATAGGCACAGTAGGAGGTTCATTGCTTCATTGTTATAGCACTGGAATTCTTCTCCGACTTCTAAAATGTTTGGTCCATCCCTTAAAATTGCTGTAATGATTTTATGTCACGGAAATGTCGAAGGAAGATGGCCTCCTATATTTTTAACGTAAAAAAAAACGAACTGTCACTGTTTGAACGGCGTTGTTGTCAAAGACAATACCACAAAAAAAATGCGAGAGGTTTCCCCCTCAGTGTTGCTGGGTCCGTGATGCTTTGTAGAGGAGGGACGAATGTAATGTAATATTTAGATTTTAACTTCACTTCCCGAGAGTGACATTTAGGCTGACGTTTAGAATGTTTTGTTACCAAATAAACTACGTAGCTTAAAATGCAACGCAGATGTTTTTCTTTATTCTGAAGTTCTGTGAGATGTGTTCGAATTAACAACATAAAATATCTTTACCGGAAGACAGTGTAGACCTATTTCTGAAGGAAAATTATATATAAATTCATCACATGTTTTCGCTGTAATTATAAAATCATTTTTCCCATGGCGACCTTACAAACGTTGTCCAAATTTAAATCGAGCTGATCTCATATTTAATAATAACGAAGTCCTTAATTTATTAATATAATTATTATGCTTATATTCTCTATATATTATGCATTTTGTACCTGGAAAATTACAGTAATTATCAGTAAAGGATAGACAAGGCGTGGCGCAGATTTTATTTCTTATAGCCTAGGTCTATTGAGATTCTGTAACAAAAAGGTCTATTTAAATTATCATGAGTAATATCATACAGTAAGAGATTTTCATCGAAAGGAAATGAAAACTCACGTGATATTTAGTAAGACTGTTACTGCCAATAGAATAATGAATATTAAATATTAATAAAATATAAATAATTGACATTATTTACTTGTTTCGTATCACATTTTATCGCACTAGTAAATAAAGAATGCATATCTTATTTACCTATAGCCACCTACTGTTAACAATTCTAACTACACATTAATGACAGAAACAATAATATTAATAGCTACTGTGTTAATGTTCATAAAAAATTAAAATTAAAATGTGGCAATTTAATGGAATGAACAATAATTATAGAAATGACAGTCCGTGAAGGTAAAGTGCGAGTAAATAGGTGCACTAAGTGCTCAGGAAATTGAAATTAATTAGGTTATAGTCTTCCTCATTCATTTTTGGAAACATTTGCAAATCATCGGCGACAAAATATGACAAATATGTTGTAGCTATTTGTAAACCTTCATAAATTCCTGTTAGCTTCAAACATATTTTTAATAAGCACGATGCGTTTCGCAATTAGCCTATAGATATAAATATAATTTTCTCCATATTTTATTTACATTACGAAGGTATACGTAATATTTATATTAATTATTAAATATGTTTACCAGAAGACATGCAATTAGTGAAAGGGAAATTAATTTTTTTAATATATTCTTTTGCTGTGGTTACTTGCAAGATTTTAAAAATTTCTATCGATCTAGAACATTAAGCAGTGAGTAAAAATATGTTTACGTGATAATATACGTTCATATTGCATCTTATTTGTGTTTTAAGAAATATTTTGCAAATAAAATTAGGTACAACTGAGTCGTAATGTTATTGTTTACATCTATACTGAATTCATGGAGAATTTAATTGAATTAACAATAAAGTGTTTTAACCCGAACGCAAGAAATAAAATATAAAATTAATACACTCTTTGATCCCATATTACATTACACAGACACACCCCCATACGTATGAAACAAAACCAAAGGCGCCAAGACCAGCAACAGGCAGTTCTGAAGATGACCAATAGCAGGCCGAAACATGTTGACAGGTAATAAAATTTAACACGTCAAAGACACATTATACGTTTTCCGAAGTGATGTAGTGTTAGAAGTTGTGTAATCAAGATGTAAAATTAATGATTGCACTTTAAAAAATTATGAAATATTTTCATGGCCACATTGGAATAAAGATTTTGTTAGTCTACCAAATAAAAATAAACCAAATTGAAGACAATTTTATTCGATCTACGATGTCCAATGATAAATATTTGAATAATAGCCTAATCAACGGAATATTTTATTGGAAAACCACATATGTGTAAGAGAAAATGTTAAAAAATTTGCGTGCCAAATAATTATAAATTTCTTTTCAGTAGCGACCTCACAAACCTTTAAGGGTGGTATTCATAGACATTTCGCAGCACGCGCTACGAGCGTACTAAGCTAGCCCCGGCTATGCACTGGTTACTTGTAGGCTACATAATTCAAATCATATCCTATAGCTAACACTGGTTTATGAATACGAAAAACGCTGATCATCCACCGGAAGCCCGCGGTAAAAATGTCTATGAATACGGCCCTTAATTTTCTGTTAGTCTGAAACACATTTTTCAATAACCACAAAGTTGTTGAGATTTAATCTAACTTTTTTAAGTTGTGACCTTATGTCATAAAGACCTTAATGACCACGATTATCGCTACGTATTGAGATCTAACTCTTAAGACTGACGATGACAAGGACGACTATGATAAAACGCTAAGGGGTAATAATTATTCTACTGTGTGTAACTAAACATGCGGCAAAGTTTTTGGAGGACGTTCCTTGCATCTCAAAGATAAATAGACCAGGAGAAGCTTATCATCGGAGTTATTTCGGAAACGATGGTGAAGTATCAGCAATGACTTAAAATAATTCGCGAGACCATTCTTAATCAAATACTTTTATTTATTATCATAATTTCTGTTTGCATTTCTTATTTAAGTCCCAAAAATAGTAGAGGCAGTAGGAAATTCAAGAAAGCGTGCACAGTATAGACTGTAAAATATAAAGCCTACGGTTACGTAGGAAATTTCTGACAACATGTTTCCTACGTTGAGGACGATACAGTACCGTACACACAGTTGTCATGGACGATAGTCAAAGCAAAAATCAAGTCTTTCCTCGTTGTGATAGATCACTAGCTCGTCGTCCTCTAAATATAACTTAATATGTATTTCATCAAATATTAGTAAAGAAAGCTCTTACACGAAATTGAAATATTTCTAAATCTATTTTCACGTAATATGTTTCGGGCTTTTGATGATGATGAACATGCTTTCGAAGTTTTGACGTGCAGTTATATTCTGCACAATGTGTGTGACATACAGAAATCTATTTTGCTGCGCTGTTAAACGTTGTGTTTATGAAATTTATTTCGCTGAAATCTAATAGGGTGTTCCACTTGTGTATACGAGCATTTAACTAGCCAGTTTAATCACTCAGTTTAGGTAAAGACTAGACCCACAACCGCTTCCTACATAATGCATTGGATTCAAAACTCATCAATCTACCACCTGTTACTTAAAAGCAGCAACATTCCGCCGAAATGCTGCTATTCTTTCCGTAAACAAAATTAGGGTCAAAATACATCCACACTCGACTAAGAACATTATAATTGTCTTTACAAAGTAACAGAATCTTTATTATACACTATTTTATATACTATCCTGAACTTCCAAAAATGTTTACCTATGCGTACCAGCTTACGTTATGAAATAGTTGGGAATATTTGCGGAAAATTCACTAAAGTACTGCTTTTATTTCGACATGTTGGCTTTATATTTAATTGAATCGGTATTTAGATCCAGTTATCTCTTATAAACTGTCGATTACACAAAAATTTCCCTCGGGATAATACATCTGCAAGTCCTTACAGAATTAAAAGAAATGAACTTCTACTACTATTCCTGCTCAATAGGCCTATATAATCCAATCATGTTTAGAATTAATTATTATAAGTACTTATTTCACATTACTGTCTTCTTTACATTATTCATTGACATTTTTATATAGCCTACACAAAGTAGGATTAGTGTACGCTAAAATTCGATTTCCGAAGTGTTGATATTTGACAAGAAAATAATATAAATGCGTTTTCTAACAGAATGAATACATAAAATTATTATTCCCATATAATACACTTATTGAATATAATTATCATTGTCTTAGGGATTAATAAAATACAAGAACTAGTTAAAAAGTATCTGCGTTAGCTGAGAACTAGCTTATTTTATTTAAATCGGATTCTATTATTGGCATTAATTGGTTGGATATTGTAGAAAAAATCGGAGAATGGCACTTTCCATAGGGTTCTCCTCAACTTTACGAATTTCTCCTCATTAAAGTTCTCCACTTCAAACTTTTCTCGCCTTTTTTCGTTAGTATTTCATTTCATTACAAAACATTGATAAGTCTGACGTACGAGCCTTGGTGACATCAGATGGAAATGGCCAACTATATACAACTATCTGTGTGACGCTCACTACCGTTGGAGACGCCTAGAGCGAGACCCGATCCCTAAGCTGGGGTTGTTATATCAATCTTTTAAGTACTAAAGAAAAGCCTGATCTATGCCTATTGTATTTAAGAGGATAAAAATCCACACGCATAAATTTACCCATCTCGTTCCTTCTTCAGTGGCCTATGCCTTAAGATCGGAATACAGATGGTCTTTGATCCGTCCCTCCGAATATGTTGTTGTTACAAATAGCTTTATTGGAATTTAATCGTTTAAATTACAGAGTAAGAGCATAAGTCAGGTCTCTCCGAATATTAAGAGAGCTAACTATTGACAATTCATCGCCTCTGCGGCATTTACTCTTAAGTTCATACAACCGGCTCTTTGTTAAGTGGATTGTTTGTGAGGTTCCTAGCTTTCACTTAAGATAACAGAAAACATTACATTGATGAAATATCTAGGTTTTAACAGGAATTCGATTACACGATCGTAGCTTCGACACAGTGTAAAAGTTGTTTTCTAACAGTTTCGTACACAATAAAGCACAAAAATAAATTAATTACATTAGATGTCCTCTGGGAAGGCCGAGACATAGTTGGGAGGATAATATTAAAATGAGTTTGAGGGGAGTGGGATATGATGGTAGAGACTGGATTAATCTTGCTCAGGATATGGACCGATGGCGGGCTTATGTGAGGGCGGCAATGAATCTCCGGTTTCCTTAAAAGCCTTAAGTAAATAAGGAGAAATATGTATTTTCTATAATACTTAACGACTACGTTATAAGATTAATATTGTAGTTAATATCTACGAATAACTTTATTCTTTCAGTCGTTGTTTTTCTTTCCACTTGTCCATTGGTTAATTTTCTCTGTGATATTAAAAAATAAATTTTTAAAAGCTTCACAACAGATTGTATTAAGTTAGACTAAAATCTGACAGTGATTTAACTGAAAATTTACGTGCTATATGGGCCTACATTTCACTTTTAGATCACATTTCTCTATCTGGAATTATATAATTCTATTACACAAATGTGAGGCCTATATAGACCTGTATCATGTAATATAAATTTTAACTAAAGTAACCAATTTTAGGAAATATCAGTATTAGTATAATAAATTATTTCTTTAGAACAGATCACTAACAAAATAGGTTTAGGTTGATCCGGCATTCTCCTGCTTAACTTTTAGTTCGTTCACCTATTCCGCCGGCATTTAACTGTACGACAACCTGTTTGGCATACCATCGCCCGTATGACATTTCATTCACGTGGTTTATTCTGTTATTTTACATACTTTATTGAAAACTGTCATTCAATTCAATACACATGTATTTGTTCCTAACTTCGTCGCTCATTATTCAATGTCAATGGCCTACAACACAATCTATTTTATAATACGATATTAAATATAGCTTAATCTTATACAGGGACATCATTTTATTTTTACTAACATTTTTAATATTAACCTGTCTATACCTTTAGAGAACCGGAAACACCGCTTGCTCCCCCCTCCAAGACTGGAGTTCGATGATACTGGCGTAAAACACAAATCACTCTACTAGGTATAGGATGGAAGAAAAGTAGTTCATCCATTTACGTAAACTAGGAAATATCGCGATTTTGAGTTTGATAATTTTCATTAGGTTTTTCTTTAATCAAAGTACAGTACTGTATTAAGAATAAGTGTTTTTACTCACGAAGTGAGTTATCCATGCGAACGTATTCATTATGCAGTGCATACTGTCTACAGCACATTAGCGTACAATATAGAGAAAGAAGTTAAATTGAAAAATAATCATAATATGAATATTTAAACACAATTTTGAAAATGGTGGCCGTTCATTTCGATACAGGCTTCAGTTCTTTTGTGCATATTATCGCACTATAGACTATTGCATCTAATTCAAATTACCAGTTTCGTTCTTCGTACTAGTAACTCATGTTGAAATAATTTTGTACCTACTCTACGTACTGTGAATTCAATCTTCACTTCTGCCCGACCCGAAAATATAGAATTACTCAGACATGCTATCTACTGTCCGTCCAAGTGGTTATGCCGCAGGATTGTAGAAAGGGAGGAAATCACGTGACAGTTAATTACTTAACGAGGCCCTTTTATTTAAGTTAAATTAAACAGCTGTATAATATTACGTAAACTTCCAATTCCTAAGAGAAATTAATGTTTTCAGAAAAGAGTTAAGACAGCCCAGCTTTTACAGAGGGGCGAGCAGAAGCAGGTGGGGGAAATCGGGATGCGACGTAGGCAAACGGACAGTACCTGTGCGAAAATATGATTCAATATTGAAAGCTCTTTCGTCACTGGAAAACGCGAACATATTTCTGGAACGTACTATACTCAGTAACTCAGTATTGCTTACTATCTGCGGTCTTGGTTCTGTGTGGAGTTCGAACTTCCTTAGTAGAAGGGGTGGGAGTGAAGTACATTCAAAAACTCAGGTACAATAAAAATTGAAGTAAAAATAAAATGATGTCCCTGTATAAGTTACTGTCGATACTCCAATATTAGCAATTTTACTTTTTTAAAGAAGTTTTAAATTGTCATTGTGTTTCTCGTTATCGCTGAAATATCGTACGTACTGTACAGTAGGCTACAGTACGTTAGTGAACCCCAACTCCCTAGTCAGTAGACGTTACTATAGCGTGATACAGGTATCGCCCCAAACAGAAGCTCGGATAATAAATGCAAGGGGTTTTGTCTACACGTGTCACATTAAATACCATGACATGGTGCTCACTCATAAGGGACATCTCAATTCTTGGCTTTTATGTTATAATAAAAGTCTATCTCGGAGCGGGATAAAATGTTACTTAGTAACAATGTTGTCACACTGATTGTTTATACGTTAAGATCACGTTAAGGTACACAACAATAAGTTTCCAATGAGGAGATTGGAATTATAAATCTTTCATATTTTATCCACAGGAAGCGTTAAGAAAATACGAATTAAAAAATTACTTCATTAAAATAATTAGTAAAAACTGTGAAATCGCCAAAGTTGCTAGCGTGAATTTATTACAATAATTAAAATGTGGATGCATGTGGCAATGTCTGTTATCAAGCATAAATTACAAAAAAAAAAAAAACATGAGAGTATGAAATGCTTCATTAATGCAAATTATACAATTTTTATGCTTATTTTGAATATGCTACTGTCATTTTATTAAACAGTAAGGGTGATGTCAAACCTGTACGCCATGAATTTTTCACGAAACAAAAAATGGTAAACAAAATAAAACGATAATATCCTATCAATGACAATATAGAAGGGACCACTCTACTGGAAATTTGAGAGGAAATAGGCTTTTCTATAATTTGTGCAAGTTAGATATTTAAATGAGCGTGAGTCAATATCTCAAGTAACGAAATGCAATAAAAGTGAAAAAAATCGGATTTTCACAAAAGCAAAGATGTCTGACTCTTTACGAGATAACGTAACAAAATAAAATTATACAATAGACGGGGAAGTAAAGAACTATGAAACTAAGATTTCATCGACAATGGCATAGTTACAGAGACTTGCTCTGGTGCAAGTACAGACTGTTAAGAAAAATCAGAGAAGCGGTATAGCTGTAAAATCAAAATTTGATAGAATCCTAACGAAGAGATAAAAATGACAAGCAGAGTGAAACGTGATATGGACAAAACAGAGACTATGGAGTATGTTGCACGCATAGATCAGTTATAAAATTATACACTGGCAAAAATATGAATATAGATATTTTATCGCTTACAAGGTTTAATCGTGGTAAACATTTTAAACGGTTATTTCAGAAAAGAGCATATGTCAATATAATCGTATCATAATAACCTACTATATCCATTAAGAAAGACAAGCTAATAGTTTAATAAACGAAGGAGAAGAAGATAAATAATAAATTCATGCAGCCAGTTCTACGGGAAAGTTTATGCACAACATTATAATTCACCGCAAAAACACTACATGCAGTTTCTTTGCGACAGATTACTATGTCAGTTAATCCAAGAAAATTTGTACAGATACACGTTAAGTTTTATATTAATACGAATATTTTGATTTAATTTACTGTATTATAATTAGCCTATGTCAAACGAACTAGATATGAGGGTAGCGTGTTAGATATTTAGAATGCGCGAAGATCGATTCCTGAAACCGAAAATCATGTTTTCTCACAAATGTCAGCAAATTTCCTAGGTGTATTATGAAATATTATTTAACAATACAGTAGAACCCCGATTTTCCGTCACCCTATTAATCGATTGGCGGATTATCCGACTGTCTCTCGCTCTCTTTTTAATTCTTTTTGCTACAGAAACATATGAAGTACTACTTTACGTTATATTAGTACGTATTTTTTCTATAGTGTGTTATTACATGCCTTTACACTTACACAGTTTGGTTTATTCAACTTCTATATAAAATGTGCTCCACAATGTCAGAAAAAAAAAACGTGTTGTGGCTAAGTATCGACAAAAAATGCAAATAATTTAGCAGTTTGGAAAAAGAGAAATTGTGGTTATCTCGCATCAGAATATGAGATTGGTGTTACAACTATGCGCGATTTAATAAAAAAAAATCAAGAATAAAGTGTATAAAGTATGTAAATCTACAATATGAGACCTCTACTATTGCCTTCTTTTTTGCTGACAGCCACTGCAAAGAGTTCCCTTGCCCCTTGACAACCAGGCTTGAATGAGTGAACTTCTGATCCACTATCTTGCATGTTAAACATAAGTCCACAGAGATAATTACGACAGTACAAGTATTATTCTTTTAATTTAAGAAAATATTTTTATGATACGGATTATCCGATGTTTTCGATTAACCGTTCGGTCAACCCCTTCATTACCACGGATAATTGAGGTTCTACAGTATAGAATATCAGTAGAACTACCATGCAATATCATAAATAAATTGATGTAGAAAGAAGAACGTAACGAGAAAGCTAGTCTTAAGCCCATTATAGAAGATGGGTACCATTCTCGATTTACCGCACGATCAAGAATCCTTCCCTTAAAATCATTCTTAAAAGTATTTATTTTTTTAAATTAATATCGAAGTAATTCTTTCTTTTTAAACATGACTTAAAACTTTTTACTCATTTACGGTCGTCTTCGAATACTTAGCTCCCGACTCCTTAATCTCAAAACACTTCGCTTTCGTGAAATCAATCTTAAAATAACCAACTGTTATGTTATAACTAGGCCTGTGACATTGGAGCACGTTTACAGTGAATAGAAGCCAATTCACTACAGGGATATACACAGAGTACACAAGTGTATGTGTGTACGGAGAGACACAACCGTCGCGGTACAGTTCATTCAAGTATAATACAAACTGTCGTGAAGTGCAGTGCGCTCCGCAGTATGGCTCAGAAGGAAAGAAACACATCTCGAAACCAGAATATTTAGTTTCACAGTATGGTGCAGTTTGCATTCTAAATAAAATCGGTATTATAAACTTTGCAATGTCAGCATTACATCTGCTAAAAACAAGGAATATAATGTTCAAAGGCACGTAAGTACAATGAAACATAAACGGCTGGAACAAGGAAATGTGCAGAACGTTTTTCCAGCGTGAAGAAGGTGATAGAGATGTTCGATAAGAATGATGCAGCTTTTATAGATATAATCCAATTACTTCTTAGTGACCCAAATATTGAACAACAGTGTCATTTTATTGTACCAAATTTTAGATTTATTCCTCATCCGATTCAAAGTTTAGAAAACAGTGGAGTTAAACTAGTGGAACAAATTTCAGTAATGAGTAATATTGTGTCTAAACTAAATAGTATACAAGACGACGAAGGCAACAAAATCTGAAACAAAAATGAAATGTGTATTCTAATTTTCTATCGGGTGACAGATACACAGTAGATGTCGAATTGAATGATGTCAAATATTTCACATATGCACCTGTCGTTTCGCACCTTTTCTGCATTCAAATCCATACTGGACAGTAGTAGACACTCATTCGCTTTCGAAACTTTGAGAATGCGTCTTGTTTTTCACTGTAATTACAAACTAAACACGCAATAGACAAAATATCTAAGCCCACATGTGTTGAATAGAATTTTCTAATAGTTGAAATGAGTTAAATAAAGATATAAAGTAATTCAAAGGGATGTGTGTATTGTTCTCTTCTGCAGACTGTACTGTACAAGACGGAGAGGTGCAGCGTACTCTGTGTACCTATATATTCTGGAGTGAGTTGGCTTTCTTTCACCGTAAACATGCTCCAATGTCACAGGCCTAGTTATAACCAACACAAGGAAAACTGAGGAGATTTTTAAACGTAGATGTGCGCCTTACCTCCTTCTTTCGTTTCTTTTTTCTTCTCCTCCTCTTTGTCGTCTTCGTGGTGAGTATTATCTGCTTCTCTTTCAGCTGCCCCTTCTTGCAAATAATGATGAAAGTTATACAACAAACTTTGAATGGTAGATATGGTGATTGTCGATTATATACGATGTTGGTACACCTGATGACAAGCCTTCGTGGTCCACAGAGGCGGTGTGCAGGTCCCACCTCCACCACTGCGACTGAGCGTGTGACAAGGACGGGCGACACGTCTCTATTAACCACCCTGTAGATGGTACACTAGTTTATTCTTTTGTCCGTATATTGAAATTCGTCCACTAGATATATATTTTCACCCTCGAACATGCAGTCTCTATTACGTGTGTACACTATAATTTTGATCTTGCGGGGGGGGTACAATTTACCCACACGCCTAAACACTCTTCCCCCCTTTTCTTCCCACTTGTGCTTATAATAAAATTCTTCACGCAAAAACATTCGTTTTCATGCCGACGAAAATGTAAGATACAAACGTGAGATATTGTCTTAACATGTCACAATCACAAGAAAACAACATTTTTTTCCTCAGCGTCTTTCCTTTTCTAGTCTATGACGTTTATGAGATTGCGTGATGTGTTATTTTTTTGTCTCACCGTACTTCCTTCTTCTACCACTCGTGTTTTTTTTAATAGTTTCCACTCCCTTTTAACACGCACCAGAAAATCTTCAGCGTTATTCAAATGAATAGCCTAACGTAACTGCGGTATGTAGGCCTATATGATAAAACATTTACACTCTTTGAGTAGTGTTATCAGGTTTGTACTATGGAATAAACACTTCTAATATGTAGGCACTGTACTAGCATCCAATTTTTTAATATGTTCTTCACTTAATTACGGCAAAATAAAGTTCTGTTAATAGATAGTTAAGTAGGCACTTTTATAATAAATTTAGGCTGGTATATAGAAGCCATTTAGACGATTTTTAAAGGTACCTTCCAGCGTTGTCACTAGAAAATAAACCTAATGTTACATGTCATTTTTCAAACTCTATCACAAAAATATTACTGTTCAATAGACATCAAGATCTTCTTCCACACAACACCATATGAAAAAATATACAAATTACCGGTACTAAAATCTTCAATTTTCTTACTACCCGAAAGTGTCTATATTTTTCGCTTTGATGATAAAACGTTTTACTGCTTCACTTTTTTTAACACTGGGTTTCTTCGAAGATGCCAAAATGTTTTTGTCATGAACACACGATGTGTGCCCGATTCTGCAGTTGATATTTATAGTGAAGGTCCACAACACGTTTACACACAGACGACCTCAGAGTCACTGTAGCACAGCAGAGTGTGTTGTGACGCACCGAAAGAAATTCTCAGATTGGATTCCTTGATGACGAAGAAACACATGTCACTCAAGCAAACTAAATATCACGACCAAAGATATCGCGAATCAAATGCAAAAAAATATTGAAACTGGTTATGTTTTATCTTGACGATCACTATGGTGGTAATAGAATTGTCTGTCACAAAACCGGAAGGGAAGGTTTGAAATAAATGCTCTTTCGTACTGTTTAATTAATCCTCTTGCTGGCAGGTTCTAGTTGCAATCCTTGGTTCTGTTATACACAAGACCTCAAGTCTCTGCGTAATATTAATGTTCTTTGCGTGACGAAACTGTTTTTTTCTTTCTCACTCACTCTTTCCCTTCTCCTTTTTATTATTTTTTATCTCTGTTGTTTGGTAGTTGAATGGTTAGGTTAGGTCCATGTGGCAATGAGCGAGTAGGGGGAAAAAACAAGATGTATCAGGGTTCGGGTAGGAGGGAAGAGGGGAATTTTTCTTGATGTCTTGATTCGGTAGTTAAGAAAGATGCATACATGTCAAGTAACCACTGTTTGACCACTCCGCAACTCTCTGTCTCCTTCTAAACTCTTCTATGACGAGCAATTTCAGCCAATCAGAGACTTAAAATGTTACTTAATAGCCAATGATTTAAAAGGACGAATGGGGAATAAGGGAGTGTTAAATTTCTTTTCAAGGAGCCGGTATGGGATTGCACGTGAGAGAAAAGTTACGTTCAATTTATCACAAGTAACTTTGATACTCGAAGATGTTCAATCCACGTCACGTTACCGAAAGTGAAATTCTGTTTATTTCGTTATGTAGCGTGTAGATGACGTCACAATGTTCGTAACCACGTGGGAACTTCTAGAAAACACATGTTTTCAGTCAGACACAGGTATAAAAATTTCCAGAACGTATCTTGAACAGCTCTAATGTCTGAAGACTGTCGGCCACGTGGTCAGAGAGAGTCCTTCCTTCTTGAAGATGTTGTTACCTGCTACGTTCGGGCTATTACGTCACGACGTCCACCAAAGATGGAACGATATACAGTATCTGACAGCGTACACTTTAAGACACATTCACAGCATCCGTTTCTCTTCTAGTCCATCCCCTACAACCCCTGTTTTGTGTTTCAATAAATTAAACTCTGTTCAAGTTATCAAGGGATTGCAGGAGATACAACATAAGAAACACATCTCGCAAAATTAATACATGTTGACACATACACAACTGATATCATGTATGTCACACGCCGAAAAACGTCATTTATATTAATTAAAAATTAAGTTAGCGTAATAAAGATGGTTTCTCTTTTAATTTTTCCCCCGGAATTAAATATCAAAACTCGCGTTGCGTGTATTTACTTCGAATACAACTTAAAAACAGCAAAAATTACACTGGGAATGGTATATGGTTTTAGATTTTAGAAGTGAGAGTCGGTGCGATGGAACTCAAGTGAAGCAAGCTACTGGTTGCCAGCGTTAAGACCCCCCCACACACACCACCAAACAGGCGCCTCTCTCACTGTTTCTCTCTCTCGCTCTCTCCCCACTCCTCTTTCTCTTCATCCCCCTCAAAACTAAACTCTCGCAAACCCCTGTCTTTCTCTCTCCGTCGCGTGTCGGACGTATATCTCTGTTTCACTCCGCGCTCGGCGTCGTTGTTGAAGCGGCGTCGGTCCTCTCCCGTGCACATGCGTTCTGCACGGCGCTGCTGGGAGACTGAGTAGCATACAGGCGCGGTCCGCACGTTCCGTGGAACGACCAGACAGACGATCTGTCGGCAATAATAATATTACTCTTACCGTGAAATTATTTCGTCACTAAGTGTGTGCTTTTTAATGTTATAACGTAACGGTCATTTTATTACTCCCACAACTATTACAACAGCATTAACGGGTAGTTTAGCTTTCACGAAATTGAGTGAAAGGTCCTATACATAACGGTACAATAATGTTACTCTTACCGTGAAATTATTTCGTCACTAAGTGTGCGCTTTTTAATGTTATAACGTAACGGCCATTTTATTACCCCCACAACTATTACAACAGCATTAACGGGTAGTTTAGCTTTCACGAAATTGAGTGAAAGGTCCTATACATAACGGTACAATAATGTTACTCTTACCGTGAAATTATTTCGTCACTAAGTGTGTGCTTTTTAATGTTATAACGTAACGGTCATTTTATTACTCCCACAACTATTACAACAGCATTAACGGGTAGTTTAGCTTTCACGAAATTGAGTGAAAGGTCCTATACATAACGGTACAATAATGTTACTCTTACCGTGAAATTATTTCGTCACTAAGTCTGTGCTTTTTAATGTTATAACGTAACGGTCATATTATTACTCCCACAACTATTACAACAGCATTAGCGGGTAGTTTAGCTTTCACGAAATTGAATGAAAGGTCCTATACATTACGGTACAATAATGTTACTCTTACCGTGAAATTATTTCGTCACTAAGTGTGTGCTTTTTAATGTTATAAAGTAACGGTCATTTTATTACTCCCACAACTATTACAACAGCATTAACGGGTAGTTTAGCTTTCACGAAATTGAGTGAAAGGTCCTATACATTACGGTAGAATAATGTTACTCTTACCGTGAAATTATTTCGTCACTAATTGTGCGCTTTTTAATGTTATAACGTAACGGCCATTTTATTACTCCCACAACTATTACAACAGCATTAACGGGTAGTTTAGCTTTCACGAAATTGAGTGAAAGGTCCTATATATTAGGGTACAATAATAAATTGCCACTTGGTGATGTTTCAACTATTACAACAATATTAACAGGAGTCGCCACGGTGGTCTAGTGGCCACAGCGCTGGACTTACAATACTGTGGACCTGGGTTCGATACCCTGTGTACCGCCGATTTATAACTTACGTTGGGCAAGCCCGTGGTCCAGGTAACACAGGAGTCCCACCAAATCTCCATCATCATCTCATCTCATCGTGGGTGTAGCGTAGACCAGCTTCCAATGGCGCACCCTGGGCAATGACTCTGTCGGTAAAGTGGCCTCCACAAGGCTCTATATGGGTAAATGACGAACAATCAATTGCCCGCCATTATTAAAAACAATAAGCTTATTTACGGATGTTTAGCACCCACGAATATGAGTGAAAGTACCTCTCTATTATTACGATACAATAATAAATTGTAATTTTGTGTTATTTCAATTATTACAACAATAATTTATTAACGGATAGATTTACATCCACGAATTTGAGTGAATTACAGACTACATAAGCCTACATATTACAACAATATTAACGGATAGTTTAGCATCCACGAATATGAGTAAATTACAGTAATAAATTGTCCCTTTGTGCTATTTCAACTATTACAACAATATTAACGGGTAAATTAGCATCAACGAATTTGAGTGAAAGGTACTTACTTACTTATCTACATATACTTTACATTAATAAAATCTTCTTTTCCACTATTGCAACGATATTAGCTGGTAGTCTAGCATACACGAATTTGAGTGAAAGGTACATGCATATTACGGTACAATAATAAATTGATACTTTGTGTCCTTTCAACTATTACAAAAATATTAAAGGATAATTTAGCATCCACGAAATTGCGTGAAAGGTAGGCCTACCCACATACCTACAACAATACTAACGGGTAGTTTAGCATTCACGAATTTGAGTCAAAAGTACCTAGGCCTACATATTACGGTACAATAATAAATTGTCACAATCGAGTTGTTTCAACTATCACAACAATATTAACGAGTAGTTTATCAACAACGAATTTGAGTAAAAGGTGTCTAACACAATAACTTAAGATGCAAAAATAATAAATTTTCGCTTTGCATTGTCTCATAATAATAATAATGATAATAATAATAATAATAATAATAATAATAATAATAATAATAATAATAATAATCATCATCATCATCATAATCATCAGCCACACGGTTTAGACCTATTAGTCTTTATCGATCTCGGGAAATTTAAAGCAATCTTTCCATCTTCTTCTAGGTCTTCCTATTTCTATTGATCTTTTCCGTTCAATTAATGTTGTACGAGAATGCCCACTTTCTTTGGGAATCCGCTATTTTCCATTCGATTAATATGATCTTCCCATTGTCTTATGTATTCTTTTATTGTTTCTGTTAGGTATAGTTCTATTAAAAGTGCCAGTATTTAATTATTTTTAAAAGTGCCAGTATTTAATTATTTTCTTATTTCCATATTTTTCACTTGATCCATTAATGTAAGCCCGTTGTTGCTCTTAATAATTTCATTTCTGCTGTTTCTAGTTTCTTTCTCTGAGATAGCCTATATTTATGGTCAAATTTTCACTGTCGTGCATCATAGATGATACAGCCATCGCTTTACAACATTTCATCCGTGTCTCTCTTTTACTTTGTCTGAGAGTAATTGCCAAATATCATTTCAAATTTATTGATTCTCCCATCTATGTCATCTATCGTGCAGCCTAACTAACAAAACAGAATCGTTAATTACAATTATTTTTATCTAACAGGGATTTTTCCCTTGAACCCTCTTGTTTTAGTTTCATTTGAAGAGATCTTTAACTTCAAATTTTGTATAATTTTATTCAGTTTATAGGTTTTCTTTTGTAATTCGTATTTTGTTTCCGCAAATAGCATTACTTGATCATCAGCAAAATAAAATTGTAGGGTCTATTTAACATTTCTTGTCATCTGTCCCATAGTTTTAGCAGAAAGAATGCACAGCATAGGCCCTAATAAAAAAAAAAAAGAAAAAAGAAAGAAGTTGGTCCATCAAGTTTGTTAGAAACTTATTTCTTGTGGGGTATTTTACGACGCTTTATCAACTGCTATGATTATCTAGCGTCTGAATGATATGAAGGTGATAATGCCGGCGAAATGAGTCCAGGGTCCAGCACCGAAAGTTACCCAGCATTTACACTTAAAGAGTTGCAAGAAAATCCCGGAAAAACCTCAACCAAGTTACTTGTCCCAAACAGAATTTGAATCAGGTCCGCTCGTTTCACGGTCAGATATGCTAACCTTTACTCCACAGCAGTGGACTTGGAAACTTATAAGCTGGCGGAAACTTACCATGCACATTTTTAAAAACAACGCTTTAATAATAACAATAATGACTGCGATGGTGGCACCAGTACGTTCTCTCCCTGGTCGCTCTACAGGCACAACCCACTGTAGGCACTGCAGTGAATATGAAACTTTACCACATGTGCTTGGGAGTTGCCCACAGGAAGAAGTACTCAGAATAAAACGTCACAACATCATACGTTCTATGATCGCAGATGCACTTCGATCCAAAAATCTAGACGTTCACGAGGAAGTTCATTGTATTGCTGATGGGGAAGCAATCGTAGGATCGATATCCCAGCTATAAATAGAAATAAACAGACAGCCGAAATAATTGATCCCACAATCAGATTTGAAATCTCAGCCACTCAACCATCTGAAGTGAAACGAATTCAAATTCAAATTTATTTACAATTTACATTTGAAATGAATACATGTGAATAGATACCCGAAATAAGCATAAGAAAAAAAGAAAATCTACGAGCCCACGATTCAGTACCTATCGGCGAAATACAACATAGAAAAATCACTGTTACCGGTCTCTTCTTCGGAGCGAGAGGCACCATTCCGAAAGCCTTTGTGAAGTGGAGGGAAAAATACAAGGTGACGAGAGATCTTCAAGATGCTTTCGTCACCACCATAATAAAATTTTCTGTAGCGATATTTCGTCAGCACCTTTATGGTGTACATTCAATTTAAATTATATTTGGTTATGCTTTTTTTTTTCTTATGTCTTAATCAATTTTGTCTGAAACCTGTTTATATAGTTTTTTATTTTAAATTTTATTGTGAGCTATTCTATGTCGCAGGGCAAACCCAAAATATTGAGTCAGACCAATAAATTAAATTAATAATAACAATAATAATAATAATAATAATAATAATGCTTTATTTATTCTGCTAGAGTTAAGGCCGTAAGAACTTCTCTTCTCCTCAACCAGAGGATGAAAAAGAAATAACCTACATAATAGGCTAATATACTCTATATAAGAAGAAAATAAAGCGAAGTCTCATAGACTCCGATAAGAACGTGCGAAATTTATGTTAAATCATGACCATAAAGTAAAATTCATTAGCGATTTTAATACAGCTTACACCACGCTCTCACTCACAAGTTAATGATTCAGGGACGGTTGGTTACAAAGCAGAAGGAGAACGGTTTCATTACCGGTGAAGGCATAAATTATAATTTTCCCCCAACAAAATGGACTAAATTAATCTATAACATTACTAACAAAATATATTATAATTATAATTATTATTATTACTACTATTATTTTTTTAAACCTAAAAATTACATAACATAACTGAAATTATAATTCTAGGGATATTCCAGCAAACATTTTAGACAATATACGATGAACTTGCGTGAATTCTTGTGGACTTAAGGGGAGAGGACGATATTTTTTTTTAACTTTTTTTCCTATTTGGTGTAAAATATTAATTTTTTGTATGTAGTGAGCTCATGGCTGTAGCAATTAAACCAAATATTAATATTTGAAACAAAAAAAATTATTTGGGGACCTAGATTTGAAAAAAAAAATGTAAACAATGCAGGATTTTACTAAAACTGAAATATCTAATCCATTTTTAAAGACAGATTCAAACATTTCTCTTTGGAATGTAATTGCAAAAGCATGTTCTACAAACTGTCTGTAACAGAATTTTGATTTCGGAATATGTATGATAAGACTTTCTTGTGTTAAATTTTAACGTAGGCCTACCTTGTTTACATGTTTCGACCTATTTATGGTCATCTTCAGAACTGGTTGTTGTTGGTCTTGGCGCCTCTTGTTGTTTCCTGTGAGGGTGCGTTCGTAGTGTAGAGTCAAAGAGTGTATGTGTTTTGAAATTGAGTTGTGTGTTGAGAATATCGTTGGGGTGTGTTTTCGTGTGTCTGTATATTTCATATTGTTCTACACATCCAACCAAAAAGTAGAACAATATGAAATATACAGACACACGAAAACACACCCCAACGATATTCTCAACACACAACTCAATTTCAAAACACATACATTCCTTGACTCTACACTACGAACTCACCCTCACAGGAAATAAGAGGCGCCAAGACCAACAACGACCAGTTCTGAAGATTACCCATAAAAGATCGAAACATGTAAACAAGGTATGTTAAAATTGAACACAAGAAAGTCTTATCATACATATTCCGAAGTGATACAGTGTTAAAAGTTGTGTAATCAGGATGTATAGAATTTTGATATTAGTCCCTACATTCGTAAAATAAACAATTAAACTTTAATGACACTTTTTTTATTTCCTTTTTTGCAAACAGACAGATACATTTTTAAAATGAAATCAATTAACAAAATTCTGTTACAGAGAAAAGTTTCCTAATAGTCTAGATAATGTGTGTTCTAAATTTCATGCATGTATCTTTAATGGTTCAGAAATTATATCCATTTTTGTCTGTCAATGCAGCAAAAAAATGAAGTTACTGGAAACAAGAATGAAAGGGGGCGTGTGATTTAAACATCCATAGCGCAGGAAGTTTAAAAATGGAGTCTAACCATCCGATAAGGACATAAATACCCACAAAATGTTATGCAATGCATTCCACACATATCACAGAGTATTTTAAAGATGATCCCCAGTAATTTCATGTAGGCCTACCTACGGAGTTTATCTTCTCAAAAGAATATTGGAGAAAATTTTGTACGATGTTAACAAAAGTGATATTTCTCGAAAGATTATTATTATTATTATTATTATTATTATTATTATTATTATTATTATTATTAATCTTTTGAAGAGATGGAGAAGTTCAAATATCTGGGAGCAACAGTAACAAATATAAATTATACTCGGAAGGAAATTAAACACAGAATAAATATGGGAAATGCCTGTTATTATTCGGTTGAGAAACTTTTGTCATCCAGTCTGCTGTCGAAAAATCTGAAAGTTAGAATTTATAAAACAGTTATATTACCGGTTGTTCCGTATAATTTGTGAAACTTGGACTCTCACTTTGAGAGAGGAACATAGGTTAAGGATGTTTGAGAATAAGGTGCTTAGGAAAATATTTGGGGTTAAGAGGGATGAAGTTACAGGAGAATGGAGAAAGTTACACAACACAGAACTGCACGCCTTGTATTCTTCACCTGACATAATTAGGAACATTAAATCCAGACGTTTGAGATAGGCAGGGCATGTAGCACGTATGGGAGAATCCAGAAATGCATATAGAGTGTTAGTTGGGAGGCCGGAGGAAAAAAGACCTTTGGGGAGGCCGAGACGTAGATGGGAAGATAATATTAAAATATTTTTGAGAGAGGTGGGATATGATGATAGAGAAGGATTAATCTTGCTCAGGATAGGGACCAATGGCGGGCTTATGTGAGGGCGGCAATGAACCTCCGGGTTTCTTAAAAGCCAGTAAGTAAGTAAGTAAGTAAGTATTATTATTCGGATATTGTCTGTTATTCATAGTTTATTTTAGGTCTATTCCGTTCATTATTTTTACACACACAAATCTTACATTATTTTATTGTATTAAAAGGTAAAGGTATCCCCGGAACTTGCCATGAAGGCACTTGGGGGGGCATGGACGTAGAGCCCCATGCTTTCCATGACCTCGGCAGTAGAATGAGGTGGTGTGGTCGGCACCACGCTCCAACCGCCTTTTACCCCCGGGAAAGACCCGGTACTCAATTTTATAGGAGGCTGAGTGAACCTCGGGGCCGTTCTGAAAGTTTGGCAACGAGAAAAAATCCTGTCACCACCTGGGATCAAACCCTGGACCTTTCAGTCCGTAGCCAGCTTCTCTACCAACTGAGCTACCCGGCCGCCCATTTATCCAAATTCCATTACCATAGTTTCTGTATAAACGCTACACTCAATTGTACAAATTTCCTCAAATCCCTGTCACTTTTTAACATAACAATACATACTTTCCTTTTATAGTTCGTAAAACGGGAAAGTGAAAACAAATAGAGTAAGGTGCGTCATTACAATGTTTTTTTATAGAATAGGCTAAGTTACAAAAATGAGTCATCAATATGAGAGTGAACGGGCCGAATAAATGCGAGTTACTGACATGTAAATCTCGAGGTATGACGTGAGACACTTCATCTTGCAGCACAAATCAGTTTGCAGAGTGGCCAGGTTGTGTGATTTGTGAGCCGGGATACTCGCATAGACTTCGGTTCAATCTGGTGTGCGGGACGGAGTGTACGCTGTGCCCGGAATACTAATCAGAAACAACTTCTCCAGCGCTATCTTCACTTGCAACTTCCGGGCTTCCAGCGGCATCCTCTCTACTACTTTACGACTTTTCAGCAGGCGAATGGCTAAACCGCTAACATGTTTGATATTCTTGCAGGTTACGTGTCCTTATAAATAAAAAAAAAGAAACGAAGTTGTAAGTACGCAGGTTACATCGGGCAGTCTCAAAAGTAACTGTACTTAAAAGAGCTACAAGGAAGAAAATGATGTAACAAATTGCGAAAAGGAAAATATGTTGGCACATACATAGACAAGGGAAGAAACTGGGTTACTGAAACAGTTTTAAAATTGCACACAATGTGGTAATAGTAGCCTATAAGTTATTATGATCAAATTTGGGAAGTGTTTTTTACAAAAAACGAGGGAAAGTTTGAAAAACGAGCAGAGTGAGCTTTTCAATTTCCGAGATTTTGTAAAGCACTTCACAAACGTGCATCGTAGGCTACAACATTTTTTACACGATCATATTTTTAAAATTCCAAATACAATATATTTTACATTTAAAATTTATAGCAATATTATTCCAAAGCTTTCGCAAAACTGCACTGTAATGGTAACTAAGTAACAATAGGCTAAGTGCGCTGTAATGGGTCTATTTCAGTATAAATTTAAAATGCATGATGGGGCCGATAAGCTAACACATTAGCAATTAAAGTTTTATCATATACCGTCAATGCTTATCTATTTAACAACATTTATTGGTTTTACAATAATTTGTTACATTTATTTGATTTTAAACGTTTTCGGCTTTATTAAGCCATTTTCAGAAAGTTCATGCCCATATACATGGGATTGGTACATGTGCATACAATGCAAATAAATAAACCAATAAACATGACACTCTATGGAAGTAATTAACTTATACATATCGGAATGTTAAAACATCACTGTGTTAAAACTGGAAATTACCTCCATAGAGTGTCATGTTTATTGGTTTATTTATTTGTATTGTATGCACATGTAGCAATCCTATGTATATGGGCATGAACTTTCTGAAGATGGCTTAATAAAGCCGAAAACGTTTAAAATCAAATAAATGTAACAAATTATTGTAAAACCAATAAATTTGTTAAATAGATAAGCATTGACGGTATAAGATAAAACTTTAATTACTAATATTTCAATATAGTTTTATGTTATGAATAATGGTTTCCCTAGCAACAAGTTTCTGTGTGGGAATTCTAATTTTCAAGGCGCAACAACAATAGCTGTAAATACAACAAAAAACACGATCGTGCAAAAAAAAAGTGTTATACAAAGAAATAAACGATGTATCGAAAAATAGTCACAAGCCCAAAGTGTAGTACCTAGGTAAAGGTACACCATACATGTCATGAGGCACATGGAGGCAAGAACATAAATAATTTCCCCGCATTCTTTGACCTCGGCACTAGGATGAAGTGGTGTGGTCGGCACCGTGCCAAATAAATTAATGAATGAATAAATAAATAAATAAATAAGTAAATAAATAAATAAATAAATAAATAAATAAATAAATAAATAAATAAAGGTGGTCGCCTTTTTATCCTCAGGAAAGTCCGGGTACTCAATTTGATAGGAGGCGGAGTGAACCTCGGGGCTGTTCTGGAAATTTTGATCACGAGAAAATACCATCACCCGGGATCAAACCCTGGATCTTCCACTCCGTAGCCACCTAGTCTGCCAACTTAGCTATTGCCTACAAAGCAATAATTCTAAATAAATTAAATAACTTAATATTAATTAATGATTAAAAACATGCTAGACAACAATGGATAGCGCCACCGGCGTGGCTCAGTCGGTTAAGGCGCTTGCCTGCAGGTCTGAAGTTGCGCTCGGGCGCGGGTTCGATCCCCGCTTGGGTTGATTACCTGGTTGGGTTTTTCCGAGATTTTCCCCAACCGTAAGGTGAATGCCAGGTAATCTATGGCGAATTATCGGCCTCATCTCGCCAAATACCATTTCGCTCTCACCAATCTCATCGACGCTAAATAACCTAGTAGTTGATACATCGTCGTTAAATAACCAATTAAAAAAAACAATGGATAGCAATACTCTCGAAGTTTACACATTAAATGTAACCTATTGATACGCATGCGCTGCATTTTTACGCTCAGTCAAAGATGCTATTGTTGCATGTACTGCAATCTTACGCTCGGTTAGGGCGCTATTGTTGTGTGCTACTGCATTCTTATCCTTGGTCAGGGGCACTATTATTGCAAATTGCCGAGCGAGCGGGAGAAACCGTATTCGTTGGAACTACCAAAGACAAATTTCATTACAACGGTGGGCCTACATTTCCGCACACGTTTGGGTAAAGATGCACATCTCAACCTGTTCAAAAAATAGCGTAGGCCTACCACTCCATTACGTATCGTAATGAAATTCTATGTTAACTGAACGACCATCTGCCCCACCGCTGAATCGGCCGTGTTACCCCCAATGATCTGACATTTCGCTATTGGCCACCCATATCACCTGACCTTACTCGCTATATTTTTTTCTGTGGGAGTAAGTGAGGGACGTTTTTAATGTGCCATTTTTGTCACAAAATCTGCCAGAGTTAAGACAGCACATTGCTGCTGCCATCAAAAACATAGATGTATGTAGATATGCTGGCCCGTGTATGACATGAATTGCACTAAAATTGGTTTGGATTCACTGTTGGGCCCATTAATTGCTTTATTTGACTTTTTCGAAGATTTCATCCAACTGTAAGGCTATCAGATAATCTCATGGCAAATCCTCGACCTCGTCTTGTCGAATAGCATTTCGCTAACACTACTTCCATCGACACTAAAATAATTAACTCAGTAGTTGATACAGCATCGTTAAATAATTGACAAAAATAATGGTGGTGGTGATGATGATGATGATGATGATGATGATGATGATGATGATGATGATGATGATGATGATGATGATGATGATGATGATGATGATGATGATGATGATGAGGACTATATTGGTGGTTGCTATAATTACTCAGACATTAGTAACTATGCAGTGGTGGAGTTGGTGACAATAACAACGCAATTTGTGGTGGTGGTGGTATCGGTGAATGTTTGATCATGAAACAATTACAATTTCGTTTCAGTTACATTTTTTTTCCATCACTGTGGCCTAACTTTCTGTAATTCTTTCGCTTTTATAGACATTAATCTGTATATTATTTCAGTAAAAGCACCATTCGCTTGTTATATATGGTAATAGCATGCTTTACAAACAAAATGAAACCTCTTTTATTAAAAAAGAAATGTTGAACAATCAATTAAAAGAAAATACACGCACAGGACGATCACGATAACATTCAGCAATTTTGTAAGAACAAAACGTACAACAAAACATAACATCATTGATAATTTACGTCGTCCTTAACCTCATTTTCTAGGAACGGTAATTCAACATGGCACGCACACATAGAGGAGCCGCTAGCGTTGACGGCTCCGCCCAATCGCCATTAGCCAAATTGCAGTGGTAACCAACCAGCATGGATCGCCTTCTTTGATTGGTCAGTTGTGTTCTCTCAATTCCTGGCTATAAAAACTCATGTTTGTTATTACAGTTGTACAGTTTTAAGTAAATAAACAATTTTATTAATTATTATGTTATAATAGTTATTTAATTTTCATTGATTTTACATAGTTGTATGTCCTAAAGGCAAAGATATAATAAGAAAGTGAAGTTGTTTTGCAGACCAGGTCAGTAAATGGATAAATAGATAAAGGAGAAAATAATGAATTAAATAAAAATTGTACTAATTTATGGCTTTGTCTTCAGTAATATAAACGTGAAACTTGAACCGCAGAACACGGAAATCTTACTGAAGACCAGCAAATTGAAGTGAAAATTATGCGTAACATGCAAACATATGTAGAAAATAGAAATGTAAATGAAGAATTAAGCATTAACGTTAATGTCTTACCAAAATACAAGCACATTATAATAAATCATACATTAATATGAATTTTACTTTTAAGGCAAAAGAAAATACTAAAAATATTTAAAATCTTGGGAGTAATTTTGAAATATCAGTTTGGTACGGACTCAGAAACATAATTAAGGTAGTCCAAATTTTGTTTTTGGTTCTGTACAAATCGCAAAACTGAAATTTTGAAAATTCACAATTTCAAAAATTTGTTATGTAGGCAATTCTCAGACATTAAGCATATAAAATTTAACCAAAATAGGACTTAAATATATGGAGGAATAAAATTGACGAAACGTGTAAATTTTTAAGGGTGGAGGGGGTATATAAATCCTTATTCTAAATCCTCTGAAACTAATACACTGAATTCAGCACAAGAATTAGGAAATAGCCAGGATATTTTGCTATCAAGAAGTATGAAAGCGAGTTTTAGATTACTCCTGCTGATGCCAAAGAATAAATTTAAATATAAAATCTTTCCTACTTTGCCATTAGACTAAGGCCTATATGATTTTGATGTGTTCGAAGAGATCATACACACACATTAGGGTCTAAGTATATCCTAGTCAGAAATGTATTCCACAAAGTTCGGAACGTGTAGCAGCGGGTCATAATGCTTTAGGCTATTTGAATCTATAGATTTCTAGATTCCTATTATATAACCTTCAAGGCAAGCACGATGAGGAAAAACCGGTTCTATAAAACGGGCGAATGTGATACTTGAGGAAATGCACTTCTTCAAATATTAGCTAAGGCAACTACACAGGTACGACCACTTATAGATAACGATCAAGTTTTGAGTTGTTGAAATATACCCTGTTATTAATAAAGAAGAAATACGCACAAATGTGGATAGGTTATTGGTTAGTCTTAGGTGCTAAGTTCGGTCACTGTTTTGGGGCACGCCGTACATTGCAGGACGTGGTACTTATCACACCTTGCACCACAGAATTTACAGCTACAGTTCTCGGACACTGTACGGAACTGAGTTGTGCTGAACACTTTAAAGTGACATCTATGCACCTCTAGTCTTGTTATTATGTACTTCGTGCGTTGATTAGACCCAGTCCACTTCTATCGACCATGACGCTGTTGGCTAGAACTTGTCATCTGTAGTGAGAATCACGTAAGAATAGTTCATAAAAGGCTAATTTGACCGTCTCTTCAGTGTTGCCAACTAATACAGATATCAGCAAAGAGGGTAAAATCACAATACCATGTACCCTACTGAAATACTGTAATAATAATAATAATAATAATAATAATAATAATAATAATAATAATAATAATAATAATAATAATATAGTATTAACAATGATAATGTCTTGCTTATTTACTTATTTACCACATCTCATCTTTATGTTGGGAGGTGTTTTGTAAATGGTTCAATAATTTGCGAAAGAGTAGCTATAGGCCCTATTTTCCTCTTGGACCTCTCGCACATTATGTTATGTTGATAAATGTTATATAATATTGAAATGTATTTGGTCTGTATTGATACCAGTATTACGAATTAATTATTAATTACGTTCAAATTTCACAAGTTTATTTAGGTACCCCCATTTCACTACAGTAGATTTGTTCTACTGCAAACGAAAATTATTGCTGCCAACATGCTTAGACTAATTACTTATGGCTTTTCAGGAACACGGAGGTTCATTTCCGCTCTAACAAGCCCTCCATCGGTGCCTATCCTGAGAAAGACTAATCCAGTCTCTACCATCATATCCCATCTCCCTCAAATCCATTTTAATAATATCCTCCCATCTACGTCTCAGCCTCCCCAAAGGTCCCTAACTAACACTCTATATGCATTTCTGGATTCGCTCATACGTGCTACATGCCCCGCACATTTCAAACGTGGATTTAATGTTCCTAATTATGTCAGGCGTGCAGTTCTGCGTTGTGTAACTTTCTTCATTCTTCTGTAACTTAATCCCTCTTATCCCCAAATATTTTCCTAAGCACCTTATTCTCAAACACCCTTAATCTCTGTTCCTCTCTCAAAGTGAGAGTTCAAGTTTCACAACCATACAGAATAACCGGTAATATAACGGTTTTATAAATCCCAACTTTCAGATTTTTTGAGACTAGACTGGATGACAAAGCTTCCTAACCCAATAATAACAGACATTTCCCATATGCGTTTACCTTCCTCCCGAGTGTCATTTATATTTGTTACTGTTGCTCCAAGATACAGTATTTGAATTTTTCTACCTCTTCAAAGGATAAATTTCCAATTTATATAACTTATTTTCATTTCTTACAATATTCTGATCACGAGACATAATCATATACTTTGTCTTTTCGAGATTTATGAAAACATGGGGACAAGATTCTACAACGGCTTTGTAGCTCCAAATTAAAAGAAAAAAAAATGCCCATGAAAACATGGGGATAAGATTCAACAACGGCTATGTAACTCAAAATTAAAAGAAAAAAAAACGTCCGTGAAAACATGGGGATAAGATTCTACAACGGCTTTGTAGCTCCAAATTAAAAGGAAGAAAAGCCCATGACAACACGTGAATGCCAATTTCAACTAAATAAATCAAATCTAATCAACAGGATCAACTTAAAAGCGATGCATCGTGATGAATTTGGGGAGCTATACTAGATTGCGAAATCCAGCTATAGCGGCTCGGAGAATCATAGTGCTGACCACAAGACATGTCTCGGTAATGGTTGGATGATCGTTAACCTCTCCTGAGGCATGTGAAGGTGAGGCCAGCAGCCAATTGGTTGGTCTTGGCTCTTCATGGGATGTCGGGCCATAAATTATATTCCTTTTTCACTTAAAAACGATGTAAATTATAGGCTAATTCAAAATTGTACTGTACAGTATAAATTTGACTTCGCTATCATTTAATTGACTAGGCTATACTAAAAACAATATTTTTTGTCACAAAGAATTGAGACTCGTTTTAACCGAAACTGGTTAACGAGTTTAATCCCTAATGTGGACGGTGGTGGTGGTGGTGATGGTGGTGGTGGTGGTAGGTCTTATATTGGTAACGTAATACGTATTAAAAAAGAGCATTATAAATTGCAAAATGCCACGTGAGTATGTGATAAAAATTACTATTTATTGACGTCTCTAATTTTTCTAACAATAAGTGTTGTAGACTCTATAGGAATAGTAAAAAAATGTGATTTAGATATAAAGTAGTCTCTTATTCATGGTCTTCTAAAAAGAAACCGCTTGTACATTTAGGCTAAGCAGTATATAACTTGACACAATACAAGAGTTAATTACACGGCCCCCTAGTTTTCTGTTTCCCATGGCCTGCTGCAGATTTTCGCTCACCGAACCGCTGAGTTGGTTCCATGATCGCACTCGAGCGGCGCTCCGTTCAGCAAACAGAAGACGAACGATGCAATGTCAAGCTTTCTCTTCCTGCTATGCATTATAAAACCTCCTACTTCTCTTCCTACTCCTCCTACTACTTTTTTTCCATTAACTTGCTAATATATGCATCAGTTCACCTTCTCATCGTTTTTTTTAAGTCTACACTTTCCAATAATGTGTATAAAAGAGGACTTCGCATTATGAATATAATTTCCACAGACGCCCCAACAGATTATGTAACCCTATATAATATACGATCGCAATGAGATGACATATAATTTAAGAAGCAATGTTTACGAACGATGGGGCTGAATATTTGTAAAACCTAGCAGAAAACTTCTAAAGGGTGAACATACTAGCAAAGGAGTATATGACAGGGATGTACAACCATTATTTCATAGCATCAGGACGTCGTTCAGCAGTATTACAAACTTCAAATGGCAAGAGAATAAAAATATTTCTCAAACGATGTAAATTACATAACTTGTGTTCTTAAGTAATAGGCGTAAATGTAGTAGGGCTACGTGGAACACCCGAGCATCGATCGGTAAAGGGGACTGATGGTATAAAATGTTTATATTTTACTATGTCATTTCCAAATATTTTAACACCAAGTAAAAGTCATCAAAATTAAGATTAATCAGAGAAGCTTACGCCCTCCAGCTGCGATGTTGAAGTCTTCCATGTTGTTAATGTTGTAGAAGTAACATGTTACATTATTTCTGTTCATAGTCGAATTTCATAGACAATTCCAAATATCTGCGCGGGGATCGAGAGATTAAACATAGGCATAGATTAATCTTAATTAAAGTATTACCACAGTCTAGTATATACAGTCACGAAATGTAAGTTGTGAGGATGCTAGGAACAATAGACTGTGCCGGTACTATTTCGCATTGTCTGTAATGAGGCGATATTAGCGATCCTAGTGGTTAGCAACTATCTATGGATGCATATTCCCTACGTATTGAGCTTCGTGACTGTATATACTATACTGTGGTATTACTGATTCGTAAATCGATCTTTTTTTGTTCCAATTGTAATAATTGTTCCTCTTAAAATTATTTTATTACTAGTAGATTAATTTATTAGTTCGTAGAAAACAATCTGGCTATTTCACCACCTACATGAGTTTTCCCGAAATCAAGACCTAATTACATCGCTTTATCGCACTCGAAAACGGTGGGTTAATCGAATTTCATTAAAATTTCAAGTTAAAATGTCCAATCAAGAACGTCTAAAGGAAAAAGATGCCTACATGCAAAAATATCAATCCATAATGCCCAAGGAAAAATCTGCAGTGCTCGGGAATAGTGACATAAGTCAGTTTCCACAAACCTTTTTTGATAATTTATTGACAACTTGCGGAACATCTCTTCGCTTGGAAATAATGCACAAGTATTTCTCCCATTATAATAATTCATACAGAAAAAAATCAAATCGACATATCCAGTGTAAGTTGTCAATAAATTATCAAAAAAGGTTTGTGGAAACTGACTTAAGTTATGTCACTTTTCCCAAGCACTGCAGAAATGTCCATGGACAAACATGTCCAGTCAGGACAATGTCCACTGAATGACCTTGAACAAAAAATTTCCAACATTTTCCAATGCAATGTATTGCATTATAACCTTTCCTAAGCAAATTCAGAATAGGCTACTAAGTTTTCTGTTACAAACTTCAATAAACATAATGGTCCAAATCATTCGTTCGCGGAAAAAACAAAACATTTCAGCAAAAGATGGTTACATGTCACTATCACTCCAGAAGTAGAAATGGCAATAAATTCTATTGGCGGTGCGTGGAAAGAAAAGCTTGTAATGCAAATATATATAAGCAATTCAGATCTGGATCCAAGGTCAAACGTGTCTCTTACCACGATAGAAAGTGTTGTCTCTAAACTTCGAAAAGGCCTATACTATGCCAATGAGCTTGATTTAACTATGGAATCAAAGCCAAGAACTCGAGACACGTGGCAATCCTACATTAAGTTTGCACTCACGTTCTTGGACTTCGTTTCTACCTACATTGTTATTTTTCACAAAAAATATTCTCTGTAGCGGGAATGTACTAATATTTCCGCTTGTGTAAAAAATGGTCAACCCTGAAACATAATAAAAAAAAGAACCTGTCCCAGAACATGCCACGCTACGCTATCGTGTCGGAGACCTGGAGGTAACGCTCTTGAAATTAGTAACTCGGCTGCTCGTTCAAGTGACCAGCTTCATGCTCTTGTCGCTTATGATTGGTGATATATGGCTTTGTATGCTGAAAGGGTGGGGGGCATCACGGAACGTGTGGGCTATCTGAAGCGAATGACACAAATGAAATTTCTTATTATTCATTCATTCATTCATTCATTCTACTTTTTAGGAGTTAGGCTAAGAGTATGTTCCAACCTCATCTCTTCTTACTTAGTCTACTAAAATAGGCCTACTAGTCTATATTATTCTTCTCTTATGTAATTGCATTCGCATTCAAGAGCAGCCTGTTACAGACTAATACAGATACTAACTACAGATACAGACTAATACTAATACAGAGTAACACAGAAACCTGCAGAAAAGTACAGTTACCCTGAAAAAGAATGAGACGATTCTTGGTCGTCGGAAGTTAAAGTTCTACAGCGCGGTTCACTCGATATCGACGTAGGGATACATAACATGACAGATAGTACAAGAATTGTTACAAGGACCACAACAAGGACAAGGACCAGAATAAGGATCACGAAGAAGACTGCCATTTAAGGCCAGGATTTCACAACATAGCTCGAGTCCCAAAATATCATTGCTTCACTGTACCGAATGGCAAATGCCTGCTAAGGGATCTACATTCTGGACTGCTGCTATCACTGTCTTGTCTCGGTAGCTCATATAGTAGCGTGCCGGTTCCATTGTATAACCGAAACGTCTCGTGTTCGATCCCAGGTAAAACTTTTTTTTATTGAGGTGTAATTAATTTGTTCAGAGTTCCTCGACTGTCTAATTTGTCGAAAAATATGGAATAATTTATGCCCAATTTCTGGGTATTACAAGTGGGCTGAACCTCGTCAAAAAAAATAAATCTTACTTGGAAGTTAAAAGTATTCTTCCTCAAACAAAAATCATAAGAAACAAAAAGAGACCTGTTAACTTAAAATCTTGTCCACATGCCATCAGCTTCTATTACAGCTCTAAGTCGATCCGGCATGGATGTCACGAGATTGTGGAATAAGTTCTGATCCCCGGCGAGATCTTCCCAGGTGTCAACAACTTGATCCCACAATTCGTCTCGATTTCGAGGGCGTCGGTGGGCATAGGTGGCTATCCTTCTCTTTTTCAATTCCGCCCATAAATTTTCGATGACATTCAAATCAGGTGACTTCGGAGGCCAATTAATGATTTCGATCTCGGGTCTCCTTTGAAACCATCTTTGAATGCTTGCAGCATAGTGCACGGGATGGTTATCCTGCTAGAACAGCAATGTTCCTTCGGGAAAACGTTCTCGGGCGGAGGGAAGGAATATATTTTCCAGAATGTGCTCGTAAGTTTCCGCATTAAACCGGCCATCGATGCGTTCTATAACGCCAGGTCCATCGTAAGACATCCACCCCCAACACGATATGCTAAAGCGCCCCGATCTTTCACGTCGGTGCACATAGCGCTGGTCATGTCGGAGACCATCCTCACGATAGACACGGACAGGACCTTCGTAATCACTCGAGATGGTTGTTTCGTCGGAGAAAATTACATTTCTCCAATCGAAATCCACTCGATTGGTAGCGAAGGCAAGACGGTCGACAGCTTGTGCTTCCCCCAATATTTCCATTTGCGCAGCCCTCCGGCTCCTAATACCGCGGTTCCTCAACCTGCTGATCACAGTCTGTGAAGAGCCGGGAAAGTTAGATGCTGCTCTTATTTCGTTAGCAGTCAGAAAGGGGTCCTGTCGAACTGTCTCGAATAAAAGAGCATCATCTTCCAATGAAGAAATCCGCGGACGCCCAGGAATAGGGCGATTTTCGACCTCCCCAAAATTTTGGTAACGATGAACCCATCTCGCGGCTGTACTTCCAGGAACACCGACCAAACGGCCAGCAGATCTAGCCCCATATCCAGCCTCAACTAGAGCTATAACTCGCTGTCTCATGTCACGTCGGTTCGCCATTACGATGAGAAATGAGAGATGACGATAATACTTTAGTGTAGACAATGACTATTTAACATGATATAGAATTATTGAAATAAGAGGCATCTTGCATAGTAAGAGTTAATAAATCAACCCTAAATTAAATATCTAAATAACAGGATATAACAGGAAGTCCAATTGTTGCGAAACTAATCAAATTAAATCTAATTACATTAAATAAACAAACCCCAAGTTATGACACCACATTGCTAAAGCTATATTGTATGTTATTAACATAAGCATTGAATAGGTCCGTGGTTGTGCGTTGGACGACAAAACCAAACATCGAAAGTTCGAATCTTGCCGAGGAATGTAACTTCTTGCTTTTTATAATGTAAATCAGACTTATAACTACAATCATTCATATTTCTTACATTATTTATTAATATTTATAGCCAACATTGAATTTGTAAAGAAAAGACTTTAGAAATCTCATATGGAATTTGTGATCTGTAGTGACATAAACATAGATTATCTCTCGGAACTTTTCCGTAAAAGTAAATTAAATTCACTCCTTGAAACTGGAAACCTTATTCGTAGGGTCATTTTCCCATAGCATACAAGCTGAAGTAACACAGCCATTGATAAACGTTTTGTACACAGAATTAGACTGAATTCCTATTCGACAGAACCTATAATCAATGGCTTGTCTGACCATGATAAACAAATCCTATGTGTTTCCAATGTCACTGAACAATTTCAAAATATTAATTTAAAAACTAAGAAAGGATCGTAATTGCTGTATCTAGTGATTATTTACATTTATGTCTACAAAATGAATCTTGGAAAAACATATATGATACTGGTACTACTGATATTAAGAGTAAATATATTGAATTTTTCACTTAATTTCATAATCACTTCAGTGGATGTTCTCCACTCAATGTTGTGAAAAAATTCAAAAGTTAAAACATGTAGATAACGCAGGGACTTCAAAATCTCATGTATTAAAAAGAAGAATCTATATGTAATGAGTTGCAATGTAATGATCTTCATGTTCTTAAATACTGCAAGAAGTACAGTGTAATTTATCAAAAATTATGAAAGAGGGAAATAGAATATATTTGAGTAGAAAAGTACAAAATTCAGATAATGCAATTAAACCTATTCGTAAAATTATTAAATTTAAACTTGTAGATATCCTAAGAAAGAAAATATTTTTTCATTAAAACCAATGATTATAAAGTAGAGGATCCCAAATCTATTGCAAATTCTTTTAACGAACGTATTATAGTATATAGTACAGAAATATTATTGACAACTTAAACATTCAAGATTTTGCAAAAGATACTGCAATTGGTTACTTAACAGATGTATTTAATAATTATTATTAATATATGTAATTAGTCAATAACTGCAACAGTGCTTATACATTCAATCATAACATGAATAAAATTGAATGCAAACACGTAGATAAAATAGTTAAAATTAACTGCAGGGGTGAGAATGAAATAATCCAAAGCCATACTTTTAACAAAAATTGTTTTTTGCGAGTGCATTTCTTACACATATGGGAAAGCTATTAATAAATTATTGTAATAATTACTCAACAAATGACATAGCCTAAGGACTCTAAACCTTTGTAAAAGTTTGTCTATTATTATATATTTTTTTTAATTTCATTTTAATTGTTAGTTTTTAATACATATGCATTTACATTGTATATATGTGTGTGTATAAATGCATTCATTAGATTAACGTTTATAATATTATAACTTGTAATTTTGTATTGTTTGCGATCATTAACACTTAATCTCAGGACTTTGTAAAACTATATTTCAACGTGACTTAGCTATTTCAACGTTATTTAGACAAAAAAAATTGTTGTGTAGACTAAGAATCGAACTCGCACTCTTCTACACAACACGCAGAAGTCTTACCGTCTGAGCTATGGAAACGACATGAAAGCTTTACTTTCTGTGCGGAGTGTCGATCTAGTCATGAAGGTCCATTGTCGATTTAACTACACGATTTATGTATATATTTATCTTTTATTTACGTAATATTGTCATATTTTTTGCAGTTTTTTAATTGAATTTCGGAACGATGCTAGTAACAAACCAAATAGCCTGAATTTAAGTAACTCAATATTCGTTATCTTGTGTATCGGTGCTCTGGTCTCCGATCATGCGCAGTGTCTTACATCTGAGACTTAGGAATATTCAATCGTCTCATCCTTTTCCAGGGAAACTGTACATTCTATATCCATGTGCTAAAAAGGATAAGTGTTCATCTTCCCTCTTGCTTAAAAATGTCCCTTGTGCAGACGCTTGTATTTCCCTATTTTGACTATGCTGACATTTTACTCACTGACCTTTCCAGCGACAACAAAATGAAACATCAACGTGCTCATAATTTGTGTATACGTTTTGTAAGCATGTTCGTAATTATGATCATATTACCCCATTCCTGGAAACAATAGGTTGGCTTAAACTAGATAAGAGAAGAAATTTACATTCACTTCTCCTTCTCTTCGAAATCTTGAACTCTTCTATTCCTTCGTACCTGTCGTCTCGCTTCACTTACCTTTCTTCCCACTACAATCTGAACACACGCTCTCGCCATGAAACAATGCTAACAATACCATCCCATCGCACCTCCTCATACTCATCCTCTTTCACAAGACTCTGGAATTCGTTACCTGCTAGCATCAGGGACTGTCGAAATAAAATTCAATTCAAACACAAACTTACTAGGCACTTGGTCAGTAATTCAGGCTCGTTCAGGTATGGTTTCTTGTAAATAGTTCTCTTAATCTACCACAAAATATTTCAATATCCGGTAAGTTCATCACTATAGAATTTTGTTATTCTAGGTTCAATTTGTAATTCAGTGTAAATACAAAAATATTCTTTGTTCTTAACTTCTATGATAAAATGTCTAGCTTTCATTAATCAGGTAATCTTGTCGTACTTTAATTTTTATTGTAATTGTAATTGTAAATTTAATATTAATTGTAATTCTATTCTTCATATTATAGTTGTAATCCCCTGGTAGAGGGGCAGAGAAGGCCTGACGGCCTTATCTCTACCAGGTTAAATAAATAAATACTAAAAAATACTAAAATACTAATACGTATGCAAGATGTTTTAATTAGAATATTGAAAAGATAAAACTGATTTCCAGTTCGTTTCCCTGTGGAAGTGCTTATCCTATGAGAAGTTCTGAATGCCTAATAAAATATATAAAGGTAAAGGTAAAGGTATCCCCATAGCATGCCATGAAGGCACTTGGTAGAGTCCCATACTTTCCATGACCTCGGCACTAGAATGAGGTGGTGTGGTCGGCACCACGCTCTGACCGCCTTTTACCCCCGGGAAAGACCCGGTACTCAATTTTATAGCAGGCTGAGTGAACCTCGGGGCCGTTCTGAAAGTTTGGCAACGAGAAAAAATCGTGTCACCACCTAGGATCGAACCCCGGACCTTCCAGTCAATAAAATATATATTATTATTATTATTATTATTATTATTATTATTATTATTATTATTTTTATTATTATTATTATCAATGTAGCCTAACTCTAGCTATATTAAGGTAGGCCTATAGGCCTACATCGACTCTTAGGATAAAAATCTACATTTCTTCCTTAATGTCTTTCGAATTTTGGTGACATGATTCTTGGTTGTAATCTAAGCAATTTATATAATTCATACTTTAAAACAGAATTTGGACCGAACTAACTCCATTAGAAATTGACCTAGAGTAAAACTTCTTGCCTGCCGATCCGGAGTTGCATTCGGACCCGCGTTCGATTCCCACTTGGGTTGATTACCTAGGTGGGTTTTTCCCGAGGTTTTCCCCAACCGTAAGGCAAATGTCAGGTAACCTATGGTGAATCCTCGGCCTCATCTCGCCAAATACCATCTCGCGATCACCAATCCCAACCACGCTAAACTTCCTCGTAGTTGATACAGCGTAGTTAAATAACCAAGTAAAAAAAAGTAAAACTTCTTTCTCCAAAATGATCCCCTACGTATGGAGAATGTTACATGCTAAAATTATTTACCTTGAACCATTCAAAAGACATGCTACATTATATAAGCACTTTATAAAAAAGTATGTATATTTGTATATTTTTGGGATAAAATCGACTGAAAATAATTTAATTTACAACTTAGCACATGTTTAAGCTTTAATTTGGTACCTCAATGAAGTCTTTTTCCAAATTGGAAATCTATTTTTCCGTCGGAAGGATAATAAATGTCGGAAAATATGAAATAGGAGAAAACAGACACTGAAGATGGCGTAAGATAAGTTATAGAGAGTATAGTGGGCTCATATTATAAATGTCAAAATAATTACGAAATTATTGAGATAATGGGTACAAATTATATATTTTTGAAAACTAGAAGAAATGAGCTTCTAGATGAGGCGAAAACATTATTTACCAAAATTTTCAAGAAATCTGATATTTCTAGAGTATAAGTTACGTTAATTCATAAAGTTACATCAACCATAAAACCATTATTGATCTAATTCTTTGCTTTCGAAGAAAGAAACCAATTAAATTGTCGAATTTTCGTAGGCCTATAATGGGAAGGCAGACTCACGATAGGCCTGCTGTTCCGTTGGATGAAATATTTTAAACCCACGCGAAACGAATAATATTTGCTAAACGGATACGCATAGCCTATGTCTCGTTTTGTTTACGTGAGAGAGGAAGCGACATAGAATGCTGGACCTCACGATGATTCAAGACGATGTGGGGAGAGGGAAGGTATACAGGAGAGATATAAAGTCCCTAGGCAAATGGAAGGCGGCAGCTGATAGCTTAACGGTAGGCAGTGACAGGTTTAGATGCGTACACCATTCGTGCGCTCTGTTGACCTATGCAGGAGAGCTGTTTATTTCAAGATCTGCCGGCGTACCGATATGAAACACGCTCACAGTTATTTAGCGCATTTCAGGACTTCAATTTCTAACAATGTTTTCACAATTATGAATAATTTATAGGCTACATCTTACTTACAAAGAGATATTGCCGTAGCAGGTAAATTAGCCAAGTCCTTCGACGTTAATTAGGATAACAATAAAACTAAATGTACGTGGCGCACCATTAACCGCAAACTCAGGTTAAAGATCACTAGAAGTCAGTGGCGGCTCGTGAAGTTTAGGCTATTCACAGAGGGACCGATAAAAGAATCTCCCAAAACCATGAGGTGGAAAGGTCGTTGAAAGTTGTTTAGAGTAGGTACTGCAATGGAGAAAATTAACCAGAAAATTAGTTGTCACTGAAGATGTGAAACACAAAAAATTGTTTTCCAATATTAGCTCCAAATCAGTAGTTGGGTAGACTTTTTGCTAGTATAACATGATTAATATAGAATTTCCGTTCGTTGGAAGATTCTGAAAGCCTTCATTAAAAAAGAGTTATTCGCAATCACACGCATATGTTTTCTCAATATTTTTTTGTTCCATGTTCTCTACTTGGAACACATTTCAATCTGAAAATTTATTGTCTTTGTAGATGGAATCTGTGGCGGTGAAATTGTATTTGGCGAAATGAATCCGAAGAATAGCACTGCGATTACCTGATATTTGTCTTACAGTTAGGAATAACTCAACCAAGTAAAACTAAGAAGCGAGAATCGAAACCCGCGCCCGAACTTAGTCTCGATTCTCGAAGCCAACTCAATAGCGTCTGAGCTGTGCCGGTTTCTAACATTTCAAGTTACAGTTCTAACCGATTATTATTATTATTATTATTATTATTATTATTATTATTATTATTATTATTATTAACTTATTATTATTGGCCTTCGTTTTTATCGACTATGCAGATTTAGCAAGCTCAAATCATAGGCCTATTCATTAACTATTGGAAAATCCTTATAAGCCCAATGCGTCACGTCTGTAGGCCTAGAGTATTCTTTTCATTTTCCTTTTTTTATAAGTATCAATAATAGGCTACAAAATTTGTTTATAAGCGAAAGTATGACAATGTTTTCAGTAATTTGATAGCAACTTCTTTTACTAATTTACGAATAATATGTTTAGGATCATTCTGAATATTATTTTTAGCATCTGATTTATTATTAGGCTATTAGTTTTAATATTTTCTGTATTTCCTTACGTCGCCAGTGGAAGAATCATCAACATTAATTTATAATGTATGCAGAACGTTTATCTTTTACAATACTGCCTAACTAATAAGTTTATTGCTAGAAAATTATACAAAAATTGCAAATAGGCCTATACAAAATTCTTGTGTTCGTGCTCTGGAGAGAATACCATACATAATCAAATTACATGAGTAAATTACAATGTAATTTTAATGATGGTTTATTTAACGACGCTCGCAACTTCCGAGGTTATATCAGCGTCGCCCGTGTGCCAGAATTTTGACTCGCAGGAGTATAAAAAATTAATATTCACTAATAAGTAAGTGCTTATATACATTTTAAAATTTGAAACTCTTTGAGTTAAATAGATAAAGGTATTTCTTTATTAGTCTGTTATAAATTATAGGGTCGGTATTATTACTATGACAAAAAGCAGTGCTCGTTAAACACTTCTGTTCAAACAAACGTATTATAACTTATCCATGCCTTTGGTTATGTGTTTGTGAGCATATGATATTATGAAACATGATTTTATGTATAAAATTTAATAATATAGGCCTATTCATATTAATTTGATGTACAGTATTTTCGAGACTTCAAATTCTAAAAACAATTTTTCGGCAGGATAAACCAATAGCTTTTAAAGACATATTTTAATTATTATTCTTCTCTGTAATAAATCTAGTGGATTAAGGTTAGTTTTATAAGTACTACGCATGATCACATATATTATATATAACTGATGTAACATGTAGAAGAGAAAAACAACCAGGATCGTCACTGTAGATTAGTAACGTCCGCCAGATGGGAGTACAGTTGCTCCATGCAATTCAGATGGGAGTTATAACGTGACTTGTTCTACTGTCGCTAGATGGCAGCATAATGAAATTGATAAAAGTTATTGCCTTCAAAGCCCATAATAGTGATCAATCTGTTACATGTTATCTGGGGTACTACCCACCCTAATATTCCATACTGGGTAACAGACTGAAATAAGGCAAAGTAAACTGTAAGTACAGTAGTACATCTAATGGTAAGTAGTTTTTCTTTATTTGCTTATTTAGCGTCGATGGGATTGGTGATAGCGAGATGGTATTTGGCCAGATGAGGCCAAGGATTCTCCATAGATTACCTGACATTTACCTTACGGTTGGGGAAAACCTCGTAAAAACTCAACCAGGTAATCAGCCCAAGCAGAACGAAAAGTTACGTTGTTCGGATCAATTTCTGTATATTTAAAGGACAGAACTAAAATTCTTTCAATCATTTATTAGGCCTACCGTAATACAATGCTCTCTTAAATTTACTGAGCGTATTGGGAATTAAATCAATGACTTTTCCAAAACACACTGTGAAATATTTCATATAAAACAATTTTTATCTCGAAAAGGAAGCGAAAACGAGCAAAATTGTATTACATTTTTTTGTTTTAATTATCTCAAAAACAATTCCCTGAAATTAATGACATTACTTACGGTTCATTATATATATATATATATATATATATATATATATATATATATATATACATATATATATAGCCTACTTAAATACACACACCCAAGTGTTTACTATTTATTATCTTAGAAAATACTTCATTAAGAAACTCCTCGCAATTTCGGAATTACCGGTTCAAGTTAAAATAAAACTAAATGAAATGCACGCCTACAATTTTACACGATATTACATAATATCAAAGGGACCAGAATAAAGACAGTAACTACCGCAAGAAATCATACAAGCATTTGCATGGAGATCGGAAGGCAATCTGACCATATTTTCTACTGACGTTATTCCGATCGTAGGGGAGTTTCTACAACCATGGGGATGAGGGTTAAAGGGTTAAACCAAAGTCACAAATTCTCTTCTTGTGTCATTAATTATTGCGTTCTTTTCTCAGAGGAAAAGTTTCGCGGCAAGAGCGTTGACGTCTTAAGGATACGCCCCCTTTTGCCTTAATTACGAGTCCAATCTTTTACATCCGTCTCCCTCTAGTATTTTTCTTATTACAAGAAGATGTCCCCCCAACCCTCCTTCCCAAGAGAGCCGACTTTCTTGCCAAGCCAACGAGTTTCCCAATTCGAGGATTCTCTCTACTCTTGTAAGATTAACTGTGACGATGTCAAATGTTACACTTTGAGTAATTTATAGTCATTGGACCTACCTACGTCTCCATTCAAAATAAACTGCACTGGGTCTGATTAACATTATAAAGAAGGAAGATAATTTTGAATACATCGTAAATGATAATGATATTCAAAATGCTGCAATATATAGGCTACATTACTAAGTAGGCCTATCTAAATATTAATATTAGATCTATAGGCATAGGCCTAAGTTAGTTTTATTAGCAGTTATTTAATCATATTATACATTAATGCGCTTTCATTAGCCTCTATACATAGGTCTAGACCTAAGTGCCGTCAACAGCAGAAATGGTCATTCTTTTGTCTTATTCTTAACAGCAGGTGATAAGGCATAAGAATTTTTTTCATTGGGCTGTGCACTATTTTTTTCTCATTCAGATAGTATTTTCTCAGAAACTTTTTGATATATCTTAATGAAATTTGAACTGTACATTTCTAATGATAAATACCACAATTTCCAGCAAAAATTATGAATCAGTGGGTTTTAGTTTCTTATTTTAAAACTACAGTAGAACCTCTATTATCCGTGGTAATGAAGGGGGTGGGCTGAACGGTTAATTGAAAAAATCGGAAAATCCAAACCATAAAACGTTTTCGTGAATTTAGTGAATATTGCTTACACTTTCAAAATCTCCTCTGCTTACACTTGTATTGAACACGCTAGGTAATGGATCAGAAGTTCATTGCTTTAAGTCTGGTTATTAACAACGGGTTTTTAAGGTGCAAGGAAAGTCCTCGTAAAGCTGTTTGTGGGAAGATAGGAAGAATGGGCGTTTCATTTGTAGATTTACGTAGACTTTATACACTTATCCTTGATTTTTATTAAATTGCATACAGTTGTGATTCCAGTCTCGTATTCTGAGATAAGCCACAGTTTCTTATTCCTCAAACCACTCGATTTTCACTTTTTTATACTTAGCACAACATGATTTCTTTTGATATCAGTGGAAGACATTTTATATAGAAGTTATACAGTAAGACAACTTGAACAGCATATCATACTGTGTAAGGGCAAAGTCATGTAATAACAACCTTTAAAAAAATAACGTGCTAATATAATGTGCAGAACTTCATGTTTCTGTAGCAAAAAATAAAATGCGAGAGAAAGACAGTCCGATAATCCGTCAATCGGTTAATAGGGGTTCTACTGTATTTTTTATTGCTAAAGGTTAAAATTTTCTGAACACAACATTTTATTTAACTAATATATTATGTCATACTGATCAAATTTGTGGTGGAAATTGTCAGAAATGTTTACTACAACATATAAACATTTGACAGTCATAGGTCAAACAGTTCCTGAGAAAAGTGTACGTGAAAAAGAGCATGCAAACAAAAAAAAAATAGTGCACAGCCAATGAAAAAAGAAATCTAAAGAAATTGGCTTGTAAAGAAATTATTTTCTACTATATGCATTAAAAACTTCTTAGTTAGCTTTACATTGTGGCAAAAATTCATATAATTATCTGTAGTAAGCTTAGTTCGAAAAATACAGAGGCTTAAAAATGTCTATATTCCGAGCACTCGAAACAGCCCTGTAACTACCCAGTGCCCTTAAACTGTGAATCCAATGGTAAAGTTATTTTCTTGCCAATGCCTGCTATTTGTCATTGGAAATGCTATTTAAAAGTATGATGTATTTCCCAGAAAAACCTTCTAGGCTATTTTATGTTTTTTCACATCAAAACCTTCTATCTTATATTTTAACTGTGAAACTATGAAGTATTCTGTACATTAAGTATACATAGAATGGTGTAAAATATCATTAAGATAAGAATAAACACGTATTTAAAAATTGGCTCGTTTATTTTAAAGCTCTTTCCTGTAAAAACAGCTGAAAGTAAAACAGCAGGTTTTGGAAACAAACCATTCAATAATTGTAGAACGAATATCAGGTTATCTCATGGATCCTCAGTAACATCAAGATCGTAGGAGGCTGGGTATACTATGGAACCTTCCTGGAAGATAGACCCTATAATGAAATGAAAATTCCCGTCCTTATCTGGAATTGAACCACAGTCCTTTCAGTCGGTCGCAACCTCAACAGAGGCGTGAATGAAAATCTTGATATACTCGTATAGAACTAAGACTTAGAATATTTCTTCCTCATTAAATTATCTTGAAATCTAAATAGCATAATATCATTCCGAGGCTTAAAAGCTTTCAGCCGTCGTCTCAGTGAATACAGGCACTGTGTGAAATACAAGATAAGACCTCACACGTCAGTCAGATTAAATCTCGACATGCCGAATCTGGAGGACAACGAAGTTTCAGTTGTAGCTATTCCACGTAATTAGTTGCTGTCGTACCAACGCCGTCAAGTTCCATTACACATCCCTGCTTCTGTTTTTCTCTCTTCTTCTAGCTTTCTTCTCCGTCTTTTTTATATTCTACTTGTTAGTCTTTGTTTTATGTTTGACTCTGTTTCTTCTCATTTTTGTTTCTCCTTTGTTTCTCGTCAATTCTTTTTTTCTTCGTTATCATTCTTCTTTTTCTTCGTCTGCTTGTTTCCTATTTTTCTTCTGTTTCCTTTTAACAGAATTTCTTTTTCCGATTTCCTTACATGTTTTTTTTCTATTTCTCTTATTCTTCCTTTCTTGTTTCCCCTGCATTGTCTATATCTCAACATCTTCTCCTATCTCTCTCCTATGCCTCCATTTTTTTTCTGATCAATCCAGATATCGCATTTTCTCTTCCCGTTTCCTCTCACCATTGTCAACATCAATATTCCACAATCGCTCTTCACTCTGCAAGGTCCCGAGCCAGGGCCCCAGAGCAAATAGCTTGAAAGTATAATAAGTTGTACGCCTATACAATTTGTATAAATTAAAAATAACGTAATTACCCCACACTTTTAAATGAAACTTCTTTAGGCAGGGTACGAGTCGAATGTTGTGAAACAAAATTCTGTGACGGAAGTTTCAACAAGTTTTTATAGGATTGTGTTCAGTCTGAAAAAAAGTTTTGCCGCACATACTTTATAGGAGCCTGAAAGCAAACAGTGCTCATGATCAGACACAACGAAATAAAACTAATTTTATGACTCAACTAGTCTTCTTGTGAACCAGATGGCCCGTCCTCTGATCATGCGCACTGGCTCCTTTCTGGGACTTTAAATTATCTGTGAGACAAAACATTTTTTATAAGATTGTACGTTACTGTTCTATCGCGTAAATAAAGTTGGTCATGTTTGCGGTTTTGCACCAATTTACACACATTAATGCCTAAACTTAAAGTAGTGAGAGTGGAGCTGCCGCCGGGCAGTGCGTCTTCTGGTAGTGTTGTGACGTCATACAGTCGAACCCAGTAAGTGAAATTATATTGTTGAGAAGCGTTTTTGCTAGAAAATATGCTGAAGTCAGGAGCTGAACGAACGAGAGCGTGACATGTAAGAAATCTTACAAATGCACAGCCGAAAATGGAGTCAAAAACAGAAAGTTATACTGGAACGAATGCGAGAATAAGGTAAGGAAGAAAACATTTTATATCTTATCTTCTGTAATTCATTTACAAAGAGTGAACAATTTAGTGAATGTTCCTACACAGCCAGCACTCAACGAAAAATCAATGAGTGTAATGCCTGATCCAACTGATAGGCCTATCAGTAATTTAGAATTAATCGTAGTTCACTATACAAAAACTTTAAACCAAATAAGTATTCATCAGTTATTAGAAAAGTAATTTATACAGGTTACAATCAATTTGATTTGATTTGTGTGCGTCATTTTCTTATATTTTATTTACCTATCAAAAACCAATTCTTTATTTTATAAATTCTCAAGGGTAGGCCTATCATGTATAGATTTGTTGCACATTAAGCGGTTGAGAAGCTTTTGTCATCTAGTCTGCTGTTAAAAATATCTGAAATTTGGAATTTATAAAACAGTTATTTTACCGGTTGCTCTGTATGGTTGTGAAACTTGGACATCGTGAGAGGAATAGAAATTAAGGGTGTTTGAGAATAAGGTTCTTATAAAAATATTTGCGGCTAAGAGGGATGAAATTACAGGAGAATGGAGAAAGTTACGCAACGCAGAACTGCACGCATTGTATTCTTCACCTGACATAATAATTAGGAACATTAAATCCAGACCTTTGAAGTGGGCAGAGTATGTAGCACGTATGGGCGAATCCAGAAATGCATATAGAGTGTTAGTTGGGAGGACGGAGGGAAAAAGGCCTTTCGGGAGGCCGAGACGTAAATGGGAGGATAATATAAAATGGATTTGAGGGAGATGGAATATGATGGTAGAGACTGGATTAATCTTGCACAAGATAGGGACCGATGGCGGGCTTATGTTAGGGCGGCAATAAACCACAGGGTTCCTTAAAAGCCATTTGCAAGTAAGTAAGTATTGAGTATAGAAGTGTTAAAACAAACACTCTCGTTGCGTGAGTATTTTAAAAAGATTTACTACACATTTATAGCTTAAGAAATGTCACTTCTGCTGCGTGTAGAGGTTACACACCCATTTTCTCCTTCACCTTTTTAATATTTTTTCCTGATATTTTGAGTTTCATTTTCTATTTTTATTCTTATTTTTATTAACCTGTTTCCTTTCGTTTCTTTTAATTTTTCCGAATTTTTCTGTTTTACGCTTTTTCTTGCTCCCCTTTTGTCAGCAGCTTTTCTTTCTAATTTGTTTATCATTCTCCACCTTTCACATTTTCACTCTACATCTCATTTTTCGTAATTTCCTTCTTCTAATTAATTTATTATAGGCCTATTCCGTTATTTCTCAGTCCACTATTCTCCCTTTCACTTGGATCGTTTATTACGTTTAATTTTCTTTCTCTTCAACCTACTACTTTGGCTTTACTGTTATTCTATTGCTACTATAACGCAATCTTATCCCTTCTTTAGTACTAGAAGATCTAGTTTGTATTAGGCCAAATCGATTATTCAAGGAATTACATCTAATTTATTAATCTCTTCAGACTAAGTTTTCCAAATATCGGAATATACTGTAAGCGAAATTATTACATAAAAATTAAGAAAACAATAGTCTTAAAAATAAAATGTATTATTAACGGAGAAAAACTCGCTCCGACGCAGAGGATCGAACCCAGGTCTCCCAGCTCTATACACTTGGTGTTCTGACCACTGGGCTACGCCGAATTTCAACCTAACGCACGGATCGAATCTTTCTCTTTTGGTTATTCTCCTAACAGTGCGTATACTGTAGGAATCCCGGCCACCAAGTCACTCAATTGAGTGCGTTCCTTGTGTGATGACTGTTGTCTTAAAATTCACACACACACACACACACACACACACACACACATACACCACACACTGTAAGTCGAACACGGATTAAGATCACTAAATGAAATAGAACCAAAGGAGAAAGATTCGATCCGGTGCGGTAGATTGAACTTCGGCGTAGCTCAGTGGTTAGAGCGCCCAGTGCGCAGAGCTGGGAAACCCGGGTTCGATCCTCGCCGTCGGAGCGAATTTTTCTCCGTTAGTAACAAATGGTAACCAACACAGATAGTTCTGTAGAACCAAAAAATTAATCTCTACATAACTTAAAAATAAAGATTACTAAAACTATATTATTAAGAAACTCTATAAATATTTGAATATTGATTTAAAATGTTACAAAAAGAACTTCAAGAATACTGATTACTAACATTACATGAGGAAACTCCAGGAATATTTGAAATACTCCAGAAACTCTTTAAAGAATTCTTTAGTACCTCAATTATAATCCCAGACACGCAAGTGTAGTATGGCATACTTCAATGTTTTTACTTTGATCTAAAAATAAAAGCTAATTCCAGCATTTCTTTTGTAGGTGACGAGATGAGAAGCTCCAGATAGACAGGCAGTCAAAGAGAGAGAAGAGACATGGGGAAGAAGACATAGATTTATATGGGAGTGAAAGCAGAGCCATGCCCTTACTTATACTTGCTTCCAGTTTGAATTTATGAGGCGAACAGACTCGACTGACTCTGCCAGTTCACTGCTGCATCTTCAGACCTACAACTTTCTTTGAGTCTTGTCCAAAATAAAACATCTTCAAGCCTCCCCTCCATATTTTTTCTTCAAACTCTTACAGGATACTTAGTCCGTGATAGTTGCTTTGCTTAAAAGATCAAAACATCTTCTTAAATTATACACGCAGCATTCAAATTAAAATCGGTCTGGTGTCATGTGTGTTGTGCATGATGTAATGCAATTTCATGTGCCACAGCCTCTTACCGTGCCCTTCATTTAAGCTCGGTGCTGTACGAGTATGAATAATTATGTGGGATATAAATTACAGGTGCTGTGGGCTTGGAGGCTAAGGGGAGTTTGTAAGTCTCTGTACACGCTTTAAATTCAATTGCGAATTCATTATCACCTACATATTTAGAGACTTATTAAACAAAATTAAAACTAAACACTGTTAAAAACAATCAGTCCTTAGTTGCGCATCCAATAAATACGTGTTTGATTTTTAGTAAGGAAGTGTACATGTTTACGCCTTCCGCGGGCAGTGAGGTTGCCCTATGATGTATCTAGCATACGATTGCTCACGCGACTCCTGTTTGGTCAAGTTGGGCAGAACAAAACATGGACAACTTTAATAATTACACTAACATATATAATTTAAATTATTTATACAACATATAACACAATACGATATTTTTACGATATACACTATCATAAAATAATGTAGGCCTACATTGCCAAACATTATTTACACTATTATGTACAGTGTTGTCTATTGTAATGCAAGGTTTTTTATTTAATAATAGGCGTAGGAGAGACTGTTGTACCTTTAAACACTTTTCACATTTTATTTATTTTTATTTTATTTTTTTTTAATTTTGGGAAATGAAATTTTCTAAATGTAAAAATGCTTGAAATAATTATTGAAGATTCCTTTACAACTTCGTGTATGTATTTTCCTGTTTTACAGATCTATTAAGGATGGAAAAATTAAATGAAGGGATATGTAAAGTGTGCAAAGGTACAACACGAATATAGGTGGGATATAGCTGTAAAAACGGACAATTATATTTTTCAATCATAAACCAGAGCAGGCTTCTCTGATTCAGATTTTATTTCCTGGAGAAGTAATAACTGCTTCAACAGCTTTCTTCAAGACATCCGAATCAATTGGGGACCTCTTTAATTCCAGACTTACTTCGTGACATGACCTTAAAGTAAAAGAAAAACAAAAACCGATAGTATCGTGTAATTTGGAACATGTTCCATGGTACAAGATGTTTTGTGTTCAAAGGTACAATAGGGTGCACGTTTAAACAAATATGGCTCCGAAAACTAGAGAGTCAAATAAATCATGGAAATTAAAATAAGTTATTACTCACCAGATGATAAGGAACACAGTTTACTTGAAATATATTAACAAATGCAATCTGGTTTTGTGTTAGAAAACATATATCAATGAACGAAATGTTTACTTTCGGTACTAAAAAAAATTATTTTGTTCACGGAACTCACAATTTGCAATAAATCAAACTGAAACTACGACCAGAGCTACTTAGCGGCTTTCTCTACAATCTACTTCAATTTGAGTCCTCTAGGTAACAGCAAAAACTAAAAAAACAAAAAATGTTCAAAGGTACACTATGCTAAAGGTACAACAGTCTCCTCTACTATAACCTATTTATTTTGTAAGTACTATATGAGTGTAATTATGTTTGATCAATGTAAGACTACATTCTTTACGACGAATTCATTTTCTGAAAACTTTACTGATGTAGTCTAATCTAAATTATCACAACGCTAATTGCTCCATATAGGCCTAAAGCTGATGTACGCCTAACATTTTAAAATAATTAGTTATTGTTGGCTAAGGAAACCATTAATATGGTGTGTGGTTCTTTATTTTTTCATTTCCCGACTTCGTTATACAGGGAGATTATTGTACTGCGGTACTCAACACCGCGGCTCGCACGGCATTCGCCGGTAGCTTATCAGCGTCTGCCTTGCATTTCATACGCGCTCCGTTCCACAGCGTAATAACCTCCCGGTATCTATGAACTCCACGCGTTATTTTTTACAACGCATTTACAGCTCAGTCATTCACCCATATCAAGAGGAAATTTCTATGTTGTATTGTATGTAGTCTATGATTAAGAAAATTGTTTCTTGTAGCTTATTTCCAGACAAAATTTATTTTTAAAATCTGATCTATTTTGAATTGTGTATAAGTGAATTTCGTTTAATTATGTAACACAAAAATATGTGTTGTGTAGCAAATAATTGCTATATGAGCAGCACGCAATTCATCTACCGATCAGGATAGCAGGTGAGAGGTAATCAGAGTTGCATTTGTTTAATTCGAAATCGTAAATAATTCGAACTTTTTTGCGTTCCCTTGATATTTCTACACAAAGCAGTGTCGAAAACCCACCTGTAGATTTTTCAATATAATTCGAAATGAAATGCAACGAAATTCAGTTCCTCAATTACGAAAAAGAACCGTAATGTAGCAGGTAAGACTGTCGCCCTGTCTTCAGATGAGGAAGAAGGGCCCAACCAAACATCTCGAGAAATTATTGGTGACAACGACCAGACCATGAACCACACCCAGGAATTAAGGTGCTGTATTCAAGGATAACAAAATGTGAATGAAAAAATTATACAATCGTTCAATAAACTCAAAAAAATTTGCATGAATCGAAGATTAAATGCTAAAGAGTAAACAAAAATATAAAGCTTTCAAAAAAATAATAATAATGACCCGTATTTTGGTATGATTCTACAAAATCTCGAATAAATAGTTATTTGTTACTGTATTGAATTGTTTTTATGCAAGAGTTACCGGGTACGATTTCAATGGAGGCTCGATAAATTTAGTTGATTGGTTTGGACCGTTTCCCTCCAAAAACGTTGGTATGTATTTCAATAAAAAATGCCTCTGTCGTAGAAAGTAATAAAACAATTGAAACTAGTCTAATTCGAAATCTTGGATAATTCGATTTTTAATGATTTCTTCGACGTCGAATTAACCAAATTCGACTGTATTATCAGTACAAATATAAGGCTTAGCAAATTCAATAATCTAAAAAGAAAAAAAAAATCCTTAATAAGGGGATATTTTCAAGAAAATTTATAATTGTATAAAAAATTGCTACTTACTAAGAGAACAATTTTTCATCAAAATGTATAATTTTACAGTACGATTATAAAACTTAGCAAAACCAGCTAAAAAATAATTCCTTTTTAAATTTTGGGGTGAATTTTCATCACTCTTCAGGAATGATTCTGAATTCCAAACGGCCGCTTTCTTTCTAGACATCGTGAATGGCTAGCCTATGTGGTGTCATGTCTCGATTCAGCCACATAGGTCTAGGTTTAAGGGTCCGGTGAAGTCTCACTAAAGCGTTTCCAACCCCCCTCTCCAAAAACATATTACCATTCTTTAAACTAATGTCATATTGTATTGTGTAAATACTATAGTAGAACCTTGATAATCCGAATGTACTCTGAATGTATGTACAGTACGTACAATAGGCCCTATCGGAAAGCACAGGGAACTATAAAATACTGGAAAAGAAGACCCAATGAAGCTATCTCTTCCACTCGCAGTGGTGTGCAGAACGGATTAATGAGAATGTTAAGCAGAATAAGAAAGAAATACTTTGTTTATCTCCATCTGTTTATGCCTATTTTATTTATATTAGTGTAGTATGTTTTTTTTTTAAGTTCAGGTAAAATAATTTCACGTATTTGATACTCCGAACAAATTAGTTCGGATTATCGAGGTTCTATTAGTGATGATTTAATGAATATTGAAATAGAGACTCGCAGTGGAATAAGGCTAATTAACAGAAGCTGAAGAACTCGAGAAAAAACCTCAACCTTGACTTTGCACACTACAAATACGACTTCGTCATCACCAGGATTCGAATCTAGGTCCGCAGTATCGTACGTCAGTGCTCTAACAACTGAGACACCATGGCGACGTGTCTGTGATGATAATAGTGATGGTGGTGGTGGTGGTGGTGGTGGTGGTTGTGATAGTGCTGATATTCACATTTATCACAATTACAGTCACATAAATCTTTTAAAATGTGTACAAAGCCTTTAAATAAAGCAGGGCACTAGCAGAGAAACTTGTGTGATTATACAGAGAGGTTAGAGTATCAAATTCTGTAAGTTGTCGGCGTCTCTCATGTTTTTCTACGCACTTGCCTCCATTCAAAGCAGAACGTTTCACTCCAGAGACGTAATCTAAACGGATAGTGATGAATTAAACCGTGCTTGTTTCAGAAGGCTGCACCGACTAAGAGAGGACGAAAGAGTGGGGGGGTAAATGGTCCAAAATCCTCAAATCCAAGGAGACAGTGTCTACACTAATATAATTCCGAGAACATAGGGCCTAGAAAACACAAAGTATAAAACAATTTTGGCAGTCGGTCCAGAACTGGATGAAGCAATTTCATTACTACAGCGCAGAAGAGAGGAGATGGAATTGAGAATTCAGAATGTAGTCTATGCAATACGACTGAAAACACACGAATGAACAAACAAGTTTCGAATTCTAGGTCAAACATAATAAGTTTATATCTTACGTTTGTTATATTTCTTATTTTTATTATTTGTAATACATGTAATATCAGGAAACTATTGGATATGATAAGACTTATTTATTGTTCGAATTTCGGTAGGAAATTATATAGGCCTATTTTAATACCATTCACCCATCCATGCAGCCGTCCATCCATGTACCTATCCATCCATTTATTTATTTATTTGTCCGTCTGTCTCTCTGTCTGTTTGTTTATTTGTTTGTTTGTTTATTTATTTATTTATTTTCTTTTATGGGCCATCAGAATCCGCTACCGATCTCAAAAATCGCATCTCCGCCTCCTCTAACCTTCTCTTCTGTTCTGTTAACATTCAGCATTCTGAACCCTAAATTAGAATCGGCACTGCCACCACCTTATGGAACTCCAACATTATTTCTTATTGGAATTTTCCCGTTAATGTGCGTTCTGTCGTTGTGCAGAACTGCTGGAATTAATTAATCAATTTTAATTATTTATTTACTTATTTATCTATTTATTTATTTATTTATTTATCCCTCTCCGAGTGTGGGTGAAGGGATACGCAAGGAGTTTCGGATGTTCCAAAGACTGTAAAATTTGAAAAGCCTACTACATGCAAACAATAACAGCTACATAACTATTTACTTACAGTTAGACAGATGTCACTTCTTAACAATATGCATATCAGTTGGACCAGATGCTTGAGGATTCAGAGGGTCGCGGCGAAAATGGTCTTCTTTAGCGATCTCGGCGCGGCGTGACTGTATGACGACTGCGTCAGTGTGATTTTTAATACGGAAGTGAATAGTACCTCGTTCTATAGCTTAAAGACAGCGCTATTAGCGGATAAAAGTTCCAATTACCTGCAAGTTAAATTATGAATGCTACGAGTACAAGACCCAGTTTGTGATAGTAGTTGTGAAAATTTCAAATATGTACAAGAAATTCTAAACAAACATTATCACGACGACGAAACACGCTAAAAGGAGTGACCGGCGAGCGAGAGTGAAAATTCACTTCGGTGTGTAGTGAAAAGTGAGCTGCTGTAAATATAGGTATCTTTGACATGCTGTGATATTCAGATGTTTCTGTGATTAATTTTTTGTAGTTGTTGTTTTGTTCCTATTGTCTTTTTTTATTTTAGTGGGTTATTTTACGACGTTTTACCAACTGCTACAGTTATCTAACGTCAGAATGATAGGAAGGTGATAATTCCGGCGAAATGAGTCCAGACTCCAGCGCCGGAAGTTACCCAGCATTTGTTCTTAATGGATTGAGGAAAAATCTTAGAAAAATCTCACCAGGTAACTTGTCCCAATCAGGATTTGAAGCCGGGTCCGCTCGTTTCACGGCCAGGCAGGCTAACCGTCACTGTTTTTATTGTTATCAATGGAAAAATTAAATGGAGAAAATAATCTATTTCATGGATGTTTGTACCACGTAATAGTTTTGCGTTTAAGAACTTACGGAATAGTACAACTATGCTGAATATTCTTTCTTCCTTTATTTCTTTTTTTTTTCTTTCTTTCTTTTATTTTTTGTTACCTAGTGACACTCATTTCGTTTAGTATGTCAGGTAAGCTACGGAGATCTTCCATAAGACAATGCATATTATATAATTTTGTTTTCTTATTCATTTTATAGGTCAGCCCTACTATCTGCATACAAAGACGTAGAAAAGAATAAAATTATGAAAAAAGAAGAGGGAAGAGAAGAAGCTGAAGAAGAAATAATGTGAGGAGGAGGAATAGAAGAAAGATAAGAAATAAAATTAATAGGGCCTACATGGCTCCTACAAAATACCTTTCCGATTTCGAACACATGTAACTTTCGTTCTATGAACCTGAGGTGCATGAAAATAGTACCAACGCCAAGAGAAACTCAAAAAGTTTAGTTCCTTACTTTAAAGATGTTCAATGTGTCCCCCCTTGGTAACACGGCACACATCAAGCCTATAGTCAAGTTCCACGTAGGTACGCGGATTTTCCGACACCCAGATTCTGAGGTTATGTCTGTTCACCTTACAGAAAGATGAAAAGTGGCTTCGTCAGAAAACACCACGGAACGAACAAATTCATCATCGTTTTCAGTTAAAGTGTGCATACTTATACAGAAATTTCTTTGTAGCACTTTGTCTTCTGGTTTTAGGGCTTGCAGCAACTGTAGTCGGTACGGATGAAATCGCAACCATTTGCGAAGAATCTTGCCTTAAAATCAGTGTACCATTTACGGATTGTAGGCCCACTAGGTGGATCTGCACCAAACTTTGTTCGGTAATGCCGTTGCACAATAATAATCGACTGGTGCACATGAAAATCAAGCTTTTCTGTCCTCAACAATGAACAAATTTGTTTATATGCGCAGTTTTACCAACTAAGAAAACAATGTTGCCACAACTAAACTTTTTGAGATTCTCTTTTCATTGGTGCTATTTTTATGCACCTCAGATTCATAGAACGTAAATTACATGTGTTCGAAACCGAAAAGGTCTTTTGTAAAAGCCTGTACATATAAGAGTCTTCAAAATACCTTAATGATTTAGAAATGAATATATTATTTCTGTAGCATCAACCTAAAACAAATATTTGTATGAAATTAAAACTTCAAATTTTGAATAAATATTTTCAGTGTAATGATTTTATTTTCGTAGTTGTGATCATGCAGATTCTCCCCTGTGCACTAGACAAAGTTATTATGGTCCTACATCCCCATATACATGGTTCATCCCTTAACGATGAGACCTCTCCCCGTCTCAATCCTATCTTTGTCTTTCTCTCTAGATATCCGGTAGCTGATGCTTCCACCACCGCATGCTACTTTGCCGTGTACTCCTAAATCAATACTCTTCTTCTCAACCCTCCATCTCTCACCCCTCTCCACTGCCTTCAGCATCTCATCCTATACCAGCCATTAAAAACACTAAGCCAATGGGGACTCGCCACAACTCTTGGCTAAATTTTTACATCTAGTATTTAGGGCATATATAGGATAAACTTTCATGTAACTGCAGTTTTAACTGATTCGGCTTTTATCGTAGGTGAGATATTCTACCATAAATTCTAGTCATCTGCAAAATGATTAATTATTGTCAAATAAAGACAACACAATTATTTTAAAGCTTTCTTCCTTTGAAAAATGTTCCTCTCAATGGGACATAATATCCTATTAGCACAGTCTAGTAGGCCTATAGCCTACACAGTCACGAAGCTTGGGTTGTGAGGGTACTAGAAACAATACACTGTGCCGATATTATTTCACATTGTCTGTGATGAGGCGTTAGTAGCGATCCTAGTGGTTAGCAACTAATCTAAGGATGCATATTCCCTACGTATTGAGCTTCGTGAGTGTACCTATATACTGGACTGTGCTATTAGTTCAAACTAATATTACATTAAAATAATGATGATAATGATGATTACAATGATAAGGGAAAACAAGAAGAAAAATGAAAGTCCTTCGCGAGACATCCCACAACCAACTTTGACCTAACGTCCACATGTCTTAGCAAAGAAGGTGAACTATCATTCAACCAGTATGAGGGTAACGTATGTTCAGTATTATGATTACCCTAGTCGTTACAACTGGCTCGCGAAATCGGATTTTTCTAGTTAGGCCTACTATAGTTCCTAAAATTCGTCACGATGTTGGGTGAACACAGGTGCTATACACTGGCCAACATTAGCAAAATTTCTTTTTATGAATACTCGAACCACAGCTCATTTCGTAGGACTAATCCAAGACATGAACACTTGGACCATGCAGCTACGGAGATCAACAATAACAATAATACATTTTAATACAAACTTACTTTCGTTTTTTTAACGATAATGCAATGGACCCAGAGGCACTAAAGAAAACAATGTAAGTTTATTGTATAACGTGAAACTTTGCCTCTTGGAGGACATGGAAAAGATTATAATGGAAAGGGAAATAATGGACCGACAACAGGATACAAACAGACCTCTCTGATTAATGTAATTCATTATTAGAAGCTAATTTTACCGATTTATTAGATCTCATATGATTTAAAAAGTTGGTGTTTAAATTTTAAATGAATTAGTCCATTAAGGTAACTGTGGATATGGAGAAGAATGGAGCGTGTGAAATAGACAAAGTAAGAAACGAAGCTGTGTTGGAAAGAGTGGGTGAAGAAAGAATGATGCTGAAATCGATCAGAAAGAGGAAAAGGAATTGGCTAGTTCACTGGATGAGAAGAAACTGCCTAATGAAGGATGCACTGGAAGGAATGGTGAACGGAAGAAGAGATAGGGGCAGATGATAGACGACATTAAGATATATAGATCCCTATGAGGAGACAAAGAGGAAGGCAGAAAATAGGAAATACTGGAGAATTCTGGGTTTGCAGTGAAAGACCTGCCCTTGGGCAGAACACACTATGAATGAATATAAGTTAGTATGTATAGTCATGTAAAAATTATTGTGCATATAGGGTCTAAGTACTTATAATTGGAAAAATAACGACATAATATTTTATTAACTAATAGCAGGTGCTTGACTGTCCGCCATTCGCCCATATGAAGCCAGTTGTGTAAACCAATTTTATTTACCAACACAGTCGCTGTCCATGGTGCGCCATAGGAGGCTGGTCTATGCTACACCCGAGATGAGATGAGATGAGATGAGATGAGATGAGATGAGATGAGATGAGATGAGATGAGATGAGATGAGATGAGATGAGATGCCACAGGGGAACCGGAGCTTCCAGAGAAAATCCTGTGTTACCTGAACTACAGGCCTACTCAACACAAGTTATAAATCGGTGGTACACTGGGGATCGACCCAGGCCCACAGGATTATAAGTTCAGCGCTCTAGCTACTAGACCATAATAATAATAATAATAATAATAATAATAATAATAATAATAATAATAATAATATATGAGTAGAGACTGGATAAAGTTACACAATGCAGAACTGCACGCATTATATTCTTCACCTAACATAATTAGGAATATTAAATCCAGAGTTTGAGATGGGCAGCGCATGTAGTATTTATGGGCGAATTCAGAAATGCTTATAGAGTGTTAATTGGAAGATCGGAGGGAAAAAAAACCTTTAGGGAGGCCGAGACGTAGATGGGAGAATAATATTAAAATGGATTTGAGAGAAGTGGGATATGATTGTAGAGACTGTATTAATCTTGCTTAGGATAGGGACCGATGGCGGGCTTATGTGAGGGCGGCAATGAACGGTCGGGTTCCTTAAAAGCCGTAAGTAACTAAGTATATAAGAGCAGTTACATTTGTCTCCTATGTAGGTATTATTCAAGAATATTAATCTAGGCCTATCTATAAAGTAGGCCTGTAAGTTACTTTTTATGATAACCAAGACCAAGTACAAGAGAAGAAGAATACTGAATCTTCATTTAAAACAAAGCAGAGAATTAAACACTCTACAACTGCTACCTATATTATGCCGTAAGTAGGACAAAATTACAATTCCCAGTAAATAATTATAAATGCTCACATATAAAGGACAGCTTCTAAGAGGAATTGGAACACACTTTCGGTTTGAACCTGGGCCCGCTAGTTTCATCTAAAGACTTTCTGCAGAAGTCGCCGAAATTCTCCGTAATTATGATGGTGACTACTACCACTGTGATGGCATGTTGACGACGAAGGAAATTAAACAGGGAAAGAACCATATCGTAATCGATAAATCCGTCTCAATTATAGTTTGTTTTGAAGTGTGTCTAACAATATACTGTTCTAATAATATTTTACTTTGAAGGTCGTTGTCAAACATATATGATTGAATAGTAAATCAGTACATGTTGAAATAATATAACATGTCTGTGCTTTTGAATGTATTCTCCGAACATAACGAGGCAATAATTCAAGTGTGGAGCCGCCCGATGTTCTGTGAACGGGTAGTTCGGCGCGTCATATCTCACCCTGCGCCTCCCTCCACGGTCATAGTCAAAGCGCAAGGCCGGATCTTCGTCTTCTTGCCCGCTCGACGGCGATGTCGACTCGGATATCCTGTCAAGGCGCGTCTTCTGGAAGCGTCGAGACAACCCATTCAGCCCCCCTGCGCTCACAGAGCGTTGCTTTCAACTCCAACCTGCTCTTAGTTCAGATATTCGAAAACTAAAACCTCTGAGACTAGGCCTACTCTAATCCATTTTCATTTATCGAAATTAAATTCTCCGTACCTGAAGTAAAACAGTTGAATTTTTAAAACTGTATTTTCAACTTTACTCTCATTTTCATGGCTCAACTGTAGCTTACCTAATCAATTTACGTCTTCTCAGCTAGGGGGGCAGGATATCGACTCTAGGTAGGTCTAAATTCAGTGTCATTTTTGGGGGATAACGCGTTTCTGAGGAAAATTTAAGCGTAATTATTCGTTTTCTATGCCATTTACATACCAAAAAATTTGTTCCATTAGAAAGTTTTAATAGGAAATGGAGCATCTTCTGCGGACCTCTGGAAAAAAAACTAAGAAAGAGAGTGTGAAGTGTGGCGTTGTATGGAGTAAAAGCATAGACATTATGACGAAGTGAAGAGATGCGAATAGAAGCATTTGAAATGTGCATATGGAAAACAATGGAACATGTGAAGTGTATATATAGAATGAGATATGAAGCTGTGTTGGAAAGAGTGAGCGAAGAAAGAATGATGCTGAAATCCTAGATTATATATACCCAGATTGCTCTGCGTTATAGGCTTTCACGGTAACAACTTTGTCAGGTTTACTATCTAGTTGTTACATAAGGAGTCACGTCATAACTCTCATTTGAATTGCATTAGCGACTGTACTGCCATCTCGTGTTCGTTTACAGCGGATGGGTGGCGATCCTGGCAGTTTTCTTCAAAGTGCAACCGATTGTAACATAGGAATGAGCAATCTATATGTGATCTGGGCTGAAACTGATCAGGAAAAGAGAAAGGAATTGGTTGGGTCACTGGCTGAGAAGAAACTGCCTACTATAAGATGCACTGGAAGGAGTGGTGAACGGGAAGAAGAGTTCGGGGCAGAAAAAAGATATCCGATGATAGACGACATTAAGATATATGGATCATATGTGGAGACAAAGAGGAAGGCAGAAAATAGAAATGATTGGAGAAAGCTGGGTTTGCAGTGAAAGACCTGTCCTTGTGCAGAACACTAAGAATGAATGAATGAATGAATAATCTTGTAACCAACTCAGTGTTTCTGAATAGCCCCTGTAGTTATAAAGATACATTAACTGCACAATTTAATCAACTGAAATATTACTTTTCTTCATATTTTTCAACATCATCTTAATAGGCTTTGACTACTGTAATAAGACCGTGAGCTTAATTCTCGACAAAGTGGCTATGATCGAAGTTTCTTCGAAGGCTGTATATTTTTTACGTAAAATATGTCTTTCCCTGCACCGAGTAGCTATGGGCACCCGATCCGGGATCTGCAGGGAAACAATTGCAAAATTACAAATGCTTACAGTACTAACACACTGAGCCACAGCTGAATGCTAATGTTATTAGTGGTTAGGCTATGAACCAATGTAACTTGTATCACCACGTCCAATGACGCCATCTTCCCTCGTTATGGATATGAGGGCGTCAAATTACGTATAAAATTAGCCGTACTGCTCGGCCTCGTTCAGTAATATCTCGACATCCAGAGTAGCTAAAAACGTGTGCGACCACTAGTTTAATTCGTAATTGCGATTTCTGCGATACGTACGGTACACTCTGGGTGAACCATTGTGAAAAATTTGTTCAGAGCTGGAACTAATTTCGAAATGTTATTTCTATGAAGAGAAAATAAATATTGCATGTTCATCATTAATAACTTCTTTTACCATGGACTCATACTCTCCATTTGCAAACAAAAAAAAAAAACTAATAAATAAGCCGGCACAACTGTTGTTTCATTCCCGAAATTGAGTGTCGAATTCTACGTGCCGGTGTATCCTTCATACAGCGCAGATTTTTTTCTTTCCCACTTCACTTTACACTGATACAGTTCTTTCTTGAACAATTATTTTAGCTATAACGACCACTGGTAAGTGATAGTAAGATGGGCAGAAAAAGAGCAGTGGAAATCGAATTCTCCGAGAATAGCCTACCCAATTCATAACTACTTTCACACAAATTTCTTCCATGTTGTAACTGACAATTTTATTTTAGGTATAAAGGAAAAATTTCGATGCAGAAGGTGATTCTAGGAGATTCCCCGTAGCCATTTTACGCAATTTCTCGTTCAGGTAATTTTTTCCGCAAGAGGATGGGATACAAAAATAAATTATTCATAGGCCTAATTCTACAGGCGAACAATCAGTCATCGCCACGTTTTAAATTGTAATACATTCACCAGTAGAACAAGCAGTCATTTCAAAGGTAGTAAGATGAAGTGCTAAATAAAAGCCGTAGGTCTACTCAGAGCATGCGCAGTGGAAGATCATCGTTATGATCATTATCACCATTACGACTACCACCCTACCTCCTCCTCCTCCTCCTCCTCCACCACCACATCATTATCATAACTACTATCATCATCTTTATTTCGGCATTTTAATTTTAACTTTTCTCCAGAGAGATAGTCATTTGATTTCCAAGAAGATATAGGCCTATCTCAATTAAGGACGCACTGTCAATCACCGCCAACTAACAAATTTTAATACTTCCGCTTATAGAACGATCAATACTTTCAGGAGTAATAAGAGAAAGCCATAAAAAAAAAGGTAATGACAAATATTGTAAGATTTGCAGTTTACAAAGTCGGTACGGTACAGATCTCGGATTATATCTCTGCCGACCAGTGGCCGTTAAATTTCAAATGGCTTATCGTACAATGTGGACGTCAGGTTATTGAAAAGCATTACAACTTTCCTTCCCCCTCCTCACTTTCTCGCCGCAAATGTGACGTCGCACAGAGGCAGAGATAAAATCCGAGATCTGTACGTTTTCTCTATCATCGAAGTTCCTTGTCTTATTGTTGCAACACTGGTTCGCTATCCTCATAACATCAACTCTATTACCTATACGTTATCTCTATATCAATTACAAAAAATGACTTGGTACAAATCAGGCCTCCAGCATAGGAGACCGATATGTGAATCATAAATATAGCCTAAATATTTGACTACGCCAATGAAATACTTTTTGGACAATTTGAATTAGAAGCTTCCATTGTGGTTACGGAATATGTGAATATGTTTTCATGCTTGGAACAACATCAAGACTGTGATTCTATAAACTTGTCAGCCTTGTATTCCGGTGTGGATTTCATATTCACATACAACACCTCGACACAATACAGGCCGCGGATTCACAACAATCTGACTTTATCGTTGTGGAATGAAAGATACAAAAGAAGTTTCAAACTTTATCTTTAACAAACTAAGCAGAGAGACAAGATTTGATACTGAAGAAAGTATTAATGAAGGAAGATGACATTTTCCTTACTAAACAGGATTGTGAGAATTTTAAAATTATATTTTTAAAGGACTTTAAGTCGGGTTTTGCGTATTTATTTTCGATCTGATACTAAGCCTATACCTAAATAAGGTGAGACTATAATGTTTTTAGGAACTACACTTGAAATAACATAGTAGAATAGGCCTATGACATTTAAAACGTTCATGTTACAGGAAGGGTTTGAACCCACATCCATGACTACATTATGAAACTTTCTACAACTATTTGTTATCAGTAGTGTCTGCTTGTAGGGTATTCGGTTCTGTCTCACTATTCAAATAATTTATAACTTGTATTTTCGTTTTTCTTTGTCCCACGAGTTTCATCTAATTAGGATCCTTCAGAATAGCTTACTGAAGCCGAATTAGATGTGTTAGGCAACACGAAATACTACGGCGGACGTCGTTAAATTTCTCTGCGCTACTAACACGATGTTACCAAGACAAGGGACAATAGTAACACTGTTTGAGATCAAATGTGAGAGTATATTCGAGAAATAGGCCTATGCCTCAGTGTCAATTCTAATATTTGTGATTTCTTTAAATGGATATGTACGAGTCCATTCGATGAATATGAATGGAGTGTCGATTCAAATAAATTAGGAAAGCGTATAACCATACTGTATATAATAGGCCTATGACTTTCTATTTCTTACAATTTAACGATGTTATTGAAACTGTTATTTTCCGTACTGTGTTCTCCATGACATTGTAACGAGCCATCACTGATTGATTAAATTACAACACCATTACCTCTGTCTTGCAATTTTATTATGTGCACAAAAGCTTTATCTCTCTTACTGATTTACTCATCAAATTCTATAAAACATTTTCATATTTCAGAATATGTCCCAGTGCTGGTTGACAAAGTCGAATTTCATCAAGCAGTAATGATATTATGATGGACGGAATTTGTGGAATTATGGCAAGTAAAATAAGAATATTCCAACAAAAACTGTCTTAACACCGCCTTAATTCAGCACAAATTCTACTCGTAGTATCCTAAATTTAAATTCGAATAATACGCATGAATAACCTATGCTTACTCGTATCTATACAGCTAATGTGAGGCTGAAGTTTGACTGAATAATACTTGCTATATAAGATATTGGTACCCCTTAACACGTTATTGAGACTTGCGGAAAGCAGGGATATAGAATTCCTATCGTTAATAAGTGAGCCAATGAAGCTCACAGAAGGCAAGAAGGTACAACTCTCATTCTTTCTTCACCTGGACACTAGATTTGACATTGAAATTCACACAGTAAGGAGGCACAACTAGATATTAGATGCGTTATTCAGTGAATGGAAAGGTGATAGAGTTCCAATCTCGAGGAAGTGAAAGAATCAACAACACGCTTCGACCACAGTTCACCCTCTGAAAAATTCTGATAATTCTCAAGCCGTTCCAGAAGTCAGGAGAAATCAAATTTCTTTCTTCTTGTAGGCTTTTCCAGTTCATAAACAGGTCGATGGTGTTCGGGTAAAGTGGTTGTCATTTTTTTGTGCAAATGAAGTTTTGTTCTTCAGGTGAATACACAAGTTAAATTGCACAAGAAGGTGTGCAAAAAACAAAACAAGCTTATATAATAACTTACTAACATTTGATGTGTTTTACTTATGTAGAAAATTATTTGCAATAGGGTCTGAAATTTAATTTTCATTTATCTCAAAACTCATTTTTATGACATATCTCCCTTTACCCAAACACCATCGTGATATCCTACCGACAAAGTCAACATAGCTCTGCATGTTACCTAAGATGTTGTTCCGCACCGTAGCGTCGTGGTCTAAGGACATCATGAATGGACTCTCGTTACGGAATCAGTCCTCATGGAACTTCGGCCGGTGTATGCGACAGCTGCTCATCCAGCATCGTGATGAATTTGTGGACCTAACGACAGGCGGTGAAATCCGATTCGGAAACCAGCTATAATGGCTAGGGGTAATCACGTTACCTCCATCTGGTTGGACGATGGTTCATCTTTGTTGAAGCATGTGGACATGAAGCCAGAAGCCAGCTGGTTCTTGGCCCTTCATGGGTTGTCAAGTAGTGTCGCTGTAGTTGGTGATATCGATAGAGCAGCAGCAGCAGTAGTAGTAGTAGTAGTAGTAGTAGTAGTAGTAGTAGTAGTGGTAGTGGCGGCGCCAATAGCTGTAGCGGTAGTGATGGTAGTAATGGTGGTGGTAGTAGTAGTAGTAGTACTATTAGTAGTAGTAGTACTATTAGTAGTAGTAGTAGTACTATTAGCAGTATTAGTAGTAGTAGTAGTACTATTAGTAGTAGTAGTACTATTAGTAGTAGTAGTAGTAGTACTATTAGCAGTATTAGTAGTAGTAGTAGTACTATTAGTAGTAGTAGTAGTAGTAGTAGTAGGGCAGCAGCAGCAGTAGCAGTAGTAGTAGTAGTAGTGGTGGTGGTAGTAGTGACGGTGGTGGTGGCAATAGCTGTAGCGGTAGTGATGATAGTAATGGTGGTGGTAGTAGTAGTACTGTTAGTAGTAGTAGTAGTAGGGCATCAGCAGCAGTAGCATAGTAGTAGTAGTAGTAGTAGTGGTAGTGGTAGTGGCGGCGGCAATAGCTGTAGCGGTAGTAATGGTGGTGGCGGTAGTAGTAGTAGTAGTAGTAGGGCAGCAGCAGCAGTAGCAATAGTAGTAGTGGTGGTGGTAGTAGTGGCGGTGGCGGTGGCAATAGCTGTAGCGGTAGTGATGGTAGTAATGGTGGTGGTAGTAGTAGTACTATTAGTAGTAGTAGTAGTAGGGCAGCAGCAGCAGTAGTAGTAGTAGTAGTAGTAGTAGTAGTAGTAGTAGTAGTAGTAGTAGTGGTGGTGGTGGTAGTGGCGGTGGCAATAGCTGTAGCAGTAGTGATGGTGGTAATGGTGGTAGTAGTAGTACTATTAGTAGTAGTAGTAGTAGGGCAGCAGCAGCAGTAGTAGTAGTAGTAGTAGTAGTAGTAGTAGTAGTAGTGGTGGTGGTGGTAGTGGCGGTGGCAATAGCTGTAGCAGTAGTGATGGTGGTAATGGTGGTAGTAGTAGTACTATTAGTAGTAGTAGTAGTAGGGCAGCAGCAGTAGTAGTAGTAGTAGTAGTAGTAGTAGTAGTAGTAGTAGTAGTAGTAGTAGTAGTAGTAGTAGTGGTGGTGGTGGTAGTGGCGGTGGCAATAGCTGTAGCAGTAGTGATGGTGGTAATGGTGGTAGTAGTAGTACTATTAGTAGTAGTAGTAGTAGGGCAGCAGCAGCAGCAGTAGTAGTAGTAGTAGTAGTAGTAGTAGTAGTAGTAGTGGTGGTGGTGGTAGTGGCGGTGGCAATAGCTGTAGCAGTAGTGATGGTGGTAATGGTGGTAGTAGTAGTACTATTAGTAGTAGTAGTAGTAGGGCAGCAGCAGCAGTAGTAGTAGTAGTAGTAGTAGTAGTAGTAGTAGTAGTAGTAGTGGTGGTGGTGGTAGTGGCGGTGGCAATAGCTGTAGCAGTAGTGATGGTGGTAATGGTGGTAGTAGTAGTACTATTAGTAGTAGTAGTAGTAGGGCAGCAGCAGCAGTAGTAGTAGTAGTAGTAGTAGTAGTAGTAGTAGTAGTAGTAGTGGTGGTGGTGGTAGTGGCGGTGGCAATAGCTGTAGCAGTAGTGATGGTGGTAATGGTGGTAGTAGTAGTACTATTAGTAGTAGTAGTAGCAGTAGAGCAGCAGCAGCAGCAGTAGTGTTAGTAGTAGCAGTAGTAGTACTATTAGTGAAATGGTTTTTATGGTTAGCCTTCCAGCTGAAGAAAACCTCGAAGAAAACGCAAAGAGTGGCGAAACGAAATTCGAACTCACGTCTCGCAGCATGATTCCCTTACGCTATTTCTAGGCCACGCCGGTTGCTTATTCCCTTTTATACGCGACTAATTTTTTCGAGCGGCATCGGTCAGTTTCTGCACTTTTATAGAACATAAACTGTTTTCAAAGACGGTGGAAACATACAAAGCTCAAGAATGCTATGGAGTGCAAGTAGGTGGTTCCGTTCGCCTTACGACGAAAAGGGGAATAAATAAGGGTAGGTGGAATAAGGGACGAATAAAAGGGAAGTTGGCGAGAAGGGTAGTAGTGGCGATGGCGGAAGGGGGAGTAGCAGAAAAAACATAACAATGGAAGTGGGTGTACCGTGGGCTCCCGGCTCATAACAAAGATCGAACTTCTGCAAGCCCCTCGGCAGTAACTGCGACCCCTGTTTGGCCACTGCTCCGCTCTTCCTTTCAAACCTCTAAGGGCAAAAATCTGCCGACATTTCATATATGAGATGACACATCCTACAGTCCGTGCGCTGTCAAGATGCAAGACAAAGCCAGACTTGTAAGGTGATAAAATATGCAAAATAAAATAAAAGGTGACAGTTGAAATGCTATCAACAATTACTGGACTTACAGCCAATAGAAGGATAAGTTACGAAGAAAGGTTACATCCATAATAATTAGTACGAGCTCTGTTAAAATTAGATTTTTACTTTCATTTTTTTTATTTCTTCACTGTAGCGTTAAATGACAATGTTTTAAAGTATTATAGAAGTCCAGCGCATCTAGTTTCGATTTTGTGGATGGAAAGAGAATGGAACTGCATAAGTCTTATGTTACCTTAAACTTGCCTTGTGTTAGACTGAAGTGCATGTCAAAGGAATTCTTATATTATATACGCCTAGGCTTAGGCCCACGGAGTTGTTTAGATACTCCAGAAAAGAAAGAATGGAGCGAGTCACAAATCCAATCGTGCCGTGTCTGTGGCTTAGGTGCTACCGCGTTGGTCTTCGGTCCAGGCAGCCCGGATTCGATACCCGTCCAGGTCGTGGTAGAATTTGTGATGAACAAAGCAGGCGTTTCAGAGAGTTTTTTCTAGGAATACTCCCGTATCCCCTACCATTCCACCAATATTCTCCACCTCCCCCTCAATTTCATGTATCATATGCAATAGTAAAAATAGGCTGGGGTGAAGTCTTGGGAGTCGTACGGGTTTCGGATGCTGATATAGTAAGGGCTTAGGACTCCGGGCCCCTGGAGCTCATCAGGCTACTTATATGCGGACGGAACCTGGCTCTATCACAGACTGGGGCAGGATGGCCCACCTGTCAACCGACGATGAAAAGAAGGACTTGGGACTCCAAACCCCTGCGGCTATCAGGCAGCTTGTCCGCGAAATGTAAGCTGGCTATATCAGGGATTCGGGTAGGATGGCCCACCTGTCAGCGTTGGATTCACAAATACCACCCAGGCTACTTGTAGTACTAAACAATCGTCTCATATATAGGGCGCACAATGCACCAAACCGTGCCTAAGTGTACAAACCTGCCCCGGGTCCAGAACTCGTAAAGCCAAACCAAGCCAATATCCAATCGCTGAGAATAGCCATGATAATGACGTGTTGCTCGATCACTATTGTTTAGAAAAAATGGGTCAAGATTTCTAATACCGCAACTGACTGGAGAGCCGAAACTGCGAAGTAGTAGTAGTAGTAGTAGTAGTAGTAGTAGTAGTAGTAGTAGTAGTAGTAGTAGTAGTAGTAGGCTAATCTACGTCGGAAACAATAGCAACACTTAGAAGGCTAGAAAGCCTTTGAATCAAAAGAAGAAGTAGTAATAGCAGTAGGAGTAGTAGTAGTGATGGTGGCGGTGGCAGTAGCGCTGGCGATGGCGGTAACGGTAGTGGTAGTGATGATAGTAATGGTGGTAGTAGTAGTAGTAGTAGTTGTAGTAGTAGGCTAATCTACGTCGGTAACAATCACAACACTTAGAAGGCTAGAGAGCCTTTGAATCAAAAGAAGAAGTAGTAATAGCAGTAGGAGTAGTAGTAGTGCTAGTAGTGATGGTGGCGGTGGCAGTAGCGGTGGCGATGGCGGTAACGGTAGTGGTAGTGATGATAGTAATGGTGGTGGTAGTAGTAGTAGTAGTAGTAGTAGTAAAAAGGTATCCCCGTAATATGCCATGAAGGCACTTGGGGGACATGGACGTAAAGCCCCATGCTTTCCATGACCTCGGCACTAGAATGAGGTGGTGTTGTTGGCACCACGCTCTGACCGCCTTTTATCCCCGAGAAAGACCCGGTACTCAATTTTATAGGAGGCTGAGTGAACCTCGGGGCCGTTCTGAAAGTTTGGCTAGTAGTAGAGCAGCAGCAGCATTAGTAGTAGTAGTAATGGCCTAGTAGTAGTAGGCCTAATAAAAAGAAATGTTATTAAATAACACAAAATAATGAAAAATCATAATGAAATTAACATTGAAAAACTGTGTGTGGAACTTCTGTAACATATTTCACCAAGTTTCACTGCGATGGGAACTAATTTTCTGTATAAAACTTACAACAGACGTTGAAATGATATGAAGCACGGCAGAAGTGACAGAAGTTAGAACTTGACGGAGGACATCAGCTGTTATCCACTTATATTTAAGGGATGAAGACTTGAGGGGTGTGAAAGGAAAAAGTTAAATGTGTGACCAGCTGCTACCATGACAGTAAAAATGGCTGTTGTAGCAGGGAGGAGTCAGGAGGGAGGAGTAGGACTTTTCGAGTATTTTTCTACCGCAGAAAAAAAAAGATACACATTTTTGATCCTATGTTGAGTTTGAAGGGAAGAGAAGAGGATCCCCAATGGAATTAAGACAGGGGACATGTGGAGGGACAGACGAAATGCAGAACCCGAGAGAAAAAAAATACTCATCACTGTACAGTCACTGACTATGCAAATGAGGCAGGATAAGAAAAGGTACCGCCAATTTAGCAAGCGCGATGGGAGGAATAAAGCAATGTGTATATCTTCTTTTTAGATTATGTGATCCTGAACTCTCTTTAACCCCTCCTCCAGAACAGTGTTTAAAACAAAACACTTCTTTATTTAATGAACTGATCAGTTCTTTATATAGATTCTCTGCAGCGGAGCCAAAGGTAAGATTCAGTGTTTCACTTCCTTAGTCTGTTTGTATTTTTAACCACGCACATCATAAAATTTTCAAGCCAATATAGCGGCAGTTTGAAGTAGGATAAAAGAGAAGCATATAGCTGGCTATATATTTACACTCTCTCTTAAGCCATAAGTTAGACGTTATTCGGAGCTGAAGACAAGATAAGATGATAGTATGATTTCTTATAAGTTATGTGGGGCTTTTAAAAATGTCTGAACTGACCGCAGTTCTAGTACCTATATGAAAATAAAAACTAAGACCTTATTGATCCTTAATGTCATCAACCATCTTCCGCGACAGACCTGCTCCGTATTTGCGTGGTAAGTTGCGTAGACTCGCCGAAGATACTGCACTCTTTCGAAAGATAAGAAAAGTAAGGTTACCGCGCGTATTTCGTAGAAAAGACCCCAAAAAAAATTAAGTAACAAATTGGAATTACATTATTAGTGCTGCATTAGAGTTAGATACCGTAGGTTATCTAATGTTGTAAATGTATCAATGATTTCATGGGGGTGTCCCCTTTTAAATATTGGGGAAGGGGAAGCACGACGCTATACAAAAGCCCAAGAAACATTAATAATGCTTACAACTTACAAATGGTTTTTAGAGAACCAGGAGGTTCATTATCGCCCTCACATAAGCCCGCCTTCGGTTCCTATCCTGAGCAAGATTAATCCACTTAATATTTTAGGAGAAAAATTCGCTCCGGCGCCGGGGATCGAACCCTGGACCTTGGTTCTACGTACCAAGCGCTCTGACCACTGAGCTACGCCGAATTCAATCCACAGCACCGGATCGAATTCTCCTCCATCAGTGTTTCCCTTTGTGGCCTGACTCCAAGTTAGGCATAGGCTATATGTGTTGACGTGTATCCAATGTCAACTACCATTATACTAGGAGCGCAATTGTTGGCCGGGAATCCGCAGTTATTATGCACTGCTAGCGAAGAGAATATTATAGATATTTTTAATTTGTCCTACAGAATTTATCTGTAATATTGACACATATCTATAAGATTAATCCAGTCCCTGCCATCATATTCAACCTCCCTCAAATCCTTTTTAATATTATCCTCCCATAATTGCTGTTTAATTTTCTAAAAAATATTCTTACATTATTTACAGAAAATAACATCATCTGATTTTTCATATAATGCCCATAGAAATTGCTTAACTCAAGATTGTTGAAGACTACGATCCTTATGTAGGGCCTACTACATTTTTCCTTTTACTACATTGTTCACTTAAAGTACATCTGAACAAATCAGAAGTGGAAGAGAGAGAAATTGCAAGTATAATAATTATTAAGTGAATTACATTATTTCATGTGATTCAATATTGTGGATGTAAGTAGCATCAGGGGTACTATAACTGTAGGAGTATTATATGAGTAGATATAAATTTACGAAAAGAGGCAATAAAAGAGAAATTTAGGAGTGAAGCGAAGAGAGAGAGATAAGTAAGTATATTAATAAAGGATAGAATAGTAGGGAAATAATAAGTGATGCAGGTGTTGCAAAATAGAGGAAATGGAAATGTAGACAAATAATTTAGGAGAAAACAAGTGGAAAAGAGTGATTAAGAGTAGGTCGATTTGATAATATATAATGAAAAAATAAATAAAATAAAATAAATAATGCAAATTAATAAGGAAAGGGATGTGCAATATTAAATAGAAAAGCGAGAGATAGAAGAGAGACAGATTAGGTATGGGAGAGAATAGACAGGGAAGGAAAGATAGCAATTCAGTTAAAACAGAAGAATAGAAAGTAATTAGGAAATGCTTGGCAAAGGAAAACGGTGGCTTATATTAGAGGGATGGTGAGTCGAAAAGCAGGAATGTGAAGATCAAACATAACTACGAATTGTAAAGATAGGTGACAAATAAATATCAATTTTGTTTACTCTTCGTTGATTTTTCCAACGAATAGGCTATAGCAAGAACTATAACTTTCACTCCAAATACAACAACCCAAGTCATCATTCTGTTTCTATTCGTTGCAGTTTTGTTCTTGACAATTTTGTTTATTAAGAATTTATCCATTATCAATAGTTATATCGCAATCACTAATCACACGAGAAGGTCACTAAAAGTGAGTGTTGATAACGGTTTATTCTAAATTTTATAACAAATTTTAATTATTTATGAAAAATATTGAACGTTAATAATAATTTGTTAACTGATATTAGGCAAAATTTAGGAGAATACACTGTCAATCGAACTGTTAATTCATTATTATTATTATTATTATTATTATTATTATTATTATTATTATTATTATTTTAGTTTCATAATACGTCCGTTATTGTCCGATCGCACTAGTTCATAGATTTTAACTGAATTAAAAAAAATATGGATCAGAGACAAAGAAGTGGAGTCACCGTTGCATCACGTGTGGGGATTCACCGATCTCAAACACAAAAGGAAATACAGGAAGGAGGTCGTTGTAAGTTGCGTTGCTAACGTGTTCATTGCGGCATTGGATTTTAAATAACCATTTTTTGCTTCTGTCCTACTTATGCCTGCTTAAAACCTAGTTCATCTTTAACATGGTGAACCTCTCTTCGAATTATTTGGAGGAGCGAGTCCACTCTATTAATTTTATTCGGGGGGGGGGGGCGACGCCCCTGGCTTCATAAGTTGAGGGTGCAGAAAGTGCCTTGCCCCTCCAAAGTCGTCGTCTATGAATGATTTTGTAACAACTTTGAAAAAGTAAGGATCCATCTGATTTGAGACCTGGAACATCCATAGAATAAATAAATTTGAATTCCTTTATTCTCTTCAGTACGGAATTTATATTTAAAAAAATGAAAAAAAGTGGGTCACATAATCATCCTGGGGTTCCAAAAATCCCAAATCAAGTCTTCACAGAAAAACAAATTTTGGGGCAATTTTGACTCTTGGGCCCCTAAAATTTTAAATGTTAATTTATAATTCTGATATAGAAATGTTGCAAAAGTTGTACACTTCATTTCTATCAAATTTAATTTTTAAAAAATTTCAAAAGTATCCAAGACACTGCAAAAAATTAAAAGAAAATTAATATACAACAGGTCTGAAGAGATTATTGAATTATATACGAAATAGGGTCAAATTCAAGACCTCTCAACAGTAGCTTAGAAGTCTGAAAGACTTCAGGTCAAAACCAAGCACACCTCGGCCTTCCAAAGAGGTTCAATTTTGCTAACTCCAGAATAGGCTATAGTTTACTTTTGACGTCATCAGGAAATAAACGTTTCTAGAACCCTTTCATTCAGGGATAGTGCTCTTTTACGTGAATATACAAGACTTGCCTTCTGAAGGAAACCATGCTAAGCGTTCTATCGTCCTCGGCCAGATTTGAACTCGCGAATTTCGTATCCTTCCGCAAGCATGACTGCCCCACTGCGCTTTAGGTCTATGCTGTACGCCTATTTATCAAATACTAAGTTCATAAATGAATATTGTGAGAGAACATTTAGTAATCACTTGAGAGCCCAATTCGTACAACCAGTGCTTTGTGTGTTCGTCTTCTCTTCCACGCGTCCTAGCAGAGACAAACTCTACAATTTATTTTAAAAGCAACGAATCTTGGAATACTTAATGTAATCTTAGGCTCGAGTCCAAGGGAAGTAGTTATCTTGGATGAAGGAAAGAAAAAAAAACAGTATACGCAACATTCCTTGACTTGGGACTCGAGAGAAAGAGAGAAAAAATAGTTTGGAAGTGTCAAGAGGATTGTACGTACAGTGCAAGTGTCGGAGTGAGCTCACCTGAGGTACTTTATGTGGTGTTAAGATATAAATTAGCAGCAGACGAGACGCCCGCCAAGTACAGCTTACGCGAAGAAAAAGTAGTCACCGACCCCAGTGTAGTGCTCCCGTTTAATGCGACCAGATGAACTGGACATGAATTCACCAACAGAGCACTTCAAACACGTAGCCTGTAAACCGTGAATCTCCGACTAACTTTTGTATGGACAGTAATGATCAGAGACCGGAACTTTGGCAGAATACTTTTTAAATGTGTTAAATCTATCTTCATTTTGAAAGTAAATCTGTACGAATTATACCTTTGTGATTGAAACGTCACAGTTTTATGTTGCCCTTTTCTGGCTTTTTTTAATATAAATGTCTAATTTACAAAATATATGCCTTTATTTGATTATTTATCTACTATTTATTAATTCGTTATTAAAAATTGCCTACAAGTATATTTTAATTTATTTCTATAAACGCTACAATGAAAGTGACTTCACCCCGAATGTATATTATTGTCTTTCAGTCAGTTGATATTCTCTTTGCAACAATGAGTGCTGCCGTGCAAAAATGCATAACAGTAAGCGTTTTAAATACCCTTTGTGTTTATTTGACAAGGCAACAATGAGTGCGGGTCTAACGTTATTTTTACGGTTATTTTTATAGCTAAATATTTCATATCGCAACATATCAGTACAATGACAATCAAACACAAAAATGTACTTTCCAAGGCTACTGCGAAGAAGATTTCTTTGCTTCCAACAGTAATTGCAACATCGAGTCGAAAATCTCAATTTGCATTCGACTTATGTAAAGCTTTTCTTGCTGCCGAAATCCCTTTGTGGAAAGTGCAAGGTTGTGGGTCTAGTACAAGGTTTTTGTAATTGCCTTTTATTGCGCATTTTAGCTATTTATAATGCCTTTTAGTCTGCCTATTTTAGCTATTTATGATGCCTTTTTGCCTGCCTATTTTAATGATTCATAATGCCTAAACTTCTGGTAATGAATATTGGAAGCCATTAAGTGGTGAGAATGGCAGGGATAGGCCTATAGCTACTTATATGAACCCTATAGAACTACTAACATTCACGATGGGGTTTATTATTATTATTATTATTATTATTATTATTATTATTATTATTATTATTATTATTCCTATATAATTACTCTGTAAATTATTATTTAGGCCTATTCATAAATTGCTTTTAAAGAAGCCGGAGGTTCATTGCAGCCCTCGCATAAAACCGCCATCGGTCCCTATCCTAAACAAGATTAAGCCAGTCCCTAGCATCATATCCCACCTCCCTCAAACACATTATAATATTATCCTCCTATCTACGTCTCTACCTCCCCAAAGGTTTTTTTCCCCCTCAGGTCTCCCAACTAACACTCTACTGTATAAGTTAATATGCATTTATGGATTCATCCATACGTGCTACATACCTTGCCCATCTCAGACGTCTGGATTTAATGTTTCTAATTATGTTAGGTGAAGATTACAACGTGTGCAGTTTTTCGTTCTGTAACTATCTCTATTCTCCTGAAGTTTCATCCCTCTTAACCCCAAATATTTTCTTAAGCACCTTATTATCGAATAACCTTAACCTCTGTTCCCCTCTCAAAGCTGTAAATTATTACATCCGTATATTAATAAACATATTTGTTAGACCTCTTTATTTATTTTTTCTTTAAGTCTCTTTTAAAATGTTATTAGGAAAATTCCTGAATCAAGGAAAAATACATTCGCGAATACATTTTATAAGCACTTATTTCAGCTAGTTTAATTATCGCATCTTCAATTACAGCCTACATTAGGTTTACGAACCTATTGTCGTTTCCTCTTTGTATAGTTAATTTATTTATTTCTATTAAAGTCTATTATTTTAATATAACATGGTTCAGAATGATAACTTAGTCCTCCGTGAGGACGTGCTTCTAATGCATGGAAGAAAAATTTACACACACATACAACGGATGTACGTCTGTAAACAGGTTTCGCGTACTACGGAACCTTTCGAAAACTGACATGGGCAAGTAACAGCCGTCTTAACGGTGATTCAGCGCGTGAGCTTTTCACAATGAAATATCGCGACTTATATATTACATTAGTCCTACATTGCATATTTATCTTATAATAGGGCTTAAATCGACCATAATCCCAGATGGACACTTCACATTTTTTAGATTTCTAGACATACGCTGAAATCGATAATATCCATAGAACTGAACTCTAGACGCATGATTGCTATCTTATAAAGTTTTACTTTTAACAATTTTGTTGCTTTCCAAGCTGATGTCTTGGATACACCTGCCTGTTCAGCTAACTTCCGTAATAACTTCGTGGGAGACTTTTCTAGCCTATAGCCTATGCCATCGGTTTTTCTTCAGTTAGAACGTGATTTACTTTCTTTTATTAAAAAAATAGGTTTCTCTTAATTTTTTCTCACTGATTTATGGACTGTTGAATCAGATGGTTGTTAAACGCACGAATTTAGCCGTAAAAATAAAGCACGACACATTTGTACGATTTCTTCGTAATACGCGTATCATAAACTAAGATTCGCTTTTCTAATGTCTTACTTCACTGCTACGAATTACACTGAACTGCAGTGAATGGAAGTCAGCTTTATATTAACGCTCTAAGCTTAACGTTCCTTCAGCCTGTTTAATCTCTTCATATGACGGAATACAAACCTTCCTACGCTCGATACAAGGAAAATGTACATTCTATTTCCTCGACAGTCGCGTTAGATCTGTAAAAGTAAAAGTTCGACGGCATTTACCTAAACTAAATAATTGTGTTTCCTGGAAAACGCTGTGCAGGCTAAGTCTATATATTATCAATAGGACCTATGCGACCAAGCGTCTTGCCGTATCAGCGAAATGATGGACACTCTTGAAATTCATATAGCGCATGTAACGCCAGACCTGCCAACCTTCGAGAGATAAAATGCCAGAGAATGAGATTTTGGTTAAAGATATCCTTTTTAGTAATAACAGCAATGGGACGAAAATATAACATTACAAACGAAGGTATGCAATCACCTCTAAGTATGGAAGATTATTTTGTCAATGCGAGAGAGCGGAAGTCAAGGGCTACTTACGAGTGAGGGAAAGTTGGCTATGTAACTTAACCACTAACTGATCATGACAAACAAACATTAGCGGCCTGCTTGCGATGTAATTCGTTAATAGTTCTCGCTATGAAACATAACTATTGTTCATATGAGGGTCATTTCATAAATCATGACAACTAGCTATATTATATCAGCCAATAAAGCTACAGAAATAGAAATGCATTATATGCGATTGAAGGTCGCTGGAATGTACTTCGCAATGCTAGTACCAAATTGGGTCTGGATATAGGAGGCAATGGGTAAGGAAAATTGAAAGATGCGCAAATAGAAGTCATTGTTTTATTATGCGCAAAAGAAAAAGTACATTACTCACAGCTACACCCTTCAAAATAATCTCCCAAGGCTTCCACACATCTTTGCCAACGATAATTCCGGCGTTGAATATCATCGGCTGTGTGCGATTCGTCTAAGTGTATCATCTTTATCATCTCTCGTCGAAACGCTGTTAAAATGTCCTCCCTGTTTGCAAACCGCTTCCCACGCAGCGGCTTCTTCAATTGCGGAATAAAATCAAAGTCGCCTGGACTGAGATCAGGCGAGTAGGTAGGATGTTCCAAGATCTCCCACCCCCGCCGTTGCAAAAGGTTCCTTACAGGAGGCAACGCACTATCATCCAATGGAGCTCATAGCTCAGAATGACACTGATGAGCATTTCTGCCACGAAGAACGTATGACCACTGTTCAACTTTACATACATCCATCCTGGAGCATAGCCTCTAGCATACTAACTTTTGCGTTGCTGTCAACTAGCTACGAATGCACACGGACGCAATTTGATGGTGGCATTCTGTACAGTGTACAACAGGTTTTCAAACGTATTATAACTTATTGAAATAACCACATTTTCAGTTATTCGAAAGATATAACATAGTTGCCATGACTTATGAAATGACGCCCGCATTTTAAGAAAATTTAGACATTCGCAAATGGCCAATACTCTCTGCTTGTGTGGTTTCTATTGCGCAACACAACAAAAGTAAGGCAAGAACACACCTACAATAAGAGCTAAGAGATAAATCGCAATTTTTTCCTTCAAGAATGATTTAGAATCTCTAGATTTGTAAGCGGAAATATCACAGTTTCAGCCTAAGCACATAACATGACGTAACATATGCGCCGATTTAATAGGTCTATTATTTTACAGTTCAGGCGTAAAGATACAGATTAAATATAAATGACATAACTTATAGGAGGAAATCCCCGTAGAGGGTGAATGAAATCTTGCTGGAAGCAGTCTAGTTAGAATTTCACAGCTTCCTGCCCCAGCTAGCATGTAACCCGTTATCTGTGTATCTCAAGTGTCAAAACGTTGACAACTAAAACTGTTGTTGGAACCACTTCCATAACAAGTAGTGTATTTTTGTATTGTACTCATCCAAAGCTAATTTTAAATTCTTTCGTTTCCCACTTTCTTTTTCTCCACTGTCTCCTAACACGACATGTTAATAAATAAAGAACCTATCTCATATACATTTCTGGCATCGGGGGATAACGTGTCTGTCTCTCTGTGAATATTTTGTTTCCTGCACCAAGGAACTCAAAAGTCGTGAGTCATAACTCTGATGCCTTACAGTCTCTCATTACATTTCCTCATTATAACATTACACCCGGTCTTATCACGCTTCAGTTACTATAATGATACACCTTATTTAATTACAGTTATCATTAAATTAATCTTTATTAATTTTCTCTTTCCTTAGTGTGTTAATTTAAGACGCAAAAATTCTTGATTATATATCCTGATAAATTTGTAAAATGTTACTCTTAAGAATTCCGTTAATGAAAATACTTAAATCTGCAGGTAAGTGATCTTTATAAGACTTAACGTGATGTACAAACCTCCTTCCTTTCGCATTATCTTTTTATTATTTAGTCTCTCGTTCCCACATTATATTTCATTTCGGTGTATGCTATTTTATGTATGTAACTTCTGATAGGGATCTGCCGGTTAACTTGGTAAATTACAGGGATTTATTAAGCGCACCTCGATACATTACAGGAGAGAGGGCTTATTCGTAATATCAGTCAGTCACCTTCGTATTCATAAGTCTGAGCTACCTCGAAATGCAGTTTATAACTGAAGGATTCAGAGCCATAGTGGGCCAAGCGCCATTTATTAAAAACGGAGAAAGCAAGGGTTAAAGTTAAGTGAATGTCATCATGTAATGAAGATTGACATATCATTTAGTTGTAATGTGCATACTTTATATTACTTGCTATATGTTTCATTGAATTATGATATTCACTTAATTTTAACCCTCGCTTTCTTCGTTTTTAATATTTGGCGCTTGGCCCACTATGGCTCTGAACCCTTCAATTAATGAAAATTTTAAATGCTTACAAAACAATTATATGTAATATTAGGAGATAAATGTGAATTATGCAATTAATAGTGTCGTTATCGCATAGAAATTAGACACTAAGTTATACTAGAGATGGCACAGCGAATTTATAGGCCTACGCAACATTATGCGTATTATCTATAAACAATCATTATCATCAAACTCATATTTTTCATCAGACTGTATCAATAATAACTTCAAGGCTGAAAGATTATTTATGCAATTATTCTACCGTTCTATAAATACATAATATTGTTATGTAGACTAAATGTTTTTCTTTGAAGTTGCGCTTAACTGTTTTAAACTTTTGTGTGTAAATATTTCAAAACTTGCATGTCACATCCAAATGTTAAATCTGGTATTGTGTTATAAAGCTATGAAGACGCGCGATTAGACAACCTTCAATCCGTTTTCATATAACCTATTCTAGACAGCGTGATTTAGTAGAGTTACACTTTACATAATAATAAAAGATAACATGCCATAAATACCACTGTAACTTATTTACTTACAAATTACTTTTAAGAAACCCGGAGGTTCATTGCCGCCTTCACATAAGCCCGCCATCGGTCCCTATTCTGAGCAAGCTTAATCCAGTTCATATCCCACCTCTCTCAAATTCATTTTTATATTATCCTCCCATCTGCGCCTTGGCCTCCCCAAAGGTCTTTTCCCCACAAATCTTCCAAAGAACAGTTTATATGCATTTCTAGATTCACTCATATGTGCTACATGCCTTGCCCATCTCAAACGTCTAGATTTAAAGTTCCTAATTATGTTAGGTGAAGAATGCAACGCGTGAAGTTCTGCCTTGTGTAACTTTCTTCATTCTCCTGTAACTTCATCCCTTTTAGCCTCAATTATTTTCCTAAACACCTTAATCTCTATTCCTCTCTCAAAGTGAGAGTCCAAGTTTCACAACCATACAGAACAGCTGGTAATATAACTGTTTTATAAATTCTAACTTTCAGGTTTTTTGAGAGCAGACTGGATGATAAAAGCTTCTCAACCGAATAATAACAGGCATTTCCCATATTTATTCTTAATTCAATTTCCTCTCGGATCTCATTTATATTTGTTACTTTTGCTCCAAGGTGCTTGAATTTTTAATAAGACTGTAACTCAAGTTCAAAAAAATAAAAAAAAATAAAAATAAAATCAGGAAAACAATAGACCTATTATTGTTCATTTACTTACAAACTGTACAACAAATTGACAGTTAATTTAAGTAAATCTCAATGATTGCGTGAAACGTCTATAACACTGCAATTAGGCCTACAGTAATAAAATACAATAGGCCTATCCTACTTTCTTTAACAATGTAATGTACTCTATTTCATTTATATGCATATGCAGCCTATATAACAAAATGGATAGCAGATCTATGTCAGCAACGTTGTCTCTGATGATAGCCTAAGTCTATATTAATAAAATTAATATTTGCTTCGAACTCATATCTACAGTAAACTGAAACTTCGGAGTATCATTTCTTTAATTGGCAGTGTTTTGAAGCTAAAAATGTGTTGTCAGTTGCTTTGCACAAATTTTGTTTTTCAATTTTTTACTAAACATGACTTCATTCTTACGCACTTAGCACAAAAAGTATTACAAATCATATGACTTTAGGAACTTGATTCTTTGAAGTTTAATTATGCATCCTAATGTACAGTCTTGAAGAATTTGCAAGAGTGGCGTGATTTGTAACAATTGTGATAAATGCATAAGAAAATGTAATTTTTTAGTTAAAAATCGAAAAAAAAAAAAAAAATTTGTACGAAGCAACTATGGAATTCACAACACAATTTTAGCTTCAGAATATTAGCTAATTAAAGAAATGATACTCCTGAATAGTTCATTCTTTATCTGTAATATTCTTTTACCCTTAAATTCAGGAATAATGGTATTTTACAAACAATTTAAAATTAATGTAAGTATGAAAATATTGAGATTAGGACAAATGTTTATATAACATTTTTAGCTCAGAATGTCTTCGGAAATAAGCTCCGTAAGGGACGGTAAATCCTCGTGAATCACCCTGTATACACTGAGTTATATGGAACACTTAAGTTTCGCGATAGTAACCTTATTTTGCGAGACTGAACATTGCGAAACTAGATCACGGCCCGCGAGACTTCGCATGCCGGGTCGTACTGTAGTATGAATGCTCAGCTCATGTCACTGCATTCATAACATCGGCGGCGGCGACGGCCAGGTGAAGAGGCCGGTCCGAGCGGAAAATTTATGAGGGCATAGCACGGAAGATGGCGGGACCGAACGGAAAATGTATACGAAAAAAAGGGGAGAGAGAAATAGAAACCGCGCGCCGTGCTATACTGTATACAGGATTATGCAGTTCTTTCTCTAGACAGACAGAAAAGGATAGCAAGCTTTCGTTACGAGTCCGCACTGGTTAAGTCTGTCGATTCACTACGTTTGAACCGCATCAAATTATATATTGGTGGACTCCACCCCCTCCGCCCCCCCGGCCGTTCCCAAGAAGGTAAGTAGTGGGGAAGGCTGAGGTTCCATCGCCAGAATCTTGGTTTACACTATCATACTGGACTGCCACTTCTTGCTATGCCATTGTTAGGTTCCATAATGTAAACACCTCTTTATTACAAACGCATGCTTAGACGTCTCTCTTACATTACACAGGTTATTCATACATGGTGAGACTATAAGGCTATATTTAGCAACTATAATGAAATTAATCCCACCCCCCAAAGCCGATTTATACATAAGACATGTCACGTGCCTGGAATAAATATGGGATATATTCATTGAAATAATTAATACCTAAGAACATGATGATTGACTACCACAGAAGACCAAATGTATTGCAAAACATACCCCATTAACTACATTGTAATAATAATAGCATGGCACTATAGTTTTTATAATTAAACACAAAGTAGAACATATAAAATATGTTATCAATTTTATCATTTTAATTATTTATTTTTATAATAAGTGGTATTTTAACAATGTGACATGAGCCACATCCATAATATTTCTCGAAATCAAATTCAAAATTGAACTGCTTATCAATAATCTTCAATTACCTAAAACTCATGAAATCAACTTTGTCATGCACATTACTATGTATTGTATAATGGATTAAGTTTAGATTTAGTCCTTTTAAAATATCTGATGATGCCGAAAAGGCGAAAACGTTAATATCCAGTTGAGATGTCATAGCAAACAACAAAATTTGCAAAATATAGATAAATCATATTGATTGAACTTTTTTAAAAATAAAGTTATCGACAGTAATCTCACTAGACGCTTTGATTTATCTAGAGAAAATCAAAACTCGAGTGGGATTTAATTGAGTATTACACGATTAGAAGTATATAAAGATTAGAAGTAACGAAGTACTCCATTACAATAAAATATTAATTGACTTACGAAAATACAACTGTCTTCAAATGTATTATTGTACCATCTCAACATTACAAATATTACGCTAGATGCATGCTAGATGGCAGTAGTGAGCAATGCCTTCTCGTCGAGAAGTTCTCGATCTATACACTATGGCAATGTTACTAGTCAAGAAGGCTTTGTTGATTCAGTTTCATTTTTATCAAAATGCAACATTCCACTTCAATTATCCGAATCCCAGTAATCAACGTCACTTGACAGATGATTTTCAATAAATCTTAATATTAAACAATCTCTGATACATGACTATCCATAATATCATATAGCAGAAGCTATAACATAACCTAACTAATATACACAAGTGTTAGAAAAGTTTTAATTAACGACGATGACATAAAAAATAAACATTAATAATTTTAAAAGGAATAATTATTGAATGTACAATTTTCAAATTTGAATGTGGTTGGTGGTTCAATTGATGTTATATTGGACGTGTGCGTAATAGAAGTGGAACTCGTTGATTTAGGCCTACATGGTGTATTCAACTTATTCAGAATTTCCGAATGAATAATTTTAAAAGGAATAATTACTGAATGTACAATTTTCAAATTTGAATGTGGTTGGTGGTTCAATTGATGTTATATTGGACGTGTGCGTAATGGAAGTGGAACTCGTTGATTTAGGCCTAAATGGTGTATGCAACTTATTCAGGATTTCCGAATGGTGCTCTTCATTTATTTGTAAATCGGATTTCAGAAGATGCATAGGTATGATCAGTGATTTTTATTAATTCTTGTTCTTGAATGCCAATGCGAGTCATATTTGAAACTGCTGTGCATCGACTGGAGTGGTTTGTAATTATTTGACGTCCAGTTTCAAATGTTGGCAAACAAAGAAACAAATGCTAGGGACGCGATAAAATTAAACAAATGCTAGGGACGCGATAAAATTAAACAAATGCTAGGGACGCGATAAAATTGTGCGATAAGCAGCCATGATTGGTTGAAATACGTCCTTTCGTACCGTTTTATTGGTCAAAAGTAGTATGACGGAGTAAAAGTGTAATAGTCAAAATAATAATATCCATAGTGACATTCGTATTTTGTTATTTATAAATATTTATTTTCTATATTTAAGCAATTTTGCAAGTTTATGTAGTAGGTAGGCTTATAGTGTTAATTTGTTTTGGAATCTTTGCCACTTGTTTTACGGATCCCAATTATTGTATCTGCAAATCTAATAAAAATAACAAATACAATTTCCAAGATTTTACAAAACTTGAAGACAACTGTAAGGTAGGCTATATTTAAGCATCAAAAGGAGGTTAAAATAATGAATAATGTGATAACAGGAACAATATTCATAAAAATTGCGTATTTTTATCTCCCGTTACTATAATCATTATGAGGTCAATGATTATTTTTATTATGTACTCCGCCATTGGAAATAAATAAACAATTAATCATTTGGTGCTATTCATAGACATTTCGCGCTACGAGAGTGCTAAATTAGCCCTGGCTATCGACTGGTTACTTGTACAGGATTCATATCATATCGCTAACACTGGTTTATGAATACGAAAAACGTTAGCCCGCGCTAAGAATGTCTACAGCCTATGTGAACTCATCAGATCCCTTACTGCGGTCGCAGATTTTTATGACTCTGCAAAATTAACTTGGAAAAACGTTATGAGGCTGTAGAACTAGTGTATGTAGTTGCGTTTCAACGCAGTAATAATCTAAAAATCAAGACAAGTTTAGACTCTAGGTCTGATATTCAAACTCTGGACTTCCGTTCTTCACGGTGGGCCTAATTAGCTTACATTATGCATAAATTATGAAAAAGAGAGCAGTTTGTACCTGTCTCATAAACGAAGGAGACACTGACAAGGAAACAACTAGCCTGGGCGCTCAACTAGAAAACGTTGGAAGCAAGTTTGTACAGTACATCGACCTGAAATTCCACATATATAGAGCTATTAACTAGGCATAATTGCTTCACACATAATTCAAGGTAACAGAACAGCGGTGCTAACACACGTTGCTGGAGCAGGGGCAGGCGACGAGAACTTCACAGATTACAAATTCAACACGAGGGATTAACTGTAGTCTTATAGTAGAAGCGTAAGACAATCCGATGCTACGTCCTTGCGGGTTCGCCACACTAAATTTCACTTAGGCCCACTATGTTTAAAAGAATGACTCCGTTTCCATCCCTATAGAGAAGTAGATATCGGAATGGCATGCCAAGATGCCCTAAAGTGGAATCTGATATCTATAAAGGAATGTTCATCGTCTTGTCATTAATTTCTCTTGATTTGTTTTTGTTCTGTTTTGTCTCGAACAATGGTCCTACGCCATATTAACATTTTGACAATCAGAGTCAGAAAGAAACAGGCCAAAAATTCCTAATCATTTTTTATATTACCATTACAAACAATTTTTTTAGGTTTATACCCCATTATCTCCTGATCTAGTTGCCTCATAAGCGGTGCCTTCTTGCTATCAGTTGTGAGGTTCCAGACCTGTCTTCGGACAGTTGACTTAAACAACAACAATCCTCTATACAAGGTGGAAGTGAAATAACCTTGCAGATTTTCAGAGCGAATAGCTCATATTACTTGTAACAAAAAACTATAATATCATATTGGTGGAAAGTTAACAGATTTTTCAGAAAAAAAAAAAACTTTTTCTTTTCAAATGTTTAATAACCTCTTATTCGGCAACTATTACATCATTTTTGTCCATATCGATAGGAAAACTAATAGGCTAAAGAATAAATAATTTATCCCTCTGGCGTATTTCAATATTGTGGAAGGTTCTCGTGTAAACTTAATTTTAAAAACCTCTAAATTCAAGCCACTGTGCGCTGCGACTTGGTTGCAACACAGCGCCCAAAAACAGCCCTTCTAGTAAGACACACCGAGTTACCGAGTTCGTTGACCTCTTACATCTGTATCACGAGAAGCGTGTGTTAGCGGCGGTGATGTTGTCGGACTGCTGAAACTTCAACCTTAATTTTCTAATTAACCGTGCATTTAATCACAAAACGTAATATAGGTTTTCTATTCATTTCAGTGTACCCTATCGCCTCTTTCAGTCCGCAAGGTTATTTCACTTCCTCCTGTATAGCCTAGTTGAACCTATACATTCTCTAATGAACGAGTACAGACAAAATAAGTTCCTAATCCTTGTCTACATGACAACGTAAAAAAATCACTATAAACATCCCTTACAATGTGTGTTCACAACTGAAGACAATACTAACTCAACGGAACTTCATAATTTATATTCTTTGATCCATTTTCTATTTTTCAACGCCACCTCAGTAAGATCTCTCCTGTTTTTTTAGTCTACGACTTGCTGATAACTAGTCAAGGACCGGATGGCCCACATGTCAGCATCGGTTTCACGAATGCTACCCAGGTCACCTGTCGGACTTGGATAATCATCGTATATAAACAGGGCTGACAATGGGCCAAAGCAAACAGTTCCATGTCCAGCCTTCGAAAAGCCAAATCAAATTAAGTACCTTAGCCATTGTTAGTAACAGGGCGCGGATTTTGATGACCTAAAAAAATCCTAAAAATGATCTATAAAATGACCCGAAAAAGTTATAAAAGACATAAAAATAAACAATCCTATTCATAAGCAATAAAAATCCTACTTTAAACTAACAGCTCTCCTCTCCATTGCAATTGACGACAATGTACATCCGAAGATTCTGGAATGTGAAGGATTCTGCGTAAAGATTACGTTATATTAAATCACGTAGGCTACAGGCTATGGAATACTACACAGGGTATTTCTCGGTCTCATAAGTATTTTCGATAGTTTAAAACAATCTCCAGGTAACAGAGTTCTATCCATCTCACTCCTGGGTGCACGGTCAGCTGCCCAACTGCATTTGCAAGGTAGTCCCCCCTCTTCCTTTTTTAAACTGAAGGACAAAGGATGTGAATAAAGATAGTGAAGCGGTTTAAGAGAAAGAAATGAAAGGAAGAAGACTGGCTATAATAATTGGTTTGTGCTTTGGCCAGTCGGTGTGTCTGAAGTCTGTAATAGAGATATCTATTCCAACCCTAATGTTTTAACCGACGTAGTTATATATGGCCACAAAACTCTAGTACTGTTGTAGAAGTGGCTGTATACTTAGGTATTACTTTATTATAATATAAGGTATTTCAGCTGTATACATTAAGAACATGACGTGAGTGCAAACAATTAATATTGCCTGTAATTAAATATTGCAACTCAGAAAGTTAACTTCATCAAAATCTATTACATTCAATTTAATCTTTATATATCTCTGCATTTAGTTCTACGCTTCACAAAAATTCAATTTCTTGATCATGTGAGAATGACATTGCTGCTTACAGTTTCTTTTCTTGTACTAGGCTATTATTCAAAATACATACTGTATTAAAAAATGAAACTAATTTACTAAGCACGCAAACAAAACGATGAACTTTCGTTTTCTGGATTACACACGAAATGAATTATCTGTACTCTCAAAGTTAAGACAGTTGACTTAAGGGGGTACATACACCTTCGAAGGTAAAAAAAAATAATTTTTCAATTAAATTTAATATGAACTTCTAGCTTTATATATTTCAAATAAATTTTAATATATAATTATATAAAATTGACTAAGTTATGCAATAAAATATCCTGCCTACATCGACTTCAGCTCCATTTTTTTATTAAGTTTGTCGTTCATTTATTTAAAACGGTATTATTTTTAACTTCAATCCATAATCCATTTAAAATTCGTAATGTTTTTGCATTTTTTTTTTTTTTTGTTTTGTGTTACTCTAATTGTAAACGTTCTTGTTTTGTGTAATTAAACGTTTTTAATAAGTTCCTTCGCTGCTGTCCTAAAATTTTGTATGTAAGCTAGGCCTATACATATTTCTAGTGGATATAAGAGAAGTCCTGATGGTCTTAAAACACCACATATTCTCCATGTCTTTCCTTTATTTTCCTTGTTTTTCTGATAATCACATTGTTCTCCTTTTATTCTTCTTGTATTTCCCTTATTCTCCTTGCCTTTCCATTGTTCTATTTGTCTATCCCTTCTTGTTTTTCCTTTGTTATTATTGTAGGTTATTCCTCTTGAAGCAGAGAGAAGGGATTACATTTATGTGACGGTCAGTTACCAAGTTAACCCCGCATACCTGATAAGGAGAAAGACGTAATTCTACATAAAAAAGCTACAGAAGTTTTATAAGACAATGTTGGTGCCTATGCTGACATCAGTCTCTGAGACACGGTCGCTGAAGAAACGAGATAGACAAAAAATAGAATAAACAAAAATGCGTTTTCTCAGATCTATTGCGGGAGTAAGCTATCTCTACAAGATATAGAAAGTAGTGAAGACATTCAATACTTCGTTCCATAATATCTGACAGCGACGTAAACATTGCCGACCGAGAGAGGGATAATATTGCTGTTGAACCAATGGCAGGGACCTCATTCCACGCTTATTTTGAAGTTGGCGGTCTGAAGAGTTCTACCCCCGCCCAACTTCAAGACAAGCGTGGAATGAGACATGTCATTGGTTCAATAGCAATTATCCTCCTCTCTCTCTTTGCTGGCAATATTTACGTCGCCTGTCAGACATTAGGCCTATGGAACGAAATATATGAAACTTCAATTTTACCAACAAAATAGACAATAATAGGAGAAATGAACTCAGCATGTAACAATGTCTGAAATTCGCATAGCAAAACCATTTAGGCCTATGAATAAATAGGCCAAGAGGACGAAAAAAATTGGGTAACCTCGATTCAGGTGGAGGGAATAAATTTGTCAGGAAGGATAATATAGCCTATTCATAGAAGAGGAATGGGAACCAAGTCTTGTAGTGGTGGTGGTAGTGGTGGTAGCGGTAGTGGTGGTGGTGGTGGTGGTAGGCCTAGTAGTAGTGGTAGTAGTAGTAGCAGTAGTAGCAATAGTAGTAGTAGCAGTAGTAGCAACAGTAGTAGTAGCAATAATAGCATCAGTAGTAGCAGTAGTAGTAGTAGTAGCAATAGTAGTAGTAAGTAGTAGTAGTAGCAGTAGTAATAGTAGTAGCAGTAGTAGCAATAGTAGTAGTAAGTAGAAATAGTAGTAGTAGTAGCAGCAATAGTAATAGTATTAGTAGTAGTAAGTAGAAATAGTAGCAATAGTAGTAGTGGTGGTAGTAGTAGTAGCAGCAGTAGTAGTAGTAGCAGTAGCAATAGTAGTAGTAGTAGCAGCAGTAGTAGTAGGGGTCTAATAGTAGTAGTAGCAGTAGTAGCAATAGTAGTAGTAGTAAATAGAAATAGTGGCAATAGTAGTAGTGGTAGTAGTAGTAGCAGTAGCAATAGTAGTAGTAGCAGTAGTAGCAGCAGTGGCAGTAGTAGTAATAGTAGCAATAGTAGTAGTAGTAGTAGTGGTAGTAGTAGGCCTAGTAGTAGTAGTAGCAGCAGTAGCAGTAGTAGTAGTAGTAGTAGTAGTAGTAGTAGTAGTAGTAGTAGCAACAGTAGTAATAGTGGTAGTAGTAGTAGTAGTAGTAGTAGTAGTAGTAGCAGTAGCAATAGTAGTAGTGGTGGTAGTAGTAGCAGTAGCAGCAGTAGCAGTAGCAGTAGTAGTAGTAGTAGTATATGATGACGACGATGTCCTAGACGTGATTCAATTCCATGACCGCAGCTCCCAGATATTGTCAGAGTTGGTTCATAAATCATTACAGTTAGATCTACATATGTAGGCCTACAAAACGTTCGACTAATATTAATTTTAAAATACAAATAATGTTCATTAAATTAAATGTAAGAACAGATCTATTATGAAAACAGAAAAGCTACAGAAGAATCCTAAGTTCGCGCGCTTATAATGTGCCTCAAGGTGTGTTCAATACGTGACAATAAGCTGCAGCAGAAGACGGTATGTGTCGGACTGCATTGTCTTGTTTGGGGGCATATAAAACCGGTCTTAGCTGTAAAGTGTTCTAAGAGGTCATGGTGTTGGTGCGACGCCAATTTATTTTAATTATACTTGCATGAATTACTAAGCGGTAACCACAAATGTGTCACGTAATAACAGTGCACATCTGATTATGAACGGGTGAACCTCACAGTAAGAGACTCTGTTAAATGTTCATTGTGCGCTAGCACGTGGGTTCAAATTTACATCTAATTTTATGGTGCACGAATTAGTGTCTCTAAAATTAGGATTAGGATAGACCGCTAGCCAAACGACTGTAGCATCTCTTTCACATGCCCGAAATTGATGCAAATCCCGGTGCGGCAATGCAGAATTCATGGCAATTAATGACACGGTAGAAGTAAGCCTTTATTTTTACAGGCGAGTCCCATTTCCTATGCTACAATTTCATCGTTTTTCCATAATTCATATTGTTCTCCAACACAAATATCAAAACAAAAAGATTAGGCCTATTTCATGACACAAGCACTGGTGAATTTTTGTCGCGAGTGCTAAATACATACTCAGTCATTTAGCTGACGACTTCTCACGAAAAAGATCTTAATTTGGAACCCGAAAAGACTCGTGAGATTTTTTTTACGGATAAATGACTGGGACATTTTTCAGTATTTCTCTTTTTACTTTCCAATACTACTGATTAATTTCATATCCTACGTTACTACAACACATCATATCATGTCATATAGGCCTACAGTACATCATATCATATCATATCATATCATATCATATCATATCATATCATATCATATCATATCATATATCACATCATATCATATCATAATTGTATTATATTATATATCGTATCAAATCATATCATATCATATCATATCATATCATATCATATCATATCATATCATATCATATCATATCATATCATATTATATCATATCATATATCATATCACATCACACCATATCATATATCATATCATAGGCTTATATCGTGTCTTGTCGTATCACCAGCATAGCTCAGACGGTAGCGTGTTTGTCTTCTAATCAGATGTTGCACTCAGGGGTGGTTTCGCGCTTATTAATGGATTATTTTTTTCCGAGATTTTTCCCCTAAAGATATAAGCTACAGCTATATCATATCATATGTAGACTATAATACTCTTATGCCACATCATATACCATTTCACTTCAAAGTAGGCTATATCATATTTCATATAACTTATATCATACCATCTTATAAGATATGATATACTGTAAGTACAATATATGTATAGGATATAACCTATAACTAACCTGTAGCCATCATGAATCAAGTTACATGCTGCATTAAAAATAAATGTTGTTGACAGCCGATGTCAGTCAAAGTCTTCTAGCCGACAGCTGGCTTCCGCCACAACAGAGGTGAACGATCATCCAACAAATACGGTCGTAAGGTATGGTTATAGGACAATGATTCTCCAGCTGTTACAGCGAGATTGCGAAATGGATTTCACTACTCACTGTATCTCCCCAAATTCATCACTATCCTGAGTGCACGGTCCCATTCACTAGATGAAATTCTATGGGACAATATTTTCCCTAGTGAAGAGTCGAACCAGCGCTCATTCAATAACGCTAGTTCAAGGTATGACGCCTCAGATCACGCAGTTACCGAGTGGGGCACGTTACATACTGTATAATCATATAATTAGGCCTAATATCAAACCGTTATGATGAAACAGATTTCTGATCAACAGTAATCCCAATAGAGGTTTTGATTAAGCCTATCTAGAGAAAACCAAAACTCGAGTGGGATTTAATTGACTACTACACAATTAGAAGAAAGTATATAAAGATATTAGAAGAAATAAAGTACTCTAATACAATAAAATATTGACTTACTAAAATTCCATTTTACTAATGTTAGCTTCACCCAAACTTTTAAACGGAGCCGCCATTTTCAGTTGACTATCTATGAGGGAAACAAATGAAGATCGCAAAGCATGTTTTCTTAGTACCGTAAAGAATTTTCATTTTTAAATGTTGGCAAACAAACAAATGCTAGGAAGGTAATAAAATTGTAGCGATAAACAGCCATGATTGGTTGAAACACGTCCTTTCGTGCCGTTTCATTGGTCAAAAATAGTATGACGTAGTAAAAGTGTAGACTTAATAGTCACAACTATATCGCATCACTTCAAATAGCAGTTCTTCAATATAATTGTTGTTCATGATTATGATGATGATAATGATGATAATGATGATGATGATAGTAAGTAGTAAATTATTATTATTAATAATAATAATAATAATAATAATAATAATAATAATAACAATAATAATATTTACATGGTCACAAATCATAAACCGATTCATCCTAGTAAAACTTTCTAACTCTCTTGTTCTTCAGAAACCCAGACATGATCATCGGGTCCGGAATATTCACAAGATTGGTTAGCACACATTTCCCGCTCCCCAATCTGTCTCACGGACACGGCTGTACCAATTTTTCAACTGTCATAAGTTCCAGATGAAGAGAGAGGGATCCGGGAGGGAGAGAGGGTGAGGTTCTAGACTAAACCGTTTAATCACAATCACAATCTCTATACCCTAGGGTCAAGCCAGCCATCTTTGTAGGGAATGTCAGTTCATTTATTTTTTGACGCATTCCGTTCTATGAATGAAGAGCACAAGTACACTCTCCGCTACACGATATAGGCCAAGTTCAGATCTGCTATTAAGGTAGTTCAATGGACAAATAACTACTAAGTAAACAAATTTTCTTTAATTAATACAAAGTGTTATTTCACTAATTATTTAAGTGAATAAAAGTGAAATATTACGAGAAATTTAAATCCTAAATAAAGAAAAGATTAATTAAATTGTTCTGTGATGGAATCGTAATAGCCTAGAACAAATTTAGTAATAGCTGTAGCAGAAAGTGTGCTAGCCTAGAATGGTAGTAATTACAGTAGAAAACGGTAGCAGAAGATCTTAAAAATGATTCAAACCTAAGTTACGGCATTCTTATCGAGACAAGAGGTTGTTTTTGACGGGTAATGCGTTGAGTTTTCCCGGTTAGTTATTTCCTTAATGTCCGGCGCAGGATAATGCGTGGGGTTTCCTTGTTATTTGCTTGCACTTAGCCAACGACACAATCCTGCTGACATTTTGCATGCTTCCACAAGAAGTAGGTGATTGTTTTGTTTTTGATAGGACTCAGACTAAGCATGCCCAAAAATTGAACAGTTTAGCAACTATCTTCTAGATTACATCTCTGATGAGGCTGCATTTCCTCCTACAATATGAACCGAGCGGTCTTCTAAAATCACTCACACAACCAACGTATGTGGGGTGTTTCATAGAAAATGCAATGCCTTATTTTACAGCTCACACCCTGGCATTTTAAAGATAATTTCAGTTTTAAAAAACATTCAAACAGAAACTTATTTGAGAATTAATGGAATGCACATGAAGGGACATAAAAGAAGAGAAATAAAGAACAAAGAACTGAAAATTGAAAATTACAAACAAAAATACAGAGAAAGCAAAATTTCTCGTATTGTTTTAGTAAAGTAATTACGTTTCCTACTTAATAGATCCCCCATATGACTGCTTTTAGGTCTACTTAAAAAAATCACTTCATTATTTTATTTTATGGTGTGTTGTAAGACATTAACATATAGGCCTAAGAGCGCAATATTAAACCACTCCACGCTTTTACTAGTGTGCCAGCCCGCAGTCTGAGAAATGAACGGAAAATTCTGCCCTAACATCTTAACGTGGTACCAACTTAAAACAAAAATATTCTTGAATTTATATATGACTTAGTGGCGCAAACATGTTGCGGCGCTGCAGAAAATGGCGCAAGAAAATTATGATGCTATCGCAAGTGGCGCAAACATGGCGCCTCGATCCTCCTAGCCGTTAAAGCTGGTAGCTATTGTAGCTCCCCAAATGCATAATGATGCTGAGTGGGCACTGGGCCCATACACTGGCTGAAATATCATGAGAATATTCCATCGCCATGAGGACTCTAATCAGCGCGCATTCTGTAACGCGAGTCGTGGGCATGATGCCTTAGACCACGACGTTTCGGCGCAAAACCAACTCAGAGTTAATAATAATAATAATAATAATAATAATAATAATAATAATAATAATAATAATAATAATAATACTTTTCTTTTAGGATGAGCAGGATGCTTTCGTGTTTACTTTGATTATTTCTGCAAAGGGCAACGTTCCATGTAGATTACATTAGAGTAATCACAATATTAAGAAAATTAGCTATGGTCCATCGCGGGAATCTGTCCAGTAACTTCACGCATATGGGGGCGGAGTCTGTGCCGGAGTGTATTGCGGGCAGCATCAGCTCGAGGCCGCTAAGGGGTAAGATGCTAGTGGTAGAAGGTAGAGTAGAGTTCAGATAGAAATGATCCCCTTCCTGCAAGCGATTGCTAGCTTCCTTCAACCAACGCCTCCCTCCAGAGCGATCATTGGCCCTAGCCCTTACTCATACCACTTGCGCAGAGGTCTTGTTTCGTCTTTCTACTTTACAGATTCCTGGGACGGACCACAGACCTGTCCTTGTGAACTACCACATAATTTATACACGTTCTCTCTCTTAAATAGGCTACAGCAAGAATAGTCTAAGGCGTTTCTCAAACTATGGTCCGCGGACCACCTGTAGTCCTCGAGGTCTGCCCTTGTGGTCCTTCAAAAAAGACAGAAGAAAAAATAAAATTCAATCGAATTGCTTATCACACTATAGCTGAAAATCTCAGAGTTTGTAAATGACACATGGAAATCGCCTTTCACTTTTTCTCCCAGTACTGACATTTTATGAAATTTATTTACCCTACCCGTCTATCGCCTTCCCACTCTACTCTCAGCAACAAAAGAGAGATTTAAAGCACTATGAACGTGGTGTTTCTCGCCATCTTTTCCGTGCATATCTGGCGCTGTGCCTGTTACCCAGCTAGGGACCACCCGAATTCATAACAGGACCAAAGTACCGAACCTTTTCCTGTATTGATGACTTTCTTAATAGTTTTGCTGACACCCAGTCTGCACATTCAAATGGTCACATACTGTACGTCGTACACCAATAATAGAACATGCAAAATTGCATCTTTAGGCCTACTTGTTGAAAATCGGTCATGTTTATGGATTAATTTTTATTTCTGTTTTTGCAAATGACGATATAAGAAATTTTCTTCTATTAACATGAACTTAATTAGTTAATACCAGTAAAAATTAATTGAATTAATTTTAATTAATTATTTCTACATTAAAATGTAACTATAGACCTTCTGGTATTAAAATATGCTACATAAATTATAAATTTGCTTTCGAAGGGAACAATAGTAAGGTGGTCCGTGGAACTGTTCTGACTTAAAAAAGTGGTCCCCACTTCAGAAAAGTTTGAGAAACGCTGGTCTAAGGGTTCACACAACTAGCGGAAGAGACGCCCTAAGTCCACTCATTATTAATATACAGATTCGTTCTTTCTTCTAAATTCATAATTCTGTACACGTGACACTTGGATAAAACATATTAATCTACAACGAAATGGTTTGCAAACGAGCTTGTTAGTCAACATCTGGGATGTTGGTTCTGGTTTGATTGTTCATTATGAATTGTCCAATCGATTCCTCTGACATTCTGCTTTGTGTGAGGGAATTGGCACCACTCTAGAGTTTTTCTTTTCGTTCTTTGAGTTTTCTTCCTCGATCACAGTTCCTCACGGAATGTGTGTTCATATATCAATGTCTTAATGTTATGGTATCTAGAGAAAAGTTTTATTCAGGTGACGCGAGTTCTAATCAGGAATTTTATAGAATATCTAGGAGATTCTAGGGTTCTAATAGGCTACTATTCAACTACTGCAAAAAAATGTCATCGATTTTTTTTTTCAGAGACTTTAGAAAGCGCATTCAGGAAAGCGGTTTAAAATTACGCCATGTCAAGTCAAAAGGTAAGAAAGAAACAGACATGATTAGTCCTCATTGGATACTTGACAGGGATAGAGTGAGGGGTTGCCTTCTGAATGTGACGCAGGGAGAAGTAAGAGGGCTTCTCAGCTTGGGGTCTAAAAACCAGACTTTTTTTTTTATTCTTGACCCTAACGGCCCAGTTATTTAGTAGACCTTAAATGTATGTATGTGTATTTATTCACACTGAAATGGGTATATATCCGGTGGCAATGGTAACTAATTACACTCAATAATGACAATAATAAACTTGTTAATTAAAAATATACTTAATAATACCAATAATTTATACTAACAATAATAATAATTATAATAATAATAATAATAATAATAATAATAATAATAATAATAATAATAATAATAATAATAGGGAATATCCTAAATTAAATGAAGCACTATCACTTAAAATAACGTTTAAAATAAATCTAATTTGTATCTTAAATCTAAGTTCGAACTAAAACCCACGAGTATGATATGTTCATATCTGCACAAGTACCTTTCCACATTACACTCATTTCGCTTTCAATTCACTCACTGCACTGGAACTACGACACATTTCACTGATTCTATCCTGATTTCACTAACACTTCAAAAACATTTCACTGTTCAAATACTTTGCACTGCCACTATAAACTATAAAGCTTCCCTGACAGGAACACGTTTCACTGACACAACACACTTCACTGACACAACATAATTCTTCACTGATACAACACTTCAATAACAAAATATCATTTACATCCTTTACATACTGTGCATAATTATCGTCTATTAGTAAAGTCCTTAAGCCTATTTTTAAATGTAGGAGACTACAGAATATCGTGCATTAGAGGCGAAAATATGTTTATTTTGAAATCATACTAATTATGCAACATAATAATATCATCGTAGGCCTATATACTTAGGACGTCAGAGTTCAGTTAATCATAGTAGTAATTTAGGCCCAAGAATATATAACAAAGTAATTTTTAAATATCCTAACCTTGTCAATTCTAATAGTTCTAGTATTAAATTAAAAAAGTTATGTATGGATTTTATAAAAATTGAAAAAAAATGTAAATTTATATTTATATAATCTTATTGTGTAGTAGACATAAAACAAATTGTATTATATACTTATTAATTTCAATTCAGGTATCAGCTCCTGAGCACGAGTTCTACTCTTTCAGGAGTGAGCTAAAGTTTTTTCTGTATATATTGTATCTTATGCTACAATTATTAGTGAAATAAATAAATAAATAAATACATAAATACATAAATAAATAAAAATAAATAAATAAACAAATAAATAAATAAATTGCCGCAGTTTCCAGTTTAGTTTAGAATATTTGCTCTTCATCCC